>NC_041384.1:422771067-422782545 GCF_002162155.2 Triticum dicoccoides
AGGAAGGAGTACGTCGGTGGAGCAACAGGGGGCCCACGAGGGTGGAGGGCGCGCCTGGTGGGGGTGGGCGCGCCCCCCTACCTCGTGGCCTCCTGTTTTATTTCTTGACGTAGGGTCCGAGTCTCTCTGGTATTATTCGTTGAGAAAATCACGTTCCCGAAGGTTTCATTCCGTTTGGACTCCGTTTGATATTCCTTTTGTTCGAAGCCCTAAAACAGGCAAAAAATAGCAATTCTGGGCTAGGCCTCCGGTTAATAGGTTAGTCCCAAAATAATATAAAAGTGGATAATAAATCCCAATAATGTCCAAAACAGTAGATAATATAGCATGGAGCAATCAAAAATTATAGATACGTTGGAGACGTATCAAGCATCCCCAAGCTTAATTCCTGCTCGTCCTCGAGTAGGTAAATGATAAAAACAGAATTTTTGATGCGGAGTGCTACTTGGCATAATTTTAATGTAATTCTTCTTACTTGTGGTATGAATATTCAGATCCGAAAGATTCAAGACAAAAGTTCATATTGACATAAAAATAATAATACTTCAAGCATACTAACAAAGCAATTATGTCTTCTCAAAATAACATGGCTAAAGAAAGTTATCCCTACAAAATCATATAGTCTGGCTATGCTCTATCTTCACCACACAAAATATTTAAATCATGCACAACCCCGATGACAGGCCAAGCAATTGTTTCATACTTTTGAAATTCTCAAAACTTTTTCAATTTTCACGCAATACATGAGCATGAGCCATGGATATAGCACTATAGGTGGAATAGAGTGGTGGTTGTGGAGAAGACAAAAAGGGAGAAGATAGTCTCACATGAAATATGCGTATCAACGGGCTATGGAGATGCCCATCAATAGATATCAATGTGAGTGAGTAGGGATTGCCATGCAACGGATGCACTAGAGCTATAAGTATATGAAAGCTCAAAAAGAAACTAAGTGGGTGTGCATCCAACTTGCTTGCTCATGAAGACCTAGGGCAATTTTGAGGAAGCCCATCATTGGAATATACAAGCCAAGTTCTATAATGAAAAAGTCCCACTAGTATATGAAAGTGATGACATGAGAGACTCTCTACTATGAAGATCATGGTGCTACTTTGAAGCACAAGTGTGGAAAAAGGATAGTAGCATTGTCCCTTCTCTCTTTTTCTCTCATTTTTTATTTGGGCCTTTTCTCCTTTTTTATGGCCTCTTTTCTTTTTCTTTTTTTTATTTTTCGTCCGGAGTCTCATCCCGACTTGTGGGGGAATCATAGTCTCCATCATCCTTTCCTCACTAGGACAATGCTCTAATAATGATGATCATCACACTTTTATTTTTCTTACACTCAACAGTTACAACTCGATACTTAGAACAAAATATGACTCTATATGAATGCCTCCGGCCGTGTACCGGGCTATGCAATGATACATGAGTAACATGTATGAAAGAATTATGAATGGTGGCTTTGCCACAAATACGATGTCAACTACATGATCATGCTAAGCAATATGACAATGATGGAGTGTGTCATAATAAAGGGGACGGTGGAAAGTTTCATGGCAATATATCTTGGAATGGCTATGGAAATGCCATAATAGGTAGGTATGGTGGCTGTTTTGAGGAAGGTATATGGTGGGTGTATGATACCGGCGAAAGGTGCGCGGTATTAGAGAGGCTAGCAAAGGTGGAAGGGTGAGAGTGCGTATAACCCATGGACTCAACATTAGTCATAAAGAACTCATATACTTATTGAAAAAATCTACAAGTTATCAAAGCAAAGTATTACGCGCATGCTCCAGGGGATAGATTGGTAGGAAAAGACCATCGCTCGTCCCCGACCACCACTCATAAGGAACACAATGAATAAATAAATCATGCTCCGACTTCATCACATAACGGTTCACCAGACGTGCATGCTACGGGAATCATAAGCTTCAACACAAGTATTTCTCAAATTCACAACTACTCGACTAGCATGAATTTAATATCACCATCTCCATATGTCAAAACAATTATCAAGTATCAAACTTATCATAGTATTCTACACTGAAAGTGCTAGTGATCGACTAGAGGGGGGGTGAACAGGCGATTTTTATGAAAGTCTTCAAAACATGGAAGTTTCGAAGACAAACGATAGAAATAAACCTATTACCATGCAGCGGAAGGTAGACTACACTAGGAAGACCATAGTCAAGTATTCAATGAAGTGAAAGCACAATGACTAATAGCAGCTAGGCAGTAAAGATCAGGTAGGAAGATATTGTGAAGCCAATCAGAACAAGCAGTCACTCAGTGAAGGCAAAAGATAATGCAATCATACAATGACTTCACAAGGACCAACAGTAAGTAAAGGGAAGGGAAGGACGAAACCAGTGACTCGTTGAAGACAATGATTTGTTGGACCAGTTCCGGTTGCTGTGACAACTGTACGTCTGGTTAGGGTGGCTAGGTATTAAACCTGAGGACACACGGTCCCGGACACCCAGTCCTGAACACGCAGCTCAGGACACTCAGTCCTCACCGTATTCCCCTTGAGCTAAGGTCACACAGACCTCGCCCAATCACTCTGGTAAGTCTTCAAGGTATACTTCCAAACCTTCACAGACTTCGTTCACCGGCGATCCACAATGACTCTTGGATGCTCAGAACGCGATGCCTAACTGGCTGGACGATTCACAGTCCTCAAGTGTAATAAGTCTTCAGATCACACAGACAGGAAGACTTCAGTGATGCCTAACAATCTTTGGCTCTGGGTGGTTAGGGCTTTATCCTCGCAAGGAATTCTCTCTCAAAGGCTTCGAGGTGGGTTGCTCTCAAACGACAAAAGCCGTACTCTAACTCTGAGCAGCCAACCGTTTATGGTTGTAGGGGGTGGGCTATTTATAGCCACTGGGCAACCCGACCTGGTTTGTCCGAAATGACCCTTGGCCACTAAGGAACTGACATGTGTTCCAACAGTCAGATTTCAAACACACATGGCAACTTTACTTGGACTACAAGCAAAGCTAACTTATCCAACTCTGGACAAGATTTGCTCTCATAGTCTTCACTCGAAGACATAGGATTTTGGTTAAGCATCACTTCAGTCATTCTGACTGGTTCTCTTGGACCCCACTTAACAGTACGGTGGTTCCTATGACTCAACAAAGAAAAACACAGAACGACGAAACTGCTAAGTCTTCGCGCTCCATAGTCTTCATGCCATGTCTTCTCTTATCATAGTCTTCAATGTGAATGTCTTCACATACCACCTCTGACCTCAATGTCTTCATACATTTTTAGGGGTCATCTCTGGTAGGAAAACCGAATCAATGAGGGACTTCTACCTGTGTTATCCTGCAATTCTCACAAACGCATTAGTCCCTCAACTAGGTTTGTCGTCAATACTCCAAAACCAACTAGGGGTGGCACTAGATGCACTTACAAACACACTCATAAGAAAGTTTTATTATTAATCTTGTATACCAAGCATATTAGGATTTTAAGCAAATTACCATGCTATTTAAGACTCTCAAAATAATCTAAGTGAAGCATGAGAGATCGATAGTTTCTATAAAACAAATCCACCACCGTGCTCTAAAAGGATATAAGTGAAGCACTAGAGCAAAATTATATAACTCAAAAGATATAAGCGAAGCACATAGAGTATTCTAAAAAATTCCAAATAATATATGGCTCTCTCAAAAGGTGTGTACATCAAGGATGATTGTGGTAAACTAAGAAATAAAGACTCAAATCAGTATTCTTTCTCATCTTAGTCTTCTTGGAGATACGTGATAGATCTTCAGACTGCACACTGTCTTCAGGAGGTGCAGTAGCCAGTGCCTTCGCCCATAAGATTTTTGGTGTTGAGGCAGACTTTGAAGCTTTAGGCTTCTTCAGCTTCGTTGGCTTTGGTGGTGCAGGTGCTTCGTCAGATTCAGCATCATCTGCAGGTTGATCCACGACTGCCCCTTGAACCATAATATGAGTGATGAGACCTTCTAGGTTGTAGAAGGGCCCAACCAGATTGGGTTCAGCTTCTCGTGTGCCATCAACACATGGCGCAGAGGGGCCTGGGTTGAAGTCTAATCCCAATGACTTCTTGTTTTCCTTGGCATAGTTCTGTGAAAACTGATAGTTGCGCTTGAAGAGATTGTCTTCGCGACACCATAACAGAGAGGATGGGTCGGCATTAGCAGGATGAGGTCCATGAAGCATGCAGGGGTAAAAGCCTTGAGCAATAGCTTCGGACTATGATTTGAGCTGAGGACCTTTGTATATGATATCTCCCCATGGGCCCTTGATGGCACTCTTCTCAGCATATTCATCGGTGACGAATCTGTACTTGAACCATTCCTCTGCCCAATGTCTTCGAATCCATTGGATTCGGTTCTTGCTTTCTCCATAGGTTTCTTCTAGATCTGACTTGTATAGCTCATAGAGATCTGGTGGCAGGTCCTTAGCAGTGTTTCCACGGCGCTGTCTGCCTCCCTTCCTTGTAGATTTCTCTGTAGCCATGAACTTCAAACTGAATGGCTTCAACATGTTCAAAGATTTCAAAGGCTTCCGCCTGCGGGTCAAACAGGAACTGGCTTCGGGAGAATTTATATGATGCTATAAGAATTCTGCAAATGAATGCAGACTATGAGAATCAAGGGATTCTCCCACGGACATGTACCTGCGACAGCATTAAGGTGCGAGGGAAGGGGAAGAGGTCATATGCATTCTCAGAAGATTTTGAAGATAAATCAGTTTAGAAGACATTGACCTCATAGTGCGAAGATATTCACTCATAGATAGAGAGTTGGTTCCAGATTTGTACGAATCCAAGAATAAGTACAAGTGAGGAATCTAACTACTTTGTGAAGCATAAGTGAACATACTAGGCATATTATGAGATGCAGTATGAAATAGATCCAACTTGTGTGAACAGAAACTGCTTGTGGTAGAAAGTGATGAATCTATAGGATCAAAGGGGCCGTAAAAGGAAGTTTTATTTACCACACGAAGAACTGCTAGACGGAGTGGGAGAGGAGGTCGAGCAGTTCGATTGTCCGTGCCCTAACTTGGCGACGGAGGACACCTACAGCGATGGCGGAGAAGACGATGTCCGCGGCCGGCGTGAAGACGGCGTCGGTGAGGTCGCGACAGCTAAGCGCTTCGTCGCCGGTGTCGTCGAGGCCTAGCGGTGGCGCTAGGGTTTGTGCGAGAGTGGAAGAAAGGATAATGACTATGGTGAGGCGTGTATTTATAGGGACAGGGACGACACAGTGTTATTACACAGGTTCCCCTAGCGATTCACATCTGAAGGGCATGTGGCTATCATGCAACATATCGTAGGTTGTTCCACGTTCCCACGCATGCCTGTATTGTCGGGTGGTCGCTCCCACTTCTCCTGGTTTCAGGTGAAAGGATTTAGCATTGAAAACAGACTTAATGTTTGTCTCTGTATCTTCTGCTGACAAGGACTCAGAGAAGATATTCGGCAGTTTCAATAGAATGCATATGATTTGGAGAGATAGAGTTTGAGATAGAAAGCATAGAGAGGTTAGGGTCCGATCACATTCACTTAGTTCAAAAGATTCAACAAGAAGACATAGCTATAAGTGAATGCTGTAGAGGACAGAACACTAGAATATATATATATATATATATATATATATATATATATATATATATATATATATATATATGAGAAAGACAATCAAATCAACATAGTGAAGATAATCATGAAGACAAGTTGAGATTGAAGCCAAACCAAATGTGAAGACATACCAAACGTAACGCCATGAGTGAAACACTTGAAACAGAAAAATTTGGTGGTGGCGTTACCCACCGTATAGGAAGTATTAGACCCAGACACGACGCACAATTATCGTGGCGCTCCGAACTCAAATTCCACATTAATATATTCACACTTAGAATGTAAGTCTTCATTGATTGAAGATATACTTTACTTCGTGTGTTGCACATCTAAGTCATCAATATGCATAAGTGTTAGGATGTGTGCCTGACCACAGGACATTTGAGGATTCCAAGATATTTAGCTCACACCGTAACTTGCAAAACCTCTTCTCATCCAAGGGCTTGGTGAAGATATCTGCCAATTTCTCTTCAGTGTTGACGTGTATGATATCAATATCTCCCTTCACAACATGATCTTTGAGAAAGTGATGACGAATTTCAATGTGCTTTGTCTTCGAGTGCTGAACTGGGTTATTGGCAATCTTGATGGCGCTCTCGTTGTCTCAGTAGAGTGGCACTTGCTTCAGATGAATGCCATAGTCTTTGAGTGTTTGCTTCATCCATAGAAGCTGAGCGCAGCAAGATCCAGCAGCAATGTATTCAAATTCAGCAGTGGAGAGAGATACATAGTTCTGCTTCTTTGAAGACCAACATACAAGTGATCATCCCAGAAAATGACATGTGCCTGATGTAGACTTGCGATCCACCTTGTCACCAGCATAATCAGCATCCGAGAATCCAACCAGATCAAACTCTGAGCCCTTTGGATACCATAATCCTAATGTTGGGGTGTAAGCCAAATATCGAAGAATTCGCTTCACAGCTAAGTGATGCGATTCCTTTGGTGCCACTTGGAATCGAGCACACATGCAAACACTAAGCATAATATCTGGCCTAGATGCACATAGATAAAGTAAAGAACCAATCATGGAGCGGTATACCTTTTGGTCGAACTCTTTACCATTGTCATTGGGACCCATATGATGTTTGGCTGGCATTGGCGTCGTGAAGCCTTTGCAGTCTTGCATCCCAAATTCCTTCAGGCAATCTTTGAGGTACTTCTCTTGAGATATGAAGATGTCATTGCGTTGCTGACGTATTTGAAGACCAAGGAAGAACTTCAGCTCACCCATCATGGACATCTGATATTGCTCTTGCATCATATATCCAAATTCTTCACTGTATTTCTGATTGGTGCAGCCGAAGATAATGTCATCCACATATATTTGGCACACAAACAGTTCACCATCATATGTCTTCATGAAGAGAGTGGGGTCGAGGGAACCAGGTTTGAAGCCTTTGCTCTTCAGGAAGTCTTTGAGTGTGTCATACCAAGCCCGAGGGGCTTGTTTGAGGCCATACAGTGCCTTGTCGAGCTTGTACACCATGTCAGGATGTTTTGGATCTTTAAAGCCAGGCGGTTGTGCAACATACACTTCTTCTTCAATCTTGCCATTGAGAAAAGTGCTCTTCACATCCATTTGATACAGAAGAATGTTATGATGATTTGCATAGGCCAGCAGTATGCGTATGGCGTCAAGTCTAGCCACAGGAGCAAATGTTTCATCGAAGTCAATCCCTTCAACTTGAGTGTACCCTTGAGCAACGAGACGAGCTTTGTTTCTGACAACTTGACCATGCTCATCTTGCTTGTTGCGATATATCCATTTGGTGCCTATTATATTGTGCTTGCGAGGATCAGGACGCTTAACCAGTTCCCATACATTATTCAGCTCAAACTGTTGAAGCTCTTCTTGCATAGCTTGAATCCATTCAGGTTCCATGAAGGCTTCTTCAACTTTCTTGGGTTCATATATTGAGACAAATGCGAAGTGCCCACAGAAATTTGCTAGCTGTGTTGCCCTCGAACGAGTGAGTGAACCTGGTGCATTGATGCTATCAATTATTCTCTCAATTTGTACTTCATTTGCAACACGAGGATGTACAGGACGAAGATTTTGCTCTTGCTGATCATTGTCATCGTTAGAAGGATTGTCTTCAGGCTGAGCATTGTCTTCAGTTTGATCAGGTGTGGAGATGATAAGTTCCTCTTCAGGCTGAGATTCAGATGGTATGATTTCTCCATTTCCCATAAGTTTGATTGATTCACTGGATGGAACTTCATCTAGCACGTTGGCAGGTGCTCTCTTTGTGAGCCGTTAGTCTCATCGAACCGCACATCCACTGTTTCAACCACTTTATAGTGAAAAAGGTTGAAGACTCTGTAGGAGTGCGAATCCTTTCCATATCCAAGCATAAAACCTTCATGTGCTTTTGGTGCAAATTTTGAAGTGTGATGTGGATCCTTGATCCAGCACCTGGCACCAAATACTCTAAAGTAACTGACATTTGGCTTCTTGCCAGTAAGGAGCTCATAGGATGTCTTGTTGAGAAGCTCGTGAAGATAAACATGGTTGATTATATGGCATGCAGTATCAATGGCTTCAGGCCAGAACTTTCTTGGAGTCTTGTATTCATCAAGCATCATCCGGGCCATCTCAATAAGTGTTCTGTTCTTGCGTTCCACGACGCCATTCTGCTGTGGTGTGTACGAAGCTGAGAATTCATGTGTAATGCCCAAAGTATCAAGATAAGTGTCTAGAATAGTGTTCTTGAATTCAGTGCCATTGTCACTTGTGATGTGCTTGATCTTGACGCCATAGTTGTTCATGGCTCGATTGGCGAAGCGTCTGAAGACATCCTGCACTTCAGTCTTGTAGAGGATTATATGCACCCAAGTATATCTTGAATAATCATCAACAATGACAAAGCCATAGAGACAAGCAGTAGTAGTAAGAGTTGAGTAATGAGTGGGACCAAAAAGGTCCATGTGGAGCAGTTCGAAGGGTTGAGTCGTTTTCATGATTGTCTTCGAGGGATGCTTGGCCCTCGTCATCTTTCCTGCTTCACAGGCACCGCATAAGTGATCCTTCTTGAACTTGATGCCCTTGATGCCTATGACATGCTTCTTCCTTGCAAGGGTGTGGAGGTTCCTCATGCTAGCATGCCCTAGCCTCCGATGCCAGAGCCAGCATTCAGAAGCTTTTGCTAGAAGACATACGGCAAGTTGTGGTCCTGCTGAGAAATCTACCACGTACAAATCATCTTTCGGATACCCTTCAAACACTAGAGACTTGTCAGATTCCATTAGAACAAGGCAACGATATTTTCCAAACATCACAATCATGTTTAAATCGCAAAGCATTGAGACAGACATTAAGTTGAAACTGATTCAACAAGCATGACTTTATCCATGTGTTGATCCTTTGAGATTGCAACTCTACCTAGACCCAATACCTTGCTTTTACCAGTGTCAGCAAATGTGATGTGACTTTAGTCAGATGGACGTAAGGTTGAGTCCATGAGAAGGCTTCGCTTGCCAGTCATGTGATTAGTACACCCACTATCAATAATCCATTTTGAAGCAGCTGGTGTCGTACCCTACAGTGCAGTTAGGGGGGATAGGCTTCACGAAGAGAATTGTGAAGCATAAACATTTGACGAGCAAGTGAGCTTAGATCGAGGTTAGGACTGATAGGGCAAGTGGCAAGTGACTCAGGAACAAAATACATAATAAGACCATTTCGGCATTTGATCTTGCGCCCTACAAGATGTTTAAGGTCCCCAGCAATGGCTTCAGACGATTTTGGTTTTCGGCTGGAGACCTTTCCCTGCAAAAGAGAGTTAAGCTTTCTTAGCCACCCACATCTTCAAGGGTGGCTTCGAAGCAATGAGTCTAAGTGCAGCATCTGAGAACTTTGGCTTTGGAGCCCTAGCAAAAAGTCTTGCAGGTGGACAATAGTACTCATAAGGATAAGCAGAATAGTTTTTGGTCTTATGAACATGGCGGTTTGATGAAACGCGCTCATATTCATAGGCCTGAGTAAGGTTTCCCTGCAAAACATTTGCGTTAGTGCGACTCAGGTGAGTCCTCTATCTTTATGAAGCCTTTGGACCATATGAAGCCTGTGGTCTGGGGTTTGTCTTCTTCACTTGTGGTGTCATGAAGACATTCACATGAAGATTCTCCAAACACCTTTTCGGCACCCAGACTTTCTTCATAGGCGGCCCATTCCTGCAGTTACTACCAATATACCGGTCAAACACTTCACCATTCTGATTCTTAAACAGTTTATAGTTTGCATCAAAGGATTCATCAATAACAATGGGATTAGCACAAGTGAAGCCAGATAGGGTGGATGGATCCGCTGAAGGTTCCTTTGCAGCAACCCATGTGGTTTTGGGGTACTGCTCAGGTTTCCAGTAAGAGCCATCAGCATTCATTTTCCTTTTGAACCCAACACCCTCTTTCCTAGGGTTTCGGTTCAGGATCTGCCTTTTGAGGACATCACATAGTGTCTGATGCCCTTTGAGACTTTTGTACATCCCTGTTTCAAGCAATGTCTTCAACCTAGCATTCTCATCAGCAATAGCAGTGGTATCCTCAGCAGAGGGGTTAGTTACCACATCAACAGTTGAAGATATTGCAATAGTAGCAGCAGTAGAACATTTAGCAACAGAAGTAGCATTATCACGCTCAAGGCATTTAAGACATGGTGGTTCAAATCCTTCCTGAGCAGGACTGATCTGTTCAGCGTGAAGTGACTCGTTTTCCTTTTGAAGCTCCTCATGAGCCGCTCTCAATTTCTCAAGTTCTTGCTGCCTTTGAAGATAATCATAGGAAAGCTTTTCATGAGTTGTTGAGAGCGTTTCATGATGACTTTCAAGTTCCTCATACTTAACGTGAAGATTTTTTATGTCTTCAATTAAGGACTGAGATCGAGTCATTTCAGCGTCTAACAGATCATCGCTTTTGTCTAACAGTTTTTGAATATGTTCCATAGCTTTCTGTTGTTCAGTTGCAATTTTAGCAAGTGTTTTGTAGCTGGGTTTGGAACCACAATCAGAGTCATCTTCACTAGATGTTTGATAGTGAGTAGTGCGTGTGTTTACCTTGGCACCGCGTGCCATGAAGCAGTAGGTAGGAGCAGAGTAGTCCTTGTCATTTGCATTGGTGTCAGTGATGAAGTCATTGTCTTCAGTGTTGAAGATGGACTTGGCAACGTATGATGTAGCCAGACTCGCAACACCAGAATCGGACTCCTCCTTAGACTCCACCTCCGTGTCACATCCCTAGCTGCTGGTAGTGCTCTAGGCTATCTTCATGTTTGCATCATGTTTAAATTTTGCCTACATTTGAAATGGGGATGTTCAAAACCCTAGCATTAAATCAACTCAACTAGGGTGAATTAAAATCTTTTCAATAAACCCAAAAGGTTCCTAAGAAAAGTTCATGATTTCTGGTTAAGGTGGAAACCTCTGCCAAAAATGATGATTATATTCTTAGGTCATTTTTGGATTTTTGAATTAAATCATATTGTATTTGACTTTGGGCATTTAAATACTATAAATAATTTAAATGCTCAAATAAATGTTGGAAATTGATAAGGGTCACTGAAATAATTCAGAAAGTACCCATAATTGTTTCCAGGATTTTATAAAATGATTTGATATTTTAAAATAAATCCAAACACAATTACAGAAAATAGAAAACAGAACTGAAAATAGAAATAAAAGAGAAAGAGAAACATTACCTGCAGCCACCTGGGCCACTTACCTGGCCCATCTCCCCCGGCCAGCCCAGCCCAACTCCCCACCGTCTTCAACCTCTGCCAGTAGGCAGAGGCGTGTCGACACGCCCGCGCCCGAGCGCCACCTCCTGCTTCCACCTCCTGCTGCCCCCCCCATCGCCCT
>NC_041384.1:422782856-422825089 GCF_002162155.2 Triticum dicoccoides
CTCTCTCTCACGGCCGCCCAAATCAGCCGGTGCCCGCCGCTGCAAGGCACCGCGCCCACCGCCGTCCCCTTGCCCCGTGGCTGTGATCCCTAGCTCCGCATCGCTGTCATGAAGCTCCACGCCGAAGAACACGCCTGCGGATGCCTAGCAGCGCCGTCGCCGACGCCATCTTCGTCCTCCGCACCGACGGCAGCCGTCGACCGATTCGTCATCACCAGGCCGTCCCCGAGCTCTCTGAGATCACCAACGACCCCGCCGTGAGCTCCTCTACCGACCCCCCCTTCTTCCCTGTCCATTAGCTCGTCGTATCCGTCGTTTCCGTCGAGACCGAGACCTCACCGGCGCCGGACTTGTCGCCGTCGTCGTTTTGGTTCACCTCCGTCCAAACCGAGCACGCAGACATACTCAGAGCGCTCCCAGGAGCCCGTAACGCCCACCAGCCCCTCCTCCCATGCACCATAGCGCCATCTCCGCTGTTGCCCGAGCTCCGGCCGCCGCCTCGCTCGCCGTCGGCACCGATTCCGGCCGCCCCGAGCGCAACTGACTCCACCAGTAGCTTCGGCTCGTCCCCAGCTCCTCCTAGATGCCCTCCGCGGCCCATTTGGTCGCCGGAGTGGCCAAAACCACTCTCGCCGCCGCGCTAATGGTCGCCGCCGGCCAGAACTCCGGCGGGCTGACGTGGCTTAGTTAATTAGTCACTAACCCCCCCACCTACTGACGCTGACAAGTGGGCCCCAGGGCTTAGTCAAAGCTAACCAGCCCGGGTCAACACGGGATTAGTCCCTGTATCACTGACATGTGGACCCCACACGTCAGGTTTGACCCGGGGCAGCCCTGTTGACTTGCTGACGCAAGCATGACGCAGTGCTGATGTCATAACTCATTTTCTGGATTTAATTTAATTCTGAAAATTCCAGAAAATGCCTAAAACTTCTAAAAATCATAGAAAATTAACCGTAACTCCAAATTAAATAATTTATATATGAAAAATTATCAGAAAAATTCAAGGAATCCATCTGTACCATTTTCATGCATGTTAGAACAACTTATAGCTACTGTTTAGCACAAATCAACTAAATGGCATTTGAATAATCACATATGGAGTTTGAATTTGAATCTTATATTCAAACCAACTTCATTTAATCTGTTGCTAGTTGCATTAGCTCAAAACACATTCATATTGCCATGTCATGAGCATGCATCATATTGTGCATTGCATTGATTGTGTTCCTTTCTGTATTGCCGGTATTTGTCCCCTCTCGATAGACGTGATACCGATGATGTGATTGTTGACACTGATGAAGACTCAATGTTATCTTCAGAAGTGCCAGGCAAGCAAAACCCCCTTGTTCATTCCGATAAAATCCCACTCTCTCGCTCCTGCTCTCTTTTACTGCATTAGGACAACATCGATTCATCTGTTACTTGCTGCGGTAGCTGAACCCCTTTATCCTTTGCATGACCTGTCATTCCACAGTAAATAGATGAAACCCACTAGCATGAGTAGGAGTTGTTTGAGCCCTGTTGTGCCTACTCATTCATGTTTGTTTGTCATGCCTGCTACTGCTTAGAGTTGAGTCAGGTCTGATTCATCGGGGATGAATCAGAGGTGTGTGAGCATGTCCTACTGTGTGTGAGCTAAGTGTGTGAACACGATTTGGTAAAGGTAGCGGTGAGAGGCCATGTAGGAGTACATGGTGGGTTGTCTCATTGCAGCCGTCCTCAGGAACTGAGTTCTGTGTTTGTGATCCATGATTCAGCTACTACCACGCATTGGGCCCGAAACCAATGGACCCTCTCGGCTTCTTAATCACCCTTGTCCTCTGTCCAGGAGTTGCAAGTAGTTTCTGGTGTTTGTAGTATGCTGGAGGCCGTGCGCAGCGCTGACCGTAGGGGTGGGCTGTGATGCGGTAGGCACGTGGCACGGTGTACCGTGCGCCCGTTTGGTGTCTCGGGAACCCTGTTCACATCGTTTGGGGCTGTGAGCGAAACTCCGGCCGGATCTCCTCATGGATGGAACCCGAATAGGCGATAAACCTGGACTAGAGACTCAAGTGTTTAGGCAGGCCGTGGCCGACACCCACGTTGGGCTTCCGCTTGAAGGTTGCCGAGTACATGTCGTGTAAACGGCGGTAAGTGGTGAGAGCGTGTGTGAAGAAGTACACCCCTGCAGGGTTAACATCATCTATTCGAATAGCCGTGTCCGCGGAAAAGGACTTCTGGGTTGCTTATATCAGTTCATAGACAAGTGAAAGTGGATACTCTAAAATACGCAAGATAAGCGTGAGTGCTATGGATGGCGTTCTCGTAGGGAGACGGGAGCGGATCCATAGTGGTGTATTGATATGGTGAATATGTGGACTCGTGTGCGCCACCTCAAAAGAGTTACTTGCAGTCGTAGTTCAGGATAGCCACCGAGTCAAAGCTGGCTTGCTGCAGTCAAACTCCACCATCCCCTTGGTTGATAATGATGCATGTGTAGATAGATCTGATGTAAGTCTTGCTGGGTACATTTGTACTCACGTTTGCCTATTTTATGTTTTGCAGAGAGACTTCAGTCTCACTAGTAGTTCCACGTGGACTTCGACGTTTAGCTTGATACCTCAGCTACGATCTTGTGCCCTCGGCAGGATCTGATAGATAGTCAGGCTTCTCAGCCTTTTCCATTTATAGATGTCTGTACCCAGACATGATAGCTTCCGCTTGTGCTTTGACTTGTATGCTCTGAGTGTTGGGTCATGAGACCCATGATTGTAATATCGCGCTCCTCGGAGCCTATTGAATAAACTACTTGAGTCGTAGAGTCATTTTGTGATGCCATGTTGTATTGCACATATCGAGCATATTGTGTGTATGTTATTGAAATGCTTGGTATGTGTGGGATCTGACTACCTAGTTGTTTATCTTTAGTAGCCTCTCTTACCGGGAAATGTCTCCGAGTGTTACCGCTGAGCCGTGGTAGCTTGCTACTGCTCTGGAACACTTAGGTTGGCCGGCATGTGTCCTTCTTCGTTCCTGTGTCTGTCCCTTCGGGGAAATGTCACGCATTGAGTACCGGAGTCCTGTTAGCCCGCTACAGCCCGGTTTACCGGAGTCCTGCTAGCCCAGTGCTACAGCCCGGACCCACTTGCTGATGACCGACACGTTCGATGCTGGGTCATGGATGCCTGTCCCTGTAAGTCTGTGCCACTTTGGGTTTACGACTAGCCATGTCAGCCCGGGCTCTTTATCATATGGATGCTAGCGACACTATCATATACGTGAGCCAAAATGCGCAAACGGTCCCGGGCAAAGGTAAGGCGACACCCGTGGGGATACCGTGCGTGAGGCCGCAAAGTGATATGAGGTGTTACCGGCTAGATCGATGTGACATTGAGTCGGGGTCCTGACAGTGTTGGTATCAGAGCTTGACTGCCTGTAGGATTACCAAGCCAAACTGGTCGAAGTTGAGTCTAGAAATTCTTTAGTTATGTAAGGGAATTGATTGTGGGATGGAACGTAAGGCTCTTTTTACTCCTTTACCTCATGCCCTTCTGATCTGAGTCATCATCTTCTCTTCTACGGGGATTAAGAACTAGGCTATCCCTTCTTTCTATTAGGATCACGTGTTACTAATCAGTGGACTTATAAGATTGTTGGATTTAAGTCTCAGTTCAGTTCCTACTACTTCCGTATATTAATTGTTGATCTCGGAACCTTGATATTGTGCTTCTGAGTGGTTATGCCACCATTTTTGTGATTGTCTCAAATCTTTTTGAGCAATTATAGCCGTTATGCTGTCCGAGTCATCCCAGGTTTCCAAATAGTCCGATGCATTTGCAAATCCCTTCCTTCTGTTTCCGATGTTCCCATGGGCCAGATTAACCACACTAATTGGTGTGTTGAGGTAATTATTGCCTCGACATATATGTTGGAATTATTATTATGACCCTAAGTGCTTAGGGGATCATCTAGTGGTCTAGCCATGATTTGTGTCCTAGTGTGAAGATTCTGGCCTTTATTCTCGGAAGCATCCCGTGATGCTACTTAGTAGTAGGTATTCTACTCCTGGGTTCTGAACCCGAGATTCACTCTACCTACTTCATGTTGATAGTAATTGCTAGTGCCTTTAGGATATTAGTAACCTTTGCGATAGTCCTTGAAGTCCGTGGTATCTTCTTCTTCCAAATCCCATGAACTACTTATGGCAGATGTTTATTGGATCAAAAAAATCACAATTAGAGTACTCTTGAGGAGTTCTCCATTCATAAATCGTGACTCTGCCAGTTCTACCTTTCTGCATGGGTTATCCGGAAGAAATATGTTGAACTTGGTTCGACATACTAATCTATGCACCCACAACTCAGAAAGTTATATGTTCCTTTGAGTTGTTCTCTTTAGTTGCATTCTGACCCTTGTCTATCAATTGATAGTCAAGAGTATGCGTGCGTTCGTTCATCGATGCCTATGACTCTTGTGGTCTGTCAAGCCATTCTATTCCGGAATGACTAGGAGAAACAAACTCCAGTACCTCTTCCATATCTAGGATTGGGTCAAAGTAGTTGTATTCCGCAGATCAAATGCCAATCCAGCTTTTGGTTCTGCTCTACCTTGGAGTATTACATATTTTATATCGAGATTGTTATAGGAATTGCACACCATCCCATGAACTCTTGGTACAGTGATACTTCTTGCCATCACTGTTCATTCCTCGGCCCTCATGTTGATGCAACCGGAATACCGACAAATGAATTGTGATGTGTGAAATCAATACTCCTAGCAACTCCGTTGCTTGGTAGTTAAATGGACAATAACGTCATCCTTAGCGAGTTGACTATTGAATCATCACCCTAAGGTTGATTGTGCTATCTAGTCCTTATTTCGGTGCACCCTTCGATTAATGAGTTAGGATTTTGTCAAGTCCTCGCTCATTTGATCATATCGTCTTGCCCCAAAAAGCAAGATTGTTCTCGAGCTTAGTAACATATCGGTGGTTCATGATTTTCCGAAGATCTTCTCGGAAGTATTACCAGGTTGTCACCTGACCGCTGTGTTGAGCTCGTGATCAAGTTGGTTTATCCTGTAAACCACCCTTTCTCCAAAAATCTGTGTTGGATATCCCGGAGCTAGTTGGTTAAGCTAGACAACAACTTGGAGAGTTGGAAGATAAAAGCTTGCCTGACTTAGTTCGTTCCAAAGGGATATTTTTGTGTAGTGTGTGTTGAAGAAAGATGATATCTTCATCGATTGGTCCTTGTGATCAGTTGCTGGACCTATTGTCTTATCAATCCTTTGATTTGAGTGTGGGCTATCGTCAAATCAAGTCGGAACCAACGATGTTCGTAATGTTGTCTTACTCGTGGTTGATCCCTCTAGCATACACCATTATATCCTTTGGGTCTGACCAATGCTATCACCGTGTTCACTTAACTATGGAATTCCTTTTAAAAGGAAACCTAGATGAGTTGTTGTTGAGCCCATTGACAACATCCTTGTCTTCTCCATAATTTTGCTGAACATTAAGCTAGTGTTGGAAACTTTTGAAAGCATTTGTTCATGCTAGCTCATGAAGCATATGTTTGGATGAAGGTAGTGACTTCCTTTAATTCATGTGCATCTGATGCAAGTTGCCGCCGTGGATTCGAGAAAGTCAATGTTGCTTTCTTTGGAATCATTCCAAATCAGTCATGCACACGTGCGAAGAATGCTGTGGTTTGAAGACTTGCAACCTTCATTCTATATGTATCCCTAGCACACCAAGCCACTGATTGATTTGTTCAAGGAGAAGGAGTTCCTTCATAAGAGCTAATCCGGACTTATGTAAGGACTTCGATACCCTCGTTGATGGTTCCCCCTCCTGAACTCGGTAGTGTTTTATTATAAGACTACCACGTGGTCATGCTTGTCTGGGACAATGTGTTCACATGTTAGTAGCAGAACCAGCTCATGTTTTGGAGCTTACTATCGTAGTTCATTTCCCGAGAATCTCGCAACGTCATCTCGTCGATTTGTGTTGCAAACTTTCATTTTTATTTCTAGACTTGGTGAGTCTGGGATATCCTGACACCAACCAGAGCTGAATCTCAGGCAGATATGATGGTTGGAACATTTCCCTAAGAACTATAATATTGGTCTCTCGATAACCGGTAAGGTGGATGTCGCGGCCAACACACCCATCCGGTAGACCTATTATTATAGTATCTTGTTTGAGGAAGTTGGCCACCCCCCCCATAGGGATTTCGTAGGATTTACTCCCTAGTTGCCCCTATGGATTTTTGTGTTCCCGAAGTCCGACCTTTTACTTGATGTTTTAGATATCAAACCATATCTATGAATGGGTTATACTAGCACATCAAGGAGAACATTTGAAGCGGAGTGCTAAATGTCTCTCGGTCGATCATCCAGATTTTATTTGCTTGGCCTCGCTAAGGTGAAATCTGAGAAAGTGTTATCCTCCTTCGCATCTGCATCGCCCGTCGCTATTCATCATGGTAGTATGTTGTGTTGTCAGCACCCTTGACGCGGTTGTTGATAAAACCTTGATGATTGTGGAAATGCTCAAGTTCTTGAGAGCACGCACAAGCGCTACGTCTTATCATCGGCACTAGCTGGGATTGCCCCAGATTTCCTCGGTTATGCTATAACCACTCCAACAGTGAATTCACTCTCTATTGTTGGGTTCTTCCCCAGTTACTAGAATCATTCCCAGCATTGGCATTTTGTTCCTAGCTTGCACCGCCAATGTGCCATTCTACCATGGGTCTCTTCCATTTCCGGTGATAAGCAAAATCATCCATTACGTTGTCTTCAACAAGGTAATCCACATCATCCAAGTCCGAGTATGCCATTCTACTGACCCCCCTCCAAACGATCGCTTGGGAATTGCCTTAGGCTGATATAGAGAGTCTCAATGATCTCTATATCAAAGGTAATTCTTTTTGCCACTTAAGGGAATATTTCTACGAGTCACCTTCCTTAAGATGCCTCGTTGTGGTATCATGGCAACTCAACTCCTCGCTACGTTGGCAATCGTTTACCACCTTCTTAAGCGTGAAATTGTTGTCTACCTAGTGAACCTTCGTCATCCGTTTCTTTCCACCCCTCTTGATGTGTATCTCGTGTCTCAACCCGAGAGATGGTCCTATGTCTCATTCCGTGAGTTGTTCGATCTTCGAGAAGATCGACCCTTCTAAAGTCTCCTTCTTCCCTCCATGTCATGTTGACAGGATTTCTCAAAGCAGGACTTCAAGACAATAATGGTGTTCAAATCAACGTTCATTTGAAGTGCACCCTGGATCATGAAGATTATACTAGTTTGCGTTTTCCCTTCGTCTTACCCTACCCTGGAATCTCGGGTCGAGATTCTTGTTTAGTGGGGGTGAGTTGTCACATCCCTAGCTGCTGGTAGTGCTCTAGGCTATCTTCATGTTTGCATCATGTTTAAATTTTGCCTACATTTGAAATGGGGATGTTCAAAACCCTAGCATTAAATCAACTCAACTAGGGTGAATTAAAATCTTTTCAATAAACCCAAAAGGTTCCTAAGAAAAGTTCATGATTTCTGGTTAAGGTGGAAACCTCTGCCAAAAATGATGATTATATTCTTAGGTCATTTTTGGATTTTTGAATTAAATCATATTGTATTTGACTTTGGGCATTTAAATACTATAAATAATTTAAATGCTCAAATAAATGTTGGAAATTGATAAGGGTCACTGAAATAATTCAGAAAGTACCCATAATTATTTCCAGGATTTTATAAAATGATTTGATATTTTAAAACAAATCAAAAACAAATTGCAGAAATAGAAAAATATAAAACAGAATAGAAATAAAAGAGAGGAGAGAAACCTTACCTGGCGCTCACCTGGTAGCCCACCTGGCCCAGCAGCACGGCCCAGCCCGCCACCGCTACTCCCCTGTCGTCTTCCTCCTCGCCAGAAGGACGCGGACACCGCGACGCCGCCGTGCGCGCCACCTCCACCCTGCTCTGGCCACCTCCTGCTTCCTCCCCGAGCCATCTGGTGACGCCACGCACTTCCCCTAGCCCCCTGCACCTCCCCTCTCTTCCCCTGGACCCCGTTCCCTCCTCTGCTTCCCTCCCTGCACGCGCCCGAGCGGAGCCCATCGCCGCCGACGCCGTTACCGGGGCCACAGCCACCCCCTCGCTCCCACTATGCATCCCTGAGCTCCGCCCTGACCCCGTGAAGCTACCCACGCGACGCACGCGACCAGAGGAGGCCGCAGTCGACCGGAGCATCGTCGTCTTCATCTCCGGTGCCCGGAGATCGACCCCACCGATTCGGCGCGTCCAGAGCCTCCCCGGCCCCGCCGTCTGCACCGTCTGACTCGCCGTGAGCCACTTACCTTATCCCCTAAGCACTTATGCTCGCCCCCGTGCTGTAGCGTCGTTCCCCACGAGCCCGAAAGCTCACCGCCGCCGGCCATGCCGCCGTCGTGGCTACAGACGCCGTAGCTCGTGCCTGGGCGCGTCATAGCACTCGGTTTGCTCCCAGGAGCCCGTAGCGCCCACCAGCCCCTCCTCCCGTGCCCCCGAACGCCAACCCCGACCTCGCCCGAGCTCCGGCCGCCGCCTCGGGCTCCACTCCGGCGAGCTCCGGCCTCCCCAGCTCATCCCACATGCTCCACTGGATGCGGACGATGACGGGCTACGCCCCGGTGGTCTCCGCGCGCTTTTCCGCCGCCTGTAGCCCATTCCGGCGAAGCACCGCCGCGCGGTTTGGTCGTCGCCGGCCGAACTCCGGCGAGGCTGACGTGGCGGCTTATTTCGCGCTAATCCCCACCATTAGCCACCCCACCAGCCACTGACAGTGGGCCCCGTAGTGGGTCAAAGCCCGGGTCAACGCGGGATTAGCCCCTGTGTCACTGACGTGTGGCCCCCACACGTCAGGTTTGACCGAGCCAGCCCAGTTGACCCTGCTGACGTCACTGTGACGTGGGGCTGACGCAATAAGTATTTTCTGGATTTAATATTATTCAGGAAATTTCAGAAAATGCCTAAAACTTCTAAAATTCATAGAAATTCAACCGTAGCTCCAAATTAAATAAATTATATATGAAAAATTATCAGAAAAATTCAAGGAATCCATCTGTACCATTTTCATGCATGTTAGAACAACTTATAGCTGCTGTTTAGCACAAATCAATTAAAGGGCATTTATTTAATCACATATGGAGTTTGAATTTGAATTTTATATTCAAACCAACTTCATTTAATCTGTTGCTAGTTGCATTAGCCCAACACACATTCATTTTGCCATGTCATGATCATGCATCATATTGTGCATTGCATTGATTGTGTTCCCTTCTGTGTTGCCGGTATTTGTCCCCTCTCGATAGATGTGATACCGATGATGTGATCGTTGACACTGATGAAGACTCAATGTTATCTTCAGAAGTGCCAGGCAAGCAAAACCCCCTTGTTCATTCCGATAAAATCCCACTCTCTCGCTCCTGCTCTCTTTTACTGCATTAGGACAACATCGATTCATCTGTTACTTGCTGCGGTAGCTGAACCCCTTTATCCTCTGCATGACCTGTCATTCCACAGTAATTAGATGAAACCCACTAGCATGAGTAGGAGTTGTTTGAGCCCTGTTGTGCCTACTCATTCATGCTTGCTTGTCATGCCTGCTACTGCTTAGAGTTGAGTCAGGTCTGATTCATCGGGGATGAATCAGAGGCGTGTGAACATGTCCTACTGTGTGTGAGCTAAGTGTGTGAACACGATTTGGTAAAGGTAGCGGTGAGAGGCCATGTAGGAGTACATGGTGGGTTGTCTCATTGCAGCCGTCCTCAGGAACTGAGTTCTGTGTTTGTGATCCATGATTCAGTTACTACCATACATTGGGCCCTGAAATATGACCCCGCTCGACTTCTTATTCACCCTAGTCCTCTGTCCAGGAGTTGCAAGTAGTTTCTGGTGTTTGTAGCTTACTGGAGGCCGTGGACAGCGCTGACCGTAGGGGTGGGCTGTGATGCGGTAGGTACGTGGCACGGTGTACCGGATGCCCGTTTGGTATGTCGGGAACCCTGTTCACATCGTTTGGGGCTGTGAGCGAAACTCCGGCCGGATCTCCTCATGGATGGAACCCGAATAGGCGATAAACCTGGACTAGAGACTTGAGTGTTTAGGTAGGTCGTGGTCTACACCCACGTCGGCTTTCGCTTGAAGTCTGCCGAGCACATGTCGTGTGCAGACGCTAAGTGGTGGAAACATGTATGAAGAAGTACACCCCTGCAGGGTTAACATCATCTATTCGAATAGCCGTGTCCGCGGTAAAGGACTTCTGGGTTGCTTATATCAGTTCATAGACAAGTGAAAGTGGATACTCTAAAATACGCAAGATAAGCGTGAGTGCTATGGATGGTGTTCTCGTAGGGAGACGGGAGCGGATCCATAGTGGTGTATCGATATGGTGAATATGTGGACTCGTGTGCGCCACCTCAAAAGAGTTATTTGCAGTCGTAGTTCAGGATAGCCACCGAGTCAAAGCTGGCTTGCTGCAGTTAAACCCCACCATCCCCTTTGTTGATAATGATGCATGTGTAGATAGATCTGATGTAAGTCTTGCTGGGTACATTTGTACTCACGTTTGCCTATTTTATGTTTTTGCAGAGAGACTTCGGTCTCACTAGTAGTTTCGCGTGGACTTCGACGTTTAGCTTGATACCTCAGCTACGATCTTGTGCCCTCGGCAGGATCTGATAGATAGTCAGGCTTCTCAGCCTTTTTCATTTATAGATGTCTGTACCCAGACATGATAGCTTCCGCTTGTGCTTTGACTTGTATGCTCTGAGTGTTGGGTCATGAGACCCCTGTTGTAATATCTCGCTCCTCGGAGCCTATTGAATAGACTACTTGAGTCGTAGAGTCATTTTGTGATGCCATGTTGTATTGCACATATCGAGCATATTGTGTGTATGTTATTGAAATGCTTGGTATGTGTGGGATCTGACTACCTAGTTCTTTATCTTTAGTAGCCTCTCTTACCGGGAAATGTCTCCTAGTGTTACCGCTGAGCCATGGTAGCTTGCTACTGCTCTGGAACACTTAGGCTGGCCGGCATGTGTCCTTCTTCGTTCCTGTGTCTGTCCCTTCGGGGAAATGTCACGCATTGAGTACCGGAGTCCTGTTAGCCCGCTACAGCCCGGTTTACCGGAGTCCTGCTAGCCCAGTGCTACAGCCCGGACCCACTTGCTGATGACCGACACGTTCGATGCTGGGTCATGGATGCCTGTCCCTGTAAGTCTGTGCCACTTTGGGTTTACGACTAGCCATGTCAGCCCGGGCTCTTTATCATATGGATGCTAGCGACACTATCATATACGTGAGCCAAAATGCGCAAACGGTCCCGGGCAAAGGTAAGGCGACACCCGTGGGGATACCGTGCGTGAGGCCGCAAAGTGATATGAGGTGTTACCGGCTAGATCGATGTGACATTGAGTCGGGGTCCTGACACTCCGCCTCCTCAGAAGCGGACTCCTCCTCTGAATCCATTTCCTTGCCAACAAACGCACGTGCCTTGCCAGACGAGCTCTTCTTGTGTGATGAAGACTTTGAGGAAGACTTGGAAGAAGACTTTGAGTATTTCTTCTTCTTCTTGTCATTAGAGTCATACTCCTTGCTCTTCTTCTTCTTCTTCTTGTCATTGTCCCACTGCGGACACTCAGAGATGTAGTGGTCGGGTTTCTTGCACTTGTGGCATGTTTTCTTCTTGTAGTCATGAGCAGAAGCTTCATCATTCCTTGAGCTTGATCGTGAAGACTTTCTGAAGCCTTTCTTCTTGGTGAACTTTTGGAACTTCTTCACAAGCATAGCAAGCTCCTTTCCAATGTCTTCAGGATCATCAGAACTGCTGTCAGATTCTTCTTCAGATGAGGAGACAGCTTTTGCCTTCAAGGCACGAGTTTGCCCATAGTTGGGACCATAGATGTCTCTTTTCTCAGAAAGCTGAAACTCGTGTGTGTTGAGCCTCTCAAGTATGTCAGACGGATCGAGTGTCTTGAAGTCAGGACATTCTTGAATCATCAGGGCTAGGGTGTCAAACGAGCTGTCAAGTGATCTCAGTAGTGTCTTGACGACTTCATGCTTGGTGATCTCAGTGGCGCCGAGAGCTTGAAGCTCATTTGTGATGTCAGTGAGTCGATCAAACGTGAGCTGGACATTCTCATTGTCATTTCTCTTGAAGCGGTTGAAGAGGTTGCAAAGGACACTGATTCTCTGATCTCTCTGGGTTGAGATGCCTTCATTGACCTTGGAGAGCCCGTCCCAGACTAGCTTAGATGTTTCCAAAGCACTCACGCGGCCATACTGTCCTTTGGTCAGATGACCACAGATGATGTTCTTGGCAGTGGGGTCCAGTTGAACGAACTTCTTGACATCAGCAGCGGTGACACCTTCACCAGCCTTGGGAACACCATTCTTGACGACATACCATAGGTCGACATCAATGGCTTCAAGATGCATGCACATCTTATTCTTCTAGTAGGGATATTCAGTTCCATCGAAGACGGGGCATGCAGCGGAGACTTTAATTATCCCTACAGTCGACATAGCTAAAACTTCAGGTGGTTAAACCGAATCACACAGAACAAGGGAGTACCTTGCTCTGATACCAACTGAAAGTGCTAGTGATTGACTAGAGGGGGGTGAATAGGCGATTTTTATGAAAGTCTTCAAAACATAGAAGTTTTGAAGACAAACGATAGAAATAAACCTATTACCATGCAGCGGAAGGTAGACTACACTAGGCAGACCATAGTCAAGTATTCAATGAAGTGAAAGCACAATGACTAATAGCAGCTATGCAGTAAAGATCAGGTAGGAAGATATTGTGAAGCCAATCAGAACAAGCAGTCACTTAGTGAAGACAAAAGATAATGCAATCATACAATGACTTCACAAGGACCAACAGTAAGTAAAGGGAAGGGAAGGATGAAACCACTGACTCGTTGAAGACAATGATTTGTTGGACCAGTTCCGGTTGCTGTGACAACTGTACATCTGGTTAGGGCGGCTAGGTATTTAAACCTGAGGACACACAGTCCCGGACACCCAGTCCTGAACATGCAGCTCAGGACACTCAGTCCTCACCGTATTCCCCTTGAGCTAAGGTCACACAGACCTTGCCCAATCACTCTGGTAAGTCTTCAAGGTAGACTTCCAAACCTTCACAGACTTCGTTCACCGGCGATCCACAATGACTCTTGGATGCTCAAAACACGACGCCTAACCGGCTGGAGGATTCACAGTCCTCAAGTGTAATAAGTCTTTAGATCACACAGATAGGAAGACTTCAGTGAAGCCTAACACTCTTTGGCTCTGGGTGGTTAGGGCTTTATCCTCGCAAGGAATTCTCTCTCAAAGGCTTCGAGGTGGGTTGCTCTCAAACGACAAAAGCCGTACTATAACTCTGAGCAGCCAACCGTTTATGGTTGTAGGGGGTGGGCTATTTATAGCCACTGGGCAACCCGACCTGGTTTGTCCGAAATGACCCTTGGTCACTAAGGAACTGACATGTGTTCCAACGGTCAGATTTCAAACACACATGGCAACTTTACTTGGACTACAAGCAAAGCTAACTTATCCAACTCTGGACAAGATTTGCTCTCATAGTGTTCACTCGAAGACATAGGATTTTGGTTAAGCATCACTTCAGTCATTCTGACTGGTTCTCTTGGACCCCACTTAACAGTACGGTGGTTCCTATGACTCAACAAAGAAAAACACAGAACGACGAAACTGCTAAGTCTTCGCGCTCCATAGTCTTCACATGATGTCTTCTCTTATCATAGTCTTCAATGTGAATGTCTTCACATACCACCTCTGACTTCAATGTCTTCATACATTTTTAGGGGTCATCTCTGGTAGGAAAACCGAATCAATGAGGGACTTCTACCTGTGTTATCCTGCAATTCTCACAAACACATTAGTCCCTCAACTAGGTTTGTCGTCAATACTCCAAAACCAACTAGGGGTGGCACTAGATGCACTTACAATCTCCCCCTTTTTGGTGATTGATGACAAACTTGTTGAAGTTTTCAACGGGGAATAAAATATGTGAAACTGTAAAGGATAGGTTATTGTCTTCATAAGTGGCAAAGGCTCCCCCTGAAGATGTGCATATAAGTAATTTGCTTTTGGTTTGCAAATGCACATGGTAGGTTGTACTTGTGGAGATCCTCTTCAACTTATGATGACAATTCATCATGCATGAAAAGTATGTGAAGATAATGACATGCATAATGAAAAATGGACGTCTGCAAAATGATATAAATGCGGAATTTATCGTCGCACATGCGGAATTTATCATCGCATCATAGAAAAGCAAATAAGTAGCAGACGACCATCGAGTTTGAGTGTTACAACTCAATGAACCAAATGTATCAAAACGCGAGAGTTGTAAACACTAGGCAAAATATAAAACCACTGCCCATATGGACCCGTTTGAAGACTATCAAACTCATATGCTTCTCCCCCTTTTGTCAGTAAGGACCAAAAAGGTTTGAAGACATAGAGCACCTACTCGTTCCCATGAGGAGTTGGTGAAGCAGCAGGGTCGTCGGAGTTGGTTGGCG
The DNA here is from genome assembly GCF_002162155.2 of Triticum dicoccoides. Taxonomy (NCBI): domain Eukaryota; kingdom Viridiplantae; phylum Streptophyta; class Magnoliopsida; order Poales; family Poaceae; genus Triticum; species Triticum dicoccoides. The sequence continues at coordinate 422,797,437 of NC_041384.1, forward strand.
GTGCAGACGAACTCGGTGCAGTGGTGACTCGCACTGAAGGTGGTGAAGTAGCATCGTCTTCATCATCGATGACACATGCATTCACTGTTGCAGCAGAGGAGGAGAACTCGGAGTCTTCAAGAGACGGAGTTCGTCGCAGCACAGTCCTTCTTGGAGGTGTTGAGTCAAACTTGAAGCATTCAGAGAAGCCATCCTCTTGAAGATCATCTTCAGAACACATAAGCGCCAGCCCTTTCCATGTACGCCGACAGGTTTCATGGGCAACAAAGGCATTCTTGGTGGCAAGGTTGCGAATCCTGTTTACGTCCACCAAGAGGCTTTGCATTTGGCGCTTCAGCCAGTCATGATGCTTATCCTGTTTCTGATGAAGGGCAACCAGAAGCTCTCGGTCATTGAGAACACGGGATCGCTTCTTGGGCCGTTGTGCAATGGTGCTTTCAGTGGCTTCAGTGAGGGCACGATGAGGTGCACGGGTAGTACCAGCCAGAGGATAAACACGAGCGACTGCTGGATCTGTAAGTGCATCTAGTGCCACCCCTAGTTGGTTTTGGAGTATTGACGACAAACCTAGTTGAGGGACTAATGTGTTTGTGAGAATTGCAGGATAACACAGGTAGAAGTCCTCCATTGATTCGGTTTTCTTACCAGAGATGACCCCTAAAAATGTATGAAGACATTGAAGTCAAAGGTGGTAAGTGAAGACATTCACCTTGAAGACTATGACAAGAGAAGACATCGCATGAAGACTATGGAGCGCGAAGACTTAGATCTTTCGTAGTTCTTTTTCTTCTTTGTTGAGTCATAGGAACCACCATACTGTTAAGTGGGGTCCAAGAAAACCAGTCAGAATGACTATAGTGATGCTTAACCAAAATCCTATGTCTTCGAGTGAAGACTATGAGAGCGAATCTTGTTCAGAGTTGGACAAGTCAGCTTTGCTTGTAGCCCAAGTAAAGTTGTCGTGTGTGTTTGAAATCTAACCGTTGGAACACTGTCAGTTCTTTAGTGACCCAGGGTCATTTCGGACAAATCAGGTTGGGTTGCCTAGTGGCTATAAATAGCCCACCCCCTACAACCATAAACGGCTGGCTGCTTAGAGTTAAAGTACGGCTTTTGTCGTTTGAGAGCAACCCACCTCGAAGCCTTTGAGAGAGAATTCCTTGAGAGGATAAAGCCCTAACCACCCAGAGCCAAAGTGTGTTAGGCATCACTTAAGTCTTCTTGTCTATGTGATCTGAAGACTTATTACACTTGAGGACTGTGAATCCTCCAGCCGGTTAGGCATCGTGTTCTGAGCATCCAAGAGTCATTGTGGATCGCCAGTGAACGAAGTCTGAAGGTTTAGAAGTTTACCTTGAAAACTTACCAGGGTGATTGGGCAAGGTCTGTGTGACCTTAGCTCAAGGGGAATACGGAGAGGACTAAGTGTTCTGAGCTGTGTGCTCAGGACTAAGTGTCTGGGACTGAGTGTCCTTAGGTTTAAATACCTATCCGCCCTAACCAGACGTACAACTGTCACAGCAGTTGGAACTGGTCTACCAAACCTTTGTCTTCGTCACGCACACTTGTTCTATCCTTCTCATCTCTTTATTTACGGTTGGCTCTTGTAAAGTCAGTGCCTATTTGTTTTATCTATTTGTCTTCACTGTGTACCTGATCCTTACTTCCTAGCTACTATTAGTCAGTGTGGTTTCACTTCATTGAATGCTTGACTATTGTCTGTCTAGTGTAGTCTATCTTCCGCTGCATGGAAATAGGTTCAATTCTATCATTTGTCTTCGAAACTTCCATGTTTTGAAGACTTTCATAAAAATCGCCTATTCACCCCCCTCTAGTCAATATAACACACTTTCAGGATCTCCGTCAATGTGTTGTGAGAAACTTTGCTTATCAGCATTCTGAAGACTAAGGGGCTCCTTGGTAGGCTCTGGATAGATGGCTTCAACTGACATATCGACATCAGGCATAAAGATCCGATGATTGCGAGCAGAGGGCTGATAGGTGACAGTTGAGTGTAGTTTGATCAGTCGCATAATCCATGGAGCATAAAACTTCAAGCCAAAGAGATCAGATCCTGATGCAGCAAGTTGGCGGATGAAGAAGTCTTGTGCATTGAAGCATTTGCCGTGAAGAATATGGAAGACCAAAGTCTTCATTGCACCTTCCAGCTTTGCATGTGGAGAATGTCCTTTGATGGGCCAGAGAGTTCGCCTTATAATGTGATAGATAGTGGGTGGCAGATACTCAAGGTCTTCAACAAAGAACTCCTTAGGATATGCAGCATCTGGAGGCAAAGGCTTCATCATGCTAAGCATCTAACTCATGTTTGGTTCAAGCTTGTGAAAAATGCTCTCCATAGCTGCACTGTGAAGCTGACAACCAGGTTCATAAAGATCTCCTGGAGTGGGCAGTGAGCTTAATGATATCAAAGGCTTTGGCTTCGTGATGAACATTGCCTGTCATCCACTCAAGGACCCAAGTCTTCGGATCTCTGCTGTAGCCACGAATATGAAGAGTGGCATAGAGTTGGAGCAGCAATTCTTCGTTCCAGTGCTCCTTGTCAGTGACGAACGGCAACAATCCAAACTCTCTGAAGCAATCCAGAGCTTCTTCCAAACAAGGCAGACCAGTTATGGCTTCAGTGTCAAGACGCATATGTGGGAAAATGCGACCTTGATTGTACAGAATGCATGAGTAATAACTGCGCTGCTGATAGCTCCAGAACTGATTAGAAGATATTCTTGCCTTGGTGTAGGAGTTCTTGGCGCTATCAAAGAAGGTGTTGTGTGCCTTGAAGCCATTGATATTAAAAGATCTGGGTGCAGATGCAGTACCTAGAAACCTGGGCAACCTTGGCATTGGCTTCTGAACCTGAGGCCTGTGCTCAACGTGATAGTCAAACTGAGGACCAGCAGCAGGCGAAGGAGTCAGAAAAGGCCATTTGACAGTGATAAGTTGGCCATAGTTGAATGCTTGCTCGATAGTGTGTGGCCTTGGTGGCGGAACAGGAGCAGTGGCATCAACAGAGGCGTCAGGCTGCACATCTGTTGCAGGTGCATCATTGGCTTCATTGGCCTCTAGCACAATGTTAGGTGCAGGCTCCACAGTGTCTTCAGCCATGACCACGTCATTGGCTTCAGTGGTGTTAGTGGTGGCAGCCTCAGGATTCTCAACCTCCACTTCAGAAGCTGGAGGGTCGGTCACGTTCTCCTCGAGAACAACATCTTGGTGAGACGGGGGTGTAGCAACTCTTGGGGCTTCTTCTTCATCGGCTGATGCAGCCGAAACATCTTCAGTCATTTTGGCTTTGGATTCAGAGACAGTCACAGTAGGAGTGGCATCTGGAAACACTTGACGTGCAACAGATTGGTGGTGCACTTCTCCTTTTGGAACGCTCGAAAGAAGGACTTGAGGCCTTGGTCCTTTGCGAAGCCTGCGTAGCGCTGGCGACGCCTGTGGAGATGGAGTTGGCTGGGCCTCAAAGTCGTCTTCTTCGTCTTGCATAGGTGGTGTTGCTTGAGGTTGGGGAGAGCTTGGAGTGTCTTGTCTCTATGGGTGATCAGCCCATGATGCATCTTGAGCAGTTGGCATCAGAGGACGACCAATGCTGATGAGTTCGCTGTGCGTGAGCACAGGCGATGATACCAGTTGGTGCTCGATCTGAGGAAGGACTTCATCATCTTCAACATTGTCATGGTGACCAATGTCTTCAGCAGCGGTGGGGTCAACTGCTGGAATGTCTTCAGCTTCAGGAGCCTCTGTGGAAGCAGGCTCATGAACTACTATCCGTCGTTCTTGATGCGAGAAATCAAGGCGAGCAACAGAGATGGGTTCTACAACAAGGGGCTCTGTGGGAGCAGCCCGATCTTTCTTGGTTCTGCGCTTCTTCTTGGAGGGAGCGACATCAGAAGCATCAGGATTTTTCCTCTTTCTGGCTTCAGCCTCGGCAGTCCTCGTCTTCTTCAGTTCTGAAGCGGTTGACCGGACCTTTGGCTTCGAGCCAGTCATGCTTCTTGGAAAGACTATGTGTGGCTCTTCCCGCCTTGAAGGTGCAGATTGGTCTGTTGATGGCTTCTTCTTCTTTGCAGCCATTCTTGGGTCGACGCCAGGACGACCAAGAGCCTTGCACTTTTTAGCTTCATTGTAGGCTTGCACGCACTTGTCAGCTAGACTCTTCATGCGCTCACGAGAACCTTTAGCTTCTTCACGCTTCTTGAGAAAGGCTTCCTTGAGCTCGTGCAGCATAATCTTGAAGTTTTTCAAATCTTGCACGCTGAGCTTGGCCATGTGCTTCTTGAACTGAGCTTTCTCATAGTCGATCTTTTACTTCAGTTCAATGATGCGCTGAGCTAGAGCTAGCTCAGAAGCAATGGCGCCAGTGAAGGCGACACTGAGGCCAATTGGAAGTTGCAGATCTTCAAAGCTGAGGTTGAGCGTGTCAAACCACTCATCAATGAATTTATGGATGATTGCCACATCAAAGAGAGGCAAATCATTGAAGATTTCTGCTTCTTCCTTGCTCTTGATCAGTTTCTCAAGAGCGTCATCTGCAAGATCTTCGTCGTTGGACAGATCAATGGCGTCATTGCACAGAATAGCAGCAGCAGTCAGTGCCTGATCAGTATTCTTTCTCATCTTAGTCTTCTTGGAGATACGTGATAGATCTTCAGACTGCACACTGTCTTCAGGAGGTGCAGTAGCCAGTGCCTTCGCCCATAAGATTTTTGGTGTTGAGGCAGACTTTGAAGCTTTAGGCTTCTTCAGCTTCGTTGGCTTTGGTGGTGCAGGTGCTTCGTCAGATTCAGCATCATCTGCAGGTTGATCCACGACTGCCCCTTGAACCATAATATGAGTGATGAGACCTTCTAGGTTGTAGAAGGGCCCAACCAGATTGGGTTCAGCTTCTCGTGTGCCATCAACACATGGCGCAGAGGGGCCTGGGTTGAAGTCTAATCCCAATGACTTCTTGTTTTCCTTGGCATAGTTCTGTGAAAACTGATAGTTGCGCTTGAAGAGATTGTCTTCGCGACACCATAACAGAGAGGATGGGTCGGCATTAGCAGGATGAGGTCCATGAAGCATGCAGGGGTAAAAGCCTTGAGCAATAGCTTCGGACTGTGATTTGAGCTGAGGACCTTTGTATATGATATCTCCCCATGGGCCCTTGATGGCACTCTTCTCAGCATATTCATCGGTGACGAATCTGTACTTGAACCATTCCTCTGCCCAATGTCTTCGAATCCATTGGATTCGGTTCTTGCTTTCTCCATAGGTTTCTTCTAGATCTGACTTGTATAGCTCATAGAGATCTGGTGGCAGGTCCTTAGCAGTGTTTCCACGGCGCTGTCTGCCTCCCTTCCTTGTAGATTTCTCTGTAGCCATGAACTTCAAACTGAATGGCTTCAACATGTTCAAAGATTTCAAAGGCTTCCGCCTGCGGGTCAAACAGGAACTGGCTTCGGGAGAATTTATATGATGCTATAAGAATTCTGCAAATGAATGCAGACTATGAGAATCAAGGGATTCTCCCACGGACATGTACCTGCGACAGCATTAAGGTGCGAGGGAAGGGGAAGAGGTCATATGCATTCTCAGAAGATTTTGAAGATAAATCAGTTTAGAAGACATTGACCTCATAGTGCGAAGATATTCACTCATAGATAGAGAGTTGGTTCCAGATTTGTACGAATCCAAGAATAAGTACAAGTGAGGAATCTAACTACTTTGTGAAGCATAAGTGAACATACTAGGCATATTATGAGATGCAGTATGAAATAGATCCAACTTGTGTGAACAGAAACTGCTTGTGGTAGAAAGTGATGAATCTATAGGATCAAAGGGGCCGTAAAAGGAAGTTTTATTTACCACACGAAGAACTGCTAGACGGAGTGGGAGAGGAGGTCGAGCAGTTCGATTGTCCGTGCCCTAACTTGGCAACGGAGGACACCTACAGCGACGGCGGAGAAGACGATGTCCGCGGCCGGCGTGAAGACGGTGTCGGTGAGGTCGCGACAGCTAAGCGCTTCGTCGCCGGTGTCGTCAAGGCCTAGCGGTGGCGCTAGGGTTTGTGCGAGAGTGGAAGAAAGGATAATGACTATGGTGAGGCGTGTATTTATAGGGACAGGGACGACACAGTGTTATTACACAGGTGCCCCTGGCGATTCACATCTGAAGGGCATGTGGCTATCATGCAACATATCGTAGGTTGTTCCACGTTCCCACGCATGCCTGGATTGTCGGGTGGTCACTCCCACTTCTCCTGGTTTCAGGTGAAAGGATTTAGCATTGAAAACAGACTTAATGTTTGTCTCTGTATCTTCTGCTGACAAGGACGCAGAGAAGATATTCGGCAGTTTCAATAGAATGCATATGATTTGGAGAGATAGAGTTTGAGATAGAAAGCATAGAGAGGTTAGGCTCCGATCACATTCACTTAGTTCAAAAGATTCAACAAGAAGACATAGCTATAAGTGAATGCTGTAGAGGACAGAACACTAGAATATATATATATATATATATATATATATATATATATATATATATATATATATATATATGAGAAAGACAATCAAATCAACATAGTGAAGATAATCATGAAGACAAGTTGAGATTGAAGCCAAACCAAATGTGAAGACATACCAAACGTAACGCCATGAGTGAAACACTTCAAACAGAAAAATTTGGTGGTGGCGTTACCCACCGTATAGGAAGTATTAGACCCAGACACGACGCACAATTATCGTGGCGCTCCGAACTCAAATTCCACATTAATATATTCACACTTAGAATGTAAGTCTTCATTGATTGAAGATATACTTTACTTTGTGTGTTGCACATCTAAGTCATCAATATGCATAAGTGTTAGGATGTGTGCCTGACCACAGGACATTTGAGGATTCCAAGATATTTAGCTCACACCGTAACTTGCAAAACCTCTTCTCATCCAAGGGCTTGGTGAAGATATCTGCCAATTTCTCTTCAGTGTTGACGTGTATGATATCAATATCTCCCTTCACAACATGATCTTTGAGAAAGTGATGACGAATTTCAATGTGCTTTGTCTTCGAGTGCTGAACTAGGTTATTGGCAATCTTGATGGCGCTCTCGTTGTCTCAGTAGAGTGGCACTTGCTTCAGATGAATGCCATAGTCTTTGAGTGTTTGCTTCATCCATAGAAGCTGAGCGCAGCAAGATCCAGCAGCAATGTATTCAAATTCAGCAGTGGAGAGAGATACATAGTTCTGCTTCTTTGAAGACCAACATACAAGTGATCGTCCCAGAAAATGACATGTGCCTGATGTAGACTTGCGATCCACCTTGTCACCAGCATAATCAGCATCCAAGAATCCAACCAGATCAAACTCTGAGCCCTTTGGATACCATAATCCTAATGTTGGGGTGTAAGCCAAATATCGAAGAATTCGCTTCACAGCTAAGTGATGCGATTCCTTTGGTGCCACTTGGAATCGAGCACAGATGCAAACACTAAGCATAATATCTGGCCTAGATGCACATAGATAAAGTAAAGAACCAATCATGGAGCGGTATACCTTTTGGTTGAACTCTTTACCATTGTCATTGGGACCCAGATGATGTTTGGCTAGCATTGGCGTCGTGAAGCCTTTGCAGTCTTGCATCCCAAATTCCTTCAGGCAATCTTTGAGGTACTTCTCTTGAGATATGAAGATGTCGTTGCGTTGCTGACATATTTGAAGACCAAGGAAGAACTTCAGCTCACCCATCATGGACATCTGATATTGCTCTTGCATCATATATCCAAATTTTTCACTGTATTTCTGATTGGTGCAGCCGAAGATAATGTCATCCACATATATTTTGCACACAAACAGTTCACCATCATATGTCTTCGTGAAGAGAGTGGGGTCGAGGGAACCAGGTTTGAAGCCTTTGCTCTTCAGGAAGTCTTTGAGTGTGTCATACCAAGCCCGAGGGGCTTGTTTGAGGCCATGCAGTGCCTTATCGAGCTTGTACACCATGTCAGGATGTTTTGGATCTTTAAAGCCAGGCGGTTGTGCAACATACACTTCTTCTTCAATCTTGCCATTGAGAAAAGTGCTCTTCACATCCATTTGATACAGAAGAATGTTATGATGATTTGCATAGGCCAGCAGTATGCGTATGGCGTCAAGTCTAGCCACGGGAGCAAATGTTTCATCGAAGTCAATCCCTTCAACTTGAGTGTACCCTTGAGCAACGAGACGAGCTTTGTTTCTGACAACTTGACCATGCTCATCTTGCTTGTTGCGATATATCCATTTGGTGCCTATTATATTGTGCTTGCGAGGATCAGGACGCTTAACCAGTTCCCATACATTATTCAGCTCAAACTGTTGAAGCTCTTCTTGCATAGCTTGAATCCATTCAGGTTCCATGAAGGCTTCTTCAACTTTCTTGGGTTCATATATTGAGACAAATGCGAAGTGCCCACAGAAATTTGCTAGTTGTGTTGCCCTCGAATGAGTGAGTGGACCTGGTGCATTGATGCTATCAATTATTCTCTCAATTTGTACTTCATTTGCAACACGAGGATGTACAGGACGAAGATTTTGCTCTTGCTGATCATTGTCATCGTTAGAAGGATTGTCTTCAGGCTGAGCATTGTCTTCAGTTTGATCAGGTGTGGAGATGATAAGTTCCTCTTCAGGCTGAGATTCAGATGGTATGATTTCTCCAGTTCCCATAAGTTTGATTGATTCACTGGATGGAACTTCATCTAGCACGTTTGGCAGGTGCTCTCTTTGTGAGCCGTTAGTCTCATCGAACCGCACATCCACTGTTTCAACCACTTTATAGTGAAAAAGGTTGAAGACTCTGTAGGAGTGCGAATCCTTTCCATATCCAAGCATAAAACCTTCATGTGCTTTTGGTGCAAATTTTGAAGTGTGATGTGGATCCTTGATCCAGCACCTGGCACCAAATACTCTGAAGTAACTGACATTTGGCTTCTTGCCAGTAAGGAGCTCATAGGATGTCTTGTTGAGAAGCTCGTGAAGATAAACATGGTTGATTATATGGCATGCAGTATCAATGGCTTCAGGCCAGAACTTTCTTGGAGTCTTGTATTCATCAAGCATCGTCCGGGCCATCTCAATAAGTGTTCTGTTCTTGCGTTCCACGATGCCATTCTGCTGTGGTGTGTACGGAGCTGAGAATTCATGTGTAATGCCCAAAGTATCAAGATAAGTGTCTATAATAGTGTTCTTGAATTCAGTGCCATTGTCACTTGTGATGTGCTTGATCTTGACGCCATAGTTGTTCATGGCTCGATTGGCGAAGCGTCTGAAGACATCCTGCACTTCAGTCTTGTAGAGGATTATATGCACCCAAGTATATCTTGAATAATCATCAACAATGACAAAGCCATAGAGACAAGCAGTAGTAGTAAGAGTTGAGTAATGAGTGGGACCAAAAAGGTCCATGTGGAGCAGTTCGAAGGGTTGAGTCGTTTTCATGATTGTCTTCGAGGGATGCTTGGCCCTCGTCATCTTTCCTGCTTCACAGGCACCGCATAAGTGATCCTTCTTGAACTTGATGCCCTCGATGCCTATGACATGCTTCTTCCTTGCAAGGGTGTGGAGGTTCCTCATGCCAGCATGCCCTAGCCTCCGATGCTAGAGCCAGCATTCAGAAGCTTTTGCTAGAAGACATACGGCAAGTTGTGGTCCTGCTGAGAAATCTACCACGTACAAATCATCTTTCCGATACCCTTCAAACACTAGAGACTTGTCAGATTCCATTAGAACAAGGCAACGATATTTTCCAAACATCACAATCATGTTTAAATCGCAAAGCATTGAGACAGACATTAAGTTGAAACCAAGGGATTCAACAAGCATGACTTTATCCATGTGTTGATCCTTTGAGATTGCAACTCTACCTAGACCCAATACCTTGCTTTTACCAGTGTCAGCAAATGTGATGTGACTTTTGTCAGATGGACGTAAGGTTGAGTCCATGAGAAGGCTTCGCTTGCCAGTCATGTGATTAGTACACCCACTATCAATAATCCATTCTGAAGCAGCTGGTGTCGTACCCTACAGTGCAGTTAGGGGGGATAGGCTTCACGAAGAGAATTGTGAAGCATAAACATTTGACGAGCAAGTGGATTATGAAAGCTTAGATCGAGGTTAGGACTGATAGGGCAAGTGGCAAGCGACTCAGGAAAAAAATACATAATAAGACCATTTGGGCATTTGATCTTGCGCCCTACAAGATGTTTAAGGTCCCCAGCAATGGCTTCAGACGATTTTGGTTTTCGGCTGGAGACCTTTCCCTGCAAAAGAGAGTTAAGCTTTCTTAGCCACCCACATCTTCAAGGGTGGCTTCGAAGCAACGAGTCTAAGTGCAGCATCTGAGAACTTTGGCTTTGGAGCCCTAGCAAAAAGTCTTGCAGGTGGACAATAGTACTCATAAGGATAGGCAGAATAGTTTTTGGTCTTATGAACATGGCGGTTTGATGAAACGCGCTCATATTCATAGGCCTGAGTAAGGTTTCCCTGCAAAACATTTGCGTTAGTGCGACTCAGGTGAGTCCTCTATCTGTATGAAGCCTTTGGACCATATGAAGCCTGTGGTATGGGGTTTGTCTTCTTCACTTGTGGTGTCATGACGACATTCACATGAAGATTCTCCAAACACCTTTTCGGCACCCAGACTTTCTTCATAGGCGGCCCATTCCTGCAGTTACTACCAATATACCTATCAAACACTTCACCATTCTGATTCTTAAACAGTTTATAGTTTGCATCAAAGGATTCATCAATAACAATGGGATTAGCACAAGTGAAGCCAGATAGGGTGGATGGATCCGCTGAAGGTTCCTTTGCAGCAACCCATGTGTTTTTGGGGTACTGCTCAGGTTTCCAGTAAGAGCCATCAGCATTCATTTTCCTTTCGAACCCAACACCCTCTTTCCTAGGGTTTTGGTTCAGGATCTGCCTTTTGAGGACATCACATAGTGTCTGATGCCCTTTGAGACTTTTGTACATCCCTATTTCAAGCAATGTCTTCAACCTAGCATTCTCATCAGCAATAGTAGTGGTATCCTCAGCAGAGGGGTTAGTTACCACATCAACAGTTGAAGATATTGCAATAGTAGCAGCAGTAGAACATTTAGCAACAGAAGTAGCATTATCACGCTCAAGGCATTTAAGACATGGTGGTTCAAATCCTTCCTGAGCGGGACTGATCTGTTCAGCGTGAAGTGACTCGTTTTCCTTTTGAAGCTCCTCATGAGCCGCTCTCAATTCCTCAAGTTCTTGCTTCCTTTGAAGATAATCATAGGAAAGCTTTTCATGAGTTGTTGAGAGCGTTTCATGATGACTTTCAAGTTCCTCATACTTAACGTGAAGATTTTTTATGTCTTCAATTAAGGACTGAGATCGAGTCATTTCAGCGTCTAACAGATCATCGCTTTTGTCTAACAGTTTTTGAATATGTTCCATAGCTTTCTGTTGTTCAGTTGCAATTTTAGCAAGTGTTTTGTAGCTGGGTTTGGAACCACAATCAGAGTCATCTTCACTAGATGTTTGATAGTGAGTAGTGCGTGTGTTTACCTTGGCACCGCGTGCCATGAAGCAGTAGGTAGGAGCAGAGTAGTCCTTGTCATTTGCATCGGTGTTGGTGATGAAGTCATTGTCTTCAGTGTTGAAGATGGACTTGGCAACGTATGATGTAGCCAGACTCGCAACACCAGAATCGGACTCCTCCTTAGACTCCACCTCCGCCTCCTCAGAAGCGGACTCCTCCTCTGAATCCATTTCCTTACCAACAAACGCACGTGCCTTGCCAGACGAGCTCTTCTTGTGTGATGAAGACTTTGAGGAAGACTTGGAAGAAGACTTTGAGTATTTCTTCTTCTTCCTGTCGTTAGAGTCATACTCCTTGCTCTTCTTCTTGTTGTTGTTGTCATTGTCCCACTGCGGACACTCAGAGATGTAGTGGTCGGGTTTCTTGCACTTGTGGCATGTTTTCTTCTTGTAGTCATGAGCAGAAGCTTCATCATTCCTTGAGCTTGATCGTGAAGACTTTCTGAAGCCTTTCTTCTTGGTGAATTTTTGGAACTTCTTCACAAGCATAGCAAGCTCCTTTCCAATGTCTTCAGGATCATCAGAACTGCTGTCAGATTCTTCTTCAGATGAGGAGACAGCTTTTGCCTTCAAGGCACGAGTTCGCCCATAGTTGGGACCATAGATGTCTCTTTTCTCAGAAAGCTGAAACTCGTGTGTGTTGAGCCTCTCAAGTATGTCAGACGGATCGAGTGTCTTGAAGTCAGGACATTCTTGAATCATCAGGGCTAGGGTGTCAAACGAGCTGTCAAGTGATCTCAGTAGTGTCTTGACGACTTCATGCTTGGTGATCTCAGTGGCGCCGAGAGCTTGAAGCTCATTTGTGATGTCAGTGAGTCGATCAAACGTGAGCTGGACATTCTCATTGTCATTTCTCTTGAAGCGGTTGAAGAGGTTGCAAAGGACACTGATTCTCTGATCTCTCTGGGTTGAGATGCCTTCATTGACCTTGGAGAGCCCGTCCCAGACTAGCTTAGATGTTTCCAAAGCACTCACGCGGCCATACTGTCCTTTGGTCAGATGACCACAGATGATGTTCTTGGCAGTGGGGTCCAGTTGAACGAACTTCTTGACATCAGCAGCGGTGACACCTTCACCAGCCTTGGGAACACCATTCTTGACGACATACCATAGGTCGACATCAATGGCTTCAAGATGCATGCACATCTTATTCTTCTAGTAGGGATATTCAGTTCCATCGAAGACGGGGCATGCAGCGGAGACTTTAATTATCCCTACAGTCGACATAGCTAAAACTTCAGGTGGTTAAACCGAATCACACAGAACAAGGGAGTACCTTGCTCTGATACCAACTGAAAGTGCTAGTGATTGACTAGAGGGGGGTGAATAGGCGATTTTTATGAAAGTCTTCAAAACATGGAAGTTTTGAAGACAAACGATAGAAATAAACCTATTACCATGCAGCGGAAGGTAGACTACACTAGGCATACCATAGTCAAGTATTCAATGAAGTGAAAGCACAATGACTAATAGCAGCTATGTAGTAAAGATCAGGTAGGAAGATATTGTGAAGCCAATCAGAACAAGCAGTCACTCAGTGAAGACAAAAGATAATGCAATCATACAATGACTTCACAAGGACCAACAGTAAGTAAAGGGAAGGGAAGGATGAAACCACTGACTCGTTGAAGACAATGATTTGTTGGACCAGTTCCGGTTGCTGTGACAACTGTACATCTGGTTAGGGCGGCTAGGTATTTAAACCTGAGGACACACAGTCCCGGACACCCAGTCCTGAACACGCAGCTCAGGACACTCAGTCCTCACCGTATTCCCCTTGAGCTAAGGTCACACAGACCTCGCCCAATCACTCTGGTAAGTCTTCAAGGTAGACTTCCAAACCTTCACAGACTTCGTTCACCGGCGATCCACAATGACTCTTGGATGCTCAAAACACGACGCCTAACCGGCTGGAGGATTCACAGTCCTCAAGTGTAATAAGTCTTTAGATCACACAGATAGGAAGACTTCAGTGAAGCCTAACACTCTTTGGCTCTGGGTGGTTAGGGCTTTATCCTCGCAAGGAATTCTCTCTCAAAGGCTTCGAGGTGGGTTGCTCTCAAACGACAAAAGCCGTACTATAACTCTGAGCAGCCAACCGTTTATGGTTGTAGGGGGTGGGCTATTTATAGCCACTGGGCAACCCGACCTGGTTTGTCCGAAATGACCCTTGGTCACTAAGGAACTGACATGTGTTCCAACGGTCAGATTTCAAACACACATGGCAACTTTACTTGGACTACAAGCAAAGCTAACTTATCCAACTCTGGACAAGATTTGCTCTCATAGTCTTCACTCGAAGACATAGGATTTTGGTTAAGCATCACTTCAGTCATTCTGACTGGTTCTCTTGGACCCCACTTAACAGTACGGTGGTTCCTATGACTCAACAAAGAAAAACACAGAACGACGAAACTGCTAAGTCTTCGCGCTCCATAGTCTTCATGCCATGTCTTCTCTTATCATAGTCTTCAATGTGAATGTCTTCACATACCACCTCTGACCTCAATGTCTTCATACATTTTTAGGGGTCATCTCTGGTAGGAAAACCGAATCAATGAGGGACTTCTACCTGTGTTATCCTGCAATTCTCACAAACACATTAGTCCCTCAACTAGGTTTGTCGTCAATACTCCAAAACCAACTAGGGGTGGCACTAGATGCACTTACAAACACACTCATAAGAAAGTTTTATTATTAATCTTGTATACCAAGCATATTAGGATTTTAAGCAAATTACCATGCTATTTAAGACTCTCAAAATAATCTTAGTGAAGCATGAGAGATCGATAGTTTCTATAAAACAAATCCACCACCTTGCTCTAAAAGGATATAAGTGAAGCACTAGAGCAAAATTATATAACTCAAAAGATATAAGCGAAGCACATAGAGTATTCTAAAAAATTCCAAATAATATATGGCTCTCTCAAAAGGTGTGTACATCAAGGATGATTGTGGTAAACTAAGAAATAAAGACTCAAATCATACAAGACGCTCCAAGCAAAACACATATCATGTGGTAAATAAAAATATAGCTCCAAGTAAAGTTACCGATAGAAGTAGACGAAAGAGGGGATGCCTTCTGGGGAATCCCCAAGCTTTGGCTTTTAGGTGTCCTTAGATTATCTTGGGGGTACCATGGGCATCCCCAAGCTTAGGCTCTTGCCACTCCTTGTTCCATAATCCATCAAATCTTTACCCAAAACTCGAAAACTTCACAACACAAAACTTAAATTAGAAAATCTCGTGAGCTCCGTTAGCGAAAGAAAACAAAAGATCACTTCAATGTACTCTAATGAACTCATTCTTTATTTATATTGGTGTTATACCTACTGTATTCCAACTCCTCTATGGTTTATAAACTATTTTACTAGCCATAGATTCATCAAAATAAGCAAACAACACACGAAAAACAGAATCTGTCAAAAACAGAACAGTCTGTAGTAATCTGTAGCTAGCGCAAGATCTGGAACCCCAAAAATTCTAAAATAAATTGCTGGACGTGAGTAATTTATCTATTAATTATCTTCAAAAATAATTAACTAAATATCACTCTCCAAATAAAAATGACAGCAGTTCTCGTGAGCGCTAAAGTTTCTGTTTTTTACAGCAAGTTCAACAAGACTTTCCCCAAGTCTTCCCAACGGTTCTACTTAGCACAAACACTAATTAAACACAAAAAACACAACCAACACAGAGGCTAGATAAATTATTTATTACTAAACAGGAGCAAAAAGCAAGGAATGAAAATAAAATTGGGTTGCCTCCCAACAAGCGCTATTGTTTAACGCCCCTAGCTAGGCATAACAAGCAAGACTAGATCTAGGTATTGCCATCTTTGGTAGGCAATTATTCAATGAGGCATCTACTATCTTTAGGAATTTCTTTCTTTTTATTGATTATCAAACTTTTAGGCACAAGATCGAAAAATTCATTTGTAACAAATGGTTCCTTAATAATAGCAAAAAGATTGGGATGAACACTTATAGATTTGAGATCCGCATTTTCCTTACTAGATGATTCGCCCTTATTTTTAGGAACATACATAAGCTTGGCAACTTTAGTGGAAGGACTTGGAGTATTCTTTACAGAATAAAAAGCGGTTCCCAAGTTGATAATAATATTCTCAAGTTTATCGATCCTAACGGAATCGTGATTTATTTTCTCATTAACTATGGGTTCCTTTTCTTTAATATCTTTCAAAGTAACTCCTACTTTAGATCCATATTGAGAGATTTGGTTGTGGATCTTTTTATCCAAATTTTCAATTAACTCTACGGTAGCAACCTTATTTTCAATAATTTCAAGCATTTGCATTACATGCTCCAAAGTTAATATAGTTCCATTAACCAAGAGAGGGGGTGAGCCAAATAAATCTAACATAGCATTATAAGAATCAAAAGTATGGCTACCTAAAAAGTTCCCTCCGGTAATAATATCAAGAACATAACGGTGCCAAGGAGTAATGCCTACATAAAAATTGCGAAGAAGAACGGAAGTAGATTGCTTCCTAGTAGATCTATTTCGAGCATTGCAAATTCTATACCAAGCATATTTTAGATTTTCTCCCTCCCTTTGCTTAAAATTTAGAATTTCATTCTCAGGAGATAACGGAGAAGATAA
Source organism: Triticum dicoccoides (assembly GCF_002162155.2). Classification (NCBI taxonomy): domain Eukaryota; kingdom Viridiplantae; phylum Streptophyta; class Magnoliopsida; order Poales; family Poaceae; genus Triticum; species Triticum dicoccoides. The sequence continues at coordinate 422,813,669 of NC_041384.1, forward strand.
GGGACTAGCCATAATGACAAGAAAACTAACACACAAGCAAACAAAAAGCAAGCGGACAAAAAGAGGCAAATAGATAGGGAGGATAGAGAGAGTGTAACACCCGCGATGCGGCTATATCTCCCACGTGTCGGAGCACGACTTAGAGGCATAACCGCATTGTAGGCATGTCGCAAGAGGGGTAATCTTTACACATCCCATGTACTAAATAAGAAAGAGATACAGAGTTGGCTTACAATCGCCACATCACACAATACAAGAATATAGCATTACATCACCGAGAATACAATCAAGGTCCGACTACAGAACCAAATAAAGAAAGACAACCCCTAATGAAACAGATTCCCGATCGCCCCGACTGGGCTCCACTACTGATCAACTGGAAAATGAAACAGCTCAACGAACACGATCTTCTTCGAGCTCCTCCTTGAGCTCGATTGTGTCACCTGCACGGGTATCAACGACACCTGCAACTGGTTTTGGAAGTAATATGTGAGTCACGGGGACTCAGCAATCTCACACCATCGCGATCAAGACTATTTAAGCTTATGGGTAGGAAAAGGTAGTGAGGTGGAGCTGCAGCAAGCACTAGCATATATGGTGGCTAACTTACGCAGATGAGACCAGGAAGAGAAGCAAAGCACAGTCGTGAACTAGAAGTGATCCTGAAACTACTTACGTTCAAGCGTAACACAAGAACCGTGTTCACTTCCCGGACTCCGCCGAGAAGAGACCATCACGGCTACACACGCGGTTGATGCATTTTAATTAGGTTAAGTTTCAAGCTTTCTACAACAGGACATTAACAAATTCCCATCCGCCCATAACCGCGGGCACGGCTTTTGAAAGTTCAAATCCCTGCAGGGGTGTCCCAACTTAGCCCATCACAAGCTCTCACGGTCAATGAAGGATATTCCTTCTCCCAGGACGACCCAATCAGACTCGGAATCCCCACGACATTTCGACAATGGTAAAACAAGACCAGCAAGACCGCCCGAATGTGCCGACAAATCCCGATAGGAACTGCACATATCTCGTTCTCAGGGCACACCGGATGAGCAATCCGTACAACTAAAACCAACCCTCAAGTTTCCCCGAGGTGGCGCTGCAAGGGGCTCTAGTTCGGACCAACACTTAGAGAAGCACTAGCCCGGGGGGGTTAAAATAAAGATGACCCTCGGGCTCGCGAAAGCCCAAGGGAAGGTGATAGGTTGTTAGTGCAAATGTAAAACCAAGGTTGGGCCTTGCTGGAGGAGTTTTATTCAAGGCGAACTGTCAAGGGGTTCCCATTATAACCCAACTGCGTAAGGAACGCAAAATCAAGGAACATAACACCGGTATGACGGAAACTAGGGTGGCAAGAGTGGAACAAAACACCAGGCATAAGGCCGAGCCTTCCACCCTTTACCAAGTATATAGGTGCGTTAAAGTAAACAAGATATAATAATAATGATATCCCAAATGATAAACATGTTCCAACAAGGAACAAACTCCATCTTCACCTGCAACTAACAACGCTATAAGAGGGGCTGAGCAAAGCGGTAACATAGCCAAACAACGGTTTTCTAGGACAAGGTGGGTTAGAGGCTGGACATGGCAATATGGGAGGCATGATATAGCAAGTGGTAGGTATCGCGGCATAGCAATAGAGCAAGCAACTAGCAAGCAAAGATAGAAGTGATTTCGAGGGTATGGTCATCTTGCCTGCAAAGTTCTCCGAGTTGACGTAAGCTTGATCCTCATAAGCGTACTCAACGGGATCCTCGATCACGAACTCGTCTCCCGGCTCTACCCAAGGCAAGAACACAAGCAGAGGAACCACAATCAACCACGGTGCAATGCGCAAGCAACATGATGCAAAACATGGCATGATATGCGGGATGTAATATGCAATGCATATGCGTGCTCCGGAAGGAACAGATTGAACCAGGCCTCAACTTTGCAATGTGCCTCTGGACAGATGAGATGATTTCGGTCGAAATCGATATAAAGATCACCGGAATCGGATGCATGGTTTGCAAATGGCAAGCAAAACAAGAATGGCACAATTATGCGATTAACAGCACGATGCCATCTAGAATGCAAGAAGAAACTAAGCTACTGCACTCCAACATAGCAACAAAGCACATGGCTATGATCTACTCAAGATGCTTGACAAAAGATGAACACTAAGCTACGGCTAAATAACACAAGAGCAGGTTCAAACAATCATGGCAAAAGTGCAAAAGATATCAGCTTCACAGACTTAGTGAAAATAACACGTCAGGAATTAACATCAGGAAGCAATGTTTGGAGCAAGATAACAACATGCTACAGGATCAGATAATAGCAAACAAAGGCATGGAATGAATATAATCAAAGCATATAACAAAAGTCCCTTACTGACCATAAGCCAAAAGGGATCAGAAGATCAGATGGCACCCATGTAAACTTAGCAATTTTCGTTAACAGATTCAGACTTAGCAGAAAACTGGACATGGCAGAAATAGAATTATGAAGGCATATTTGCGAGCTTGATGCACTCAACACAAGGCATTGCATGACAAACTAAGCATAATACCAGCAAGAAGACATGATCAAGAAGCTAACCATGGCAAGAACATTCTCATAGCACGCATGGATCAACTACAACAACCTTGGAAAAATTGATTAACACGTAAACAATCTGCCAGGAACATTTTATAGCAAAAGTAGAGCAAGATTGAGTCTTACTAGGGCACTCCATAAATGAAAATAGGGACATGGATGGATAGAGCATAACCATATTCCCAAATCATCCTTACTGAACATACTCAAAAGAGGCATAGATCTCTCTGTAGCAACATGAACACATAGCATAAAAATAACAGTAGACAAAGACTTAGTGAAATTCTAAGTCTCTGAAATCAGCAATATCACGAGAGCTACTTTGCATGCTTGTGCTAGTCACCACATTGATCACAAAAATACATGGCATAAACCCATGTAAAGATGGCATGGCATAGTCCAAAACACATGTAGGGCTCAAGTTCATATGCAGCACACAATAATCATGGCAAAAATGACAGATGCTCATAAACTGATAAGAATCAGCACCTAACATTTTATAGCACTCTTGAAACAGTCATTAGGGCATCAAGGTGGACTCAAACAAGCATGGTGCAATGGAACAAAATGAAGAGGACATCCTAACGAACATTTTGATATATCATGCATGTAAAACGGAGCTACGGACATGGAGTTATGACGCGATGAACATGGTCATAAAAATATGGGGAACAAAGGACTTAGACGAAAAGTGGACCTCGGGTGAACAGTGGTCAACGGGCGGTTTGGGCCGGATCAGCGAGAAGACAGGCTGGCGCTGGTGGGTGTGCTTGGCCTCGGGCGGAGATGGGCCGCGGGGAGGCCCACGAGCGCGAGGGGGAGGCCCAGGGTGCGAGGGCGTCGTCCTCCTCGATCTCGCCTGGATCAAGGGAGGCAGGGGCAGCGGCGGTGGACCTAGGCGCTGCTCCGGTGAGCTCCGGGCGCGGGGCAGTCAGAGGCGACGCGGGAGGCCCGGATCTGGTGGCGGGTGGCCGGATCCAGTCATCTCCGGCGATAGGCGGCGGCAGGGAAGCGAGGGCGCGACAGCGGGGAGCCTCGGCGGCGATGGCGCGAGGAGGTGGCGCGGCGAGGTCGGCGGGGCGCGCCGGCGAGGTCTCGGGTGGATGGTGGCGGCGGCGTTCGTCGGTGAGGGCGGCGCGCGGCGGAGGCAACGAGCGGGCGGTGGTGGCGCTTCGAGCGCGGGCGGCGGAGATGCGCGGGCCGGGCGAGCCGGCCTCGGGCCCCGCGGGCCGGCGGCGGGTGGCGACGGGCGGTGACAGGTGGCGGCCTGCGAGTGGGCGCGGGAGGCGGCGGAGGTGACATGTCGCGCTTCCATGGTCGGAGCCGCGTGGCGGTGGCGGTGGACAAGTCCGGCGCGGCGCGGGGAGGAGGTAGACTAGGGTTTCATCCGCGAATTTCGGACGGAGACACAAATATATAGGTAGGGGGAGCTAGGAGAGTCCAAATGAGGTGCGGTTTTCGGCCACGCGATCGTGATTGAACGACCAAGAGAATGGGGGTTTGGATGGGTTTTGGGCACTTTGGAGGGGTGTTCGGCTGCAACACGCACGAGGCCATTACGGTTCCCCGGTTAACCGCTGGAGTATCAAACGGGCTCCAAATGGCACGAAACTTGACAGGCGGTCTACCGGTGGTGTACCAAGGCCGCTTGGCAAATCTCGGTCCAATCCGAGGACGTTTAACACCTGCACACGAAAAGAGGCAAAAGGGGGGCGCGGATGACATAGGAGTGCCGGAATGCAAAACGGACAACGGGGAAAAAGCTCGGATGCATGAGACGAACACGTATGCAAATGCGATGCACATGATGACATGATATGAAATGCATGACACGCAAACAACTGACAAGGCAACAATAGCGAATAACTGGAAGACAGCTGGCGCATCGGTCTCGGGACGTTACAGGGAGAGGGCGAATAAAACGGAAAGGGTGAAGTGGGGGAGAAGAAAACGAGAGGTAAATGGAAAATAATGTAATGCGGGAGATAAGGGTATGTGATGGGTACTTGGTATATTGACTTTTGCGTAGACCTCCCCGGCAACGGCGACAGAAATCCTTCTTGCTACCTCTTGAGCACTGTGTTGGTTTTCCCCGAAGAGGAAGGGATGATGCAGCAAAGTAGCGTAAATATTTCCCTCAGTTTTGAGAACCAAGGTATCAATCCAGTAGGAGGCTACACACAAGTCCCTCATACCTGCACAAAACAAATAAATCCTCGCAACCAACGCAAATAGGGGTTGTCAATCCCTATAGGGCCACTTACGAGAGTGAGATCTGATAGATATGATAAAGATAATATTTTTGGTATTTTTATGATAAAAGATGCAAAGTAAAATAAAGGCAAAGTAAATAGCGAAGGAAATGACTAAGTAGTAGGAGATCAATATGATGAAGATAGACCCGGGGGCCATAGGTTTCACTAGTGGCTTCTCTCGAGAGCATAAGTATTCTACGGTGGGTGAACAAATTACTGTTGAGCAATTGACAGAATTGAGCATAGTTATGAGAATATCTAGGTATGATCATGTATATAGGCATCACGTCCGAGACAAGTAGACCGACTCCTCCCTGCATCTACTACTATTACTCCACTCATCGACCGCTATCCAGCATGCATCTAGAGTATTAAGTTAAAAACAGAGTAACGCCTTAAGCAAGATGACATGATGTAGAGGGATAGACTCATGCAATATGAAGAAAACCCCATCTTGTTATCCTCGATGGCGACAATACAATACGTGCCTTGCTGCCCTTACTATGACCGGGAAAGGACACCGCAAGATTGAACCCAAAGCTAAGCACTTCTCCCATTGCAAGAAAGATCAATCTAGTAGGCCAAACCAAACTGATAATTTGAAGAGACTTGCAAAGATAACCAATCATACATAAAAGAATTCAGAGAAGATTCAAATATTATTCATAGATAGACTTGATCATAAACCCACAATTCATCGGTCTCAACAAACACACTGCAAAAAGAAGATTATATCGAATAGTTCTCCACAAGAGAGGGGGAGAACATTGTATTGAGATCCAAAAAGAGAGAAGAAGCCATCTAGCTAATAACTATGGAACCGTAGGTCTGAGGTAAACTAATCACACTTCATCGGAGAGGCTATGGTGTTGATGTAGAAGCCCTCCGTGATCGATGCCCCCTTCGGCGGAGCTCCGGAACAGGCCCCAAGATGGGATCTCGTGGATACAGAAAGTTACGATGGTGGAATTAGGGTTTTGGCTCCTGTTCTGATCATTTGGGGGTACGTGGATATATATAGGAGGAAGGCATACGTCGGTGGAGCAACAGGGGGCCCACGAGGGTGGAGGGCGCGCCTGGTGGGGGTGGGCGCACCCCCCTACCTCGTGGCCTCCTGTTTTATTTCTTGACGTAGGGTCCAAGTCTCCTGAGTTGTATTCGATGAGAAAATCACGTTCCCGAAGGTTTCATTCCATTTGGACTCCGTTTGATATTCCTTTTCTTCGAAACCCTAAAACAGGCAAAAAACAGCAATTCTGGGCTCGGCCTCCGGTTAATAGGTTAGTCCCAAAAATAATATAGAAGTGGATAATAAAGCCCAATAATGTCCAAAAACAGTAGATAATATAGCATGGAGCAATCAAAAATTATAGATACGTTGGAGACGTATCACACCCTATGTTATAACTGTTGCATGATCGATCGCATCCAACATAATTATCCTTCACTGATCCATTGCCTACAAGCTTTTCCTATATTGTTCTTCGCTTATTTACTTTTCTGCTGCTACTGTTACAATCACTATAAAACCAAAATTATTACTTTTTCTACCTTTACCACTACTGTCATATTACTTTGCTACTAAATACCTTGCTACAGATATTAAGTTTCGAGGTGTGGTTGAATTGACAACTCAGCTGCTAATACTTGAGAATATTCTTTGGCTCCCCTTGTGTCGAATCAATAAATTTGGGTTGAATACTCTACCCTCGAAAACTGTTGTGATCCCCTATACTTGTGGGTTATCAGTATGGAGATACCAACGATCGAATCTTGGGCAAGTAACGTATCGCCGGACAAAGGGAATCGTATATGGGATTGACTGAATCCTTGACATCGTGGTTCAACCAATAAATATCTTCGGTGAATATGTAGGTACCAATATGGGCATCCAGGTCCCTCTGTTGGTTATTGACCGAAGAGGAGTCTCTGTCATGTCTGCATATTCCCGAACTCGTAGAGTCACACACTTAACATTTGGTAGCGCTAGGGTAGTATTGAGATATTAATAGTGGAAAGTCCGAAGGTTGTTCAAAGTCTCAAATGGGATCCAGGACATCACGAGGAGCTCCAAAATAGTCCGGAGGTAAAGATTCATATATGGAAAGTTGTTATCGGTGTTCCGTAAAAAGTTCCAGTTTTTCGGTATTATACCAGGAAGGTTCTAGAAGGTCCCAAAGTGGGGCCCACTGTCATGGTTCAACACAGCCACCTGGCCCCTTATGGTTCGGCATGGGGGAAGGGAACATTGCACAAAGACCATAGGTTGTAGAGCAGCACGATAGTAATGACACAGGCAGTTTTTACCCAGGTTCGGGCCGCTGCGAGGCGTAAAACTCTACTCCTGCTTTGGTGGATTGATGAAAGGACCATGGTGGAGACGCAGCACTCAAGCCCGGCAAGGTCGCCTTGGGATGAGAGCATATACGCGTGTATGAGTGTACAAGGGTCCGAATCCTTTCTAAGGTTGCCAATGCCCTCTTTTTATAGGTAAAGGGGCTACCACAATGGCAAAACAGTCATTACCCAACTATTAGATAGCCATAGTGCTATCATACCTAACTCTGCAGATAGGACAAGGTGCATTAAATGCACTGCTTAGTGTCACATCATGGGGTAGCCCGGCAAGCCTTATTATGTTATTTATCCACCTTCTTGCCTGCCTGCGTGACACGCCTATGGACGGTGTCATTTAGGGGCGATCTTCCTCAAAAATGGCTGCCACGTGCCAAATGACAGCCACTTAATCACCAGGGGGCTCGACAACGCACTGATAGGTGACTTGCGTTGCTGTGAGCTGGAGCAGTGGAGCCTTGGCGGGGTGATCCGCCCTCAGCGTCCCCGGCAAGCTTACTGGGGCAGTTTTGAGATTTGTCTTTGTTGTGACCTCGACCCTGCCAGGCTCGCCTGCCCGGCAAGGGAGGTTTTTCCTTAGTGATATATTGTCCCTTTGACTTGTCTTGGTCTTCTTGATCCACCCTTTGACTTCTCAAAGAGCTATATCCTCTGCTTGGCCTTGTCTTGGATGCCGTAACCTTGCCCTTGAGCCTGTGTACAGTCTGGGCAACATACATCAGGGTTTGTTGCACCGACAGGAGCCCCCGGGCCTGGTCCGAACGCGCTGCCGAGCATCTTCGGGGTGGGCTCTATCTAGTACACTTGTGAATGGGTCTGTGGTAGCTCATCCCTTGAGATTTTCTTTGCTTCTTCATTAACCTGTGCTTGAGTCAGTTTCTGGTTTTCCCACGCGTCGTGCAAGACGTACGGGGGAAATTCAAGCCACGATCAATGGGATACTCACGTTCCATGTTCACGGGGCAATAACTACCATTCCATTAGCTTCCCCGCCCTTGGTGCTTCCACCATGTGCATTGCATGCACTGCGCAGGGTTGGTGGCGGATGCGGAGGGCGCGGGAATGAGCAGCATGGAAGAAAGCCAGGCGTCGTCGATTGGCGCAGGGGGTCGGCCTTGATTCCATGAGCCATTGATGGCGTGGGGAGCAGGATTGGCAGAGCTGGGAGGTTGCATCCCCTAAGTGAGGAGCCAGCCCTCAGTCTCGTGTGCCTATAAAAGGGGATGTGGGCGAGGTTCTGGCTCACATCTATCTCTTCCTCCTTTCTTCTGATATTGTTTTCCCATCATGGTGAGGGGAAGAGGATGCAGCGGCACCCCACTAGCAGCGATGAGGACTTCTGCTCGATAGCACCTCCCTCCTATTGGGGATGCAGAAGTGGAGCCCTCCGTGATGGGAGGCGGGAGAGGACGGGGGCATGGTCGTCATGGCGCTCGGGGCCGGGGAGGACGGGGCAGTGCGCTGATCATACCTCCTCCGGCCGTCCAGGACCCGAATGAAGGACACACCGGGAACCACTGCTGGAGTTCATTATCAAACTGCGAGGGCCTCCGCGAAGCCATCTTCGGCTCCCCACTCCATTTGTGAGGTGATGGAGGTTGAGCAGCCGCCGGGCTGAGGCTGCACATGAGGGGCTATTGTAATGCCAGCATGCGGGCGGACGTGGAGTTCCCTGCTCCTCATGTCATGCTTCTCCGACGCGGTTGGAAGTCTTTTGCTCATGCCCACAGCTTAGCAACCGGGCACGTCCTCCATTTCAAGTTAATGGATGCCACCCTGCTCTCCGTCAAAGACTTCGGACGCTCGGGTGCTCGCTTAGGGTGCTGCGTGGAGAGCTCGACTGACAACGAAAGCTCCTCCTCAAGTGATAGCGACGAAGAGGACAGTGATGAAGATGATGATAGCGCCGATGGGGAGGACGACGGCTCCGACTCCAGCTGAACACCAGCCGCACCATCACCGTCAGGCGGCAACACCACCATCTACACCTGCATCTCCTCTCCGGCAAGGCGATTTGCCGGTGAGTTGGATGCAGAGGTGTGGATGGTGTCTTCGGCTCCTCCAGCAGCCTTCCAGTTGGGCCCCAGCAGACTTCCTCGTTGGCTCCGGCTTCGTTCGCCTTGCCACGTACTGCTAGCCCTGGTGGCGGTGGCCAGGGGATCGTCTCCGCCGTTCTCTTCACCATCACCTTCGTCCGTGCCCTCCCAACCTTTTCAGGCTCCGTCACACAAGCCCTGACAGGGTCAGGCTGGGCTTCTACCCAGGTGCTCCTTTTGCCCTTTTCACCTCCCACCATAGTTCCTAGGAGGAGAGGGACAAGAAAGGGATTATGGGGCACTTATCTTTTTCCAGTCTAAAATGTGTAGGCACTTGCGAAACTTTAGTATAAAATATGTAATCTTCTTTATCCATGTTTGTGTCTTGGAACATCTATACTTGCTTATCTGCATATTAATGAAAAAAGATGAGCTTTGTCGGGTTCTTGTGCATGTACCATGTTCATGCAGAGGTGAGATGCCTCTATACGTTTAAGTAAACAAGTTTCCTCCGACAAGCTATCCTGCTGGTGCCATTCATTTGCTGCCGCGGGGCTTGGCCTGCCAGGCACAAAACTACGGAAAGGGACTAGCTCCTCATCGAACGTCCTCCGTCAAAGGCCACTACAACCACCTTGACCGAAGCAACATTCGGGACAAAGGATGGGAGCACCTATGTTTTGAAGGTGACGAGGTTTTCATATGCATAACTTTTCACTTTACAGAACATGTATGGATAATAAGGAACTTATCTGTTTGGCTTGTCGGCGACCAATATATAGGCTTGTATTCATTTCTTTTCTTCGGTACTGGGTCCATGGCAAGAGCCCTGCAGTTAAGTGCAGAGGAAAATAATGCTACATATCCCCTTATCTACATGATCATGCGATGCTCATGCTATGCTTATGCATGCATGCAAGTTTTTGGGGCCCCTAGCACTTCGTTTATTTATCTGTTGCTTGGGGTCTGCGCCTGGCTTTGTACAAAAGGGTTACATGCAACATCGGCAAGGCTTGTAGAAAAGGGTGGTTGCCGGGTAGGGCCCGACAGCCGCCTCTTACAGGTAGAACTTACGGAGATGCTCAATGTTCCATGATTTTTGCAACTGAATGCCATCTCTGGTCTCCAAACGGACTGCGCCAGGTCTGCTGGCTCGTACTACTCGTTAAGGGCCTTCCCACTTCGGCGCCAACTTGTTTGTACCCTTGGTGGACTGAACGCGCCTAAGTACAAGGTCGCCTTCCTCAAGGCTCCTGGCATGAACCATGCGGCTGTGTTAGTGACACATGGCTTGATGGTAGCGTGCAACATGCGTAGTAGCCCGGAGACGGTTCTCCTCAAGTAGCACAACGTCGTCACGCCTGTGCTATTCTTGCGCTACTTCATCGTAGGCAAGTACTCGAGGTGACCCGTATATGAGTTCTATGGGGATCAGTACTTCTGTCCCACTACTAGGGAAAACCTTACACAGAATCTTAGCAGCAGCGTGGTATAAAAATAGATGCTACTACTAATTAGCAGCAACGAGCTTTAGAAAAGAGCGCTGCTAATGACTGAGTAGCAGTAGCGCTCTAGGTGAAAAGAGCGCTACTACTATAATTGCCACGGTGTTGCCTCCAGGCTAGATATAGTAGTAGCTCCCTTCCCGTGGACGCGCTACTGCTAAAGAACTTACTAGCAGCGGTTTTGCTCAAAACTCGCTGCTGGTAAGTATGACCGCAACTAATTAAGTTTAGTCCCATACTGCTAAGCAAACAAGGTGTTTACCACCTTAAATATGTTGCTTCTCAACCTATCTCGAGCACTTGGTCTTCATTGAACTATATGTGTATGATTTGTGGTTGCAATATGAATCCTCGCCTGTGCCTATGCAGGTACAGTGAGGATTCATGTTGACTATTTAGATTATACACAAAAAGATCACTGATGACCAATATATATTTTTGATGTTTTTACTAAACAAAAGAAATAAGTACTTCCATTAGCAGTAGCGGTTTTTCCCAAAACGCGCTGTAGATAAGTTAGCTATAGCACGTTTTCTGTACGTGCGCTACTGCTAGTTCGAGTGAACCACCCCCCGCATCAAAATTTCGCTAAGTCCTCCTTCCCCCCCCCCCACCGGCCTGTTCCCCTACTCCCTGTCGCTGCCGCCCGAGCCCGAGCGCGCCTGCGCCCTCACCGCCGCCGCCGCC
>NC_041384.1:422825725-422836722 GCF_002162155.2 Triticum dicoccoides
TCACCGCCGCCGCTCTCGACCACACTGTCGCCGCCCTCGACCGAGCCCACCGAGCCCGCCGCCCAGGACCGTCGCCCTCCTGATCCCGAGCCCGCCCTCGCCGCCCCTCCGTCGCCGAGCACCTCCCGGCCACCGTCTCTCCCTCTGTAAGCCCCCCACCCCTCCCCAACCCCCTCTCTCTTTGCTTAGTTAGTAGACGATTTTAGTAGTAGTAGATGCTAATTTAGGGTTCATAGATAATGATTTTTACAAGTAGTGGATAGATGTTAATTAGTAGTAGATGTATAATTAGCAATAGTACATGTTAATTAGTAGTAGATGTAGTAGTTAGATGTTAATTAGTAGTAGTAGATGTGCTAGTTTCTTTCTATTTATAGTAAGTTTATATTTAGTAAGAACTAGTTGAATTAATAGAACTAGTTTAGTTTTAGTTGAACTAGTTAAGTTTTAGTTGAACTAGTATAGTAAGTAAATTAACAACTAGTTGAACTACTTCATTTTTAGAAAGAACTAGTTTTTTCTTTTTATACTAAGTTTATATTTAGTAAGAACTAGTTGAATTAATAGAACTAGTTGAACATGCCATATTTAGTGTTATTTTTTAGTTTAAGCAATTATTTCATGTTTTGGTTACACCTCCGAGTGGCCTATGTTTTGCCGGAGTGTTGATTAATTTCCGTTCCGGCAAATTTCAGGCGCTCGATATGTCCTTTTTTAGCAAAGGTCATGCCGGATTTTTCCGTGAATTCTGGCATGACTTGTGCTAGAATGTGGGAAATATCGAGTGGCCTGGATTTTGTTTGAAAAATAATGATCTAATTTAGGTTTTTAGTACATATATTTAATTGTACAAGTTTAATCTTTTAATTATGAACGTAGGAAATGTCGTACTCGGACGACGACAGTCTCCCGGGGGAGTGCAGCTGGTGCCACGACGATCGAGGTATGTGCGACAGGTTCGTTGAGCTGGACGAAGATCAGCGCTTCAGCATTAAGCTCGAGGAGACCTTCGATGTTGAAACGGTACGCAACAACGACAAGTGTTTTTTTTGTAATTAAGCATGACTTCAACTATTTCAATGTCTAATTTTGATCTTTTACAATTCGACTAGCTTATCCCATGCCATACAAGACGCTATGTCTTGGAGAGGATGGGTTTTGAAGACCATGAAAATTTTCAAACAAAGAAAATACACCTAAGGACCCATCATGATATCGATTTTGAAGTAAATCTGTATAATTCTCAGAGCGTAACCCATTTTGGTTGTCAAAATTGGGAAGGACTTTGCAAAATGTATGGTTTTTATGAGGGTATGATTGTCACCATGGATCTTGGTCATCCTGACATCAAGCAAGACAATATGAACATTTGGGTCCTTGTTGATACGCTTCCGATTCTACTGCAATGTGAGTTTCTCAAACATAGTTATTAACTAATTTATATTGTTTATTTCAAAATAGTTGACAGCTTATTTCCATTGACAGCTTATTTTGAATATTCAAAGAATGTGCAGAAGATGGTAGACAATACCCACTACACTGATGGCTCCGAATTAACTTATAAGGAGAAAAATCATCTGATTGCTTATTGTACTTTTTTTGAGAATTACAATACCTATTATCGAACTCCTCCAAATTATGGTGAATACGTGCCACTAGTGCACGTGTTGAACCACGATAACTTCTATGGAGATACCCTGGTAAGATATTTTACTATTACGACATCCGTGCATCTTTTGCATACTTCTAAAACTAGTACATCATTGCTAACTACGAAGTTATTACTATGTTTTTCAATAGAAAATCCCGATGGATCATGTGCCTCATCTGATGTATTACAATGGTCGCCTTGAAGTTTTGAACCTACAGCCAGGTCATCCTACGGATCTCACCTGTGCATATCGAATTTCTGAAACCGGTGAACACATGCTAATCAAAGAGTGGAAAAAATGTTTGGACATTCGTAAGGAGGTTCTTGGAAGCAACATTAAGCGAAAGGCAAGAATTGGAGACAGGATAATCTGCATTCTCCATAATGGAGAGCGAGGGGCTATCTTGTTTTTTGCTATTTTACCTTAGAGAATATAGTAGGTCCTAAGAGAATGTAGTAGGTCCTATGAGGTACAATATGTTTATTATGTGATACAATGTGTTAGAGTTGAAGATGTCAGGAGTACTTGTGATTACAACTAGTGACCAATGATATGATGATGATGATAAGTTGTTAATGATATGATGATGATGATATTTATTATATCATTGGGTGAAAGAACCGCGGATTAGTTTCAAGTGGATGTCCCTCCACTTGAAACTTGTCCACATGGTTCTTTCACACCGTGATGTAATAACTCATTATGATGTAAAAACAATTTGTAAATTCCTGTTGTATGAAAATTTGTGTAAAGGTGTACGAATACAACATGAAATAAAAAAGAAATAAAATACGAAATAATAGTAGCAGCGCGGGCAGAGAGAAGCGCTACTACTAATTACCAGCAGCGCTCCTCCTGGAACTCGCTGCTACTAAGTCGATTTAGCCGTAGCGTGGGTGGAGGCACGCTACTGCTATTCGTTAGCTGTAGCGCCTTATCAGTAGCGCACCACCCCGCGCTACTGATAAGTCTAAAACCCGCGTTGCTGCTAGCCTTTTCCCTAGTAGTGTCCCATAGACTAGGGAGAAGGGAGTCTGGTCGGTAGCTCGATTTGGTGTCGTACAAAGGGACCAAAGAACCACCAGCAGCTCGTCGATCCATCACCTGCCACATTTCTACATCCTATCAAATGTACATGCCTTGAGTCCTCGCAACAATTCAGTGTTCGCCCTCTCAGCTTGTCCATTGCTTTTGGGATGGGCAACAGAGGCAAACGAGACCTTGCTTCCAAGGGCATGAACGTATTGCATGAAGGCGCGACATGTGAATTGGGTGCCATTGACAGTGATGAATCTGACACGTATTCTAAAACGACACACCAATCCTTTCAAGAACTTGATAGCTAACTATGCGGCCACCTTCCTCACGGGCTCCACTTACGACCACTTTGTAAACTTGTCGATGGCGACATGCAATAATTCAAAGCCCTGGTAGCACGGGGAAAGGGGCCCAAGATGTCGAGCCCCCAGACCAAAAATGGCCATGACAAAGGGATCGTCTAGAGAGCTTGAGCAGGCTGATGGATATTCCTGGAGTGGAACTGGTAGGCTTCACATCTAGTGACTAGCTCAATTGCATCTTGGAGGGCCGTGCGCCCATAGAAATCTTGCTGGAAAGCTTTTCCAACCAGGGCCCTTTGAGGGAGTCCTGGACTAAGAGGTCCTCGAGCGTCCGGCCTGTTGGACATGGGCCGGACTGATGGGCTATGAAGATACAAGACCGAAGACTCTCACCTGTGTTCAGATGGGATTCTCCTTGGCATGGATGGCAAGTTTGGCATTCAGATATTAAGATTCCTTTCTCTGTAACTGACTTTGTATAACCCTAGTCCCCTCTGGTGTCTATATAAACTAGAGGGTTTAGTCCGTAGAGCCAGAGACAATCATAATCATATAGGCTAGACTTCTAGGGTTTTAGCCATTACGATCTCGAGGTAGATCAACTCTCGTAATACTCATATTCATCAAGATCAATCAAGAAGGAAGTAGGGTATTACCTCCATAGAGAGGGCCCGAACCTGGGTAGACATCGTGTCCCCTGTCTCCTCTTACCATCAACCCTAGACGCACAGTTCGGGACCCCCTAGCCGAGATCCACCGGTTTTGACACCGACATTGGTGCTTTCATTGAGAGTTCCGATGTGTCATCATCGGAAGGTCCGATGGCTCCATCCATCATCTACAACAATGCTGCCCGGGGGGATGTCTTTCTCCCTGGCCAGATCTTCGTATTCGGCGGCTTCGCACTGCGGGCCAACTCGCTTGGCCATCTAGAGCAGATCGACAGCTACGCCCCTGGCCGTCAGGTCGGGTTTGGAAGCTTGAACTACGTCGCTAATAGCCGTGGAGACTTAATCTTCGACGGATTTGAGCCTATGGCAGCCTCTCCCTGCCACCGCGATGAACATGACCTAAATCTGTCATCGGACCATACCCAGGAGATTGCACTTGTAAGTGCTCTGGCCCTAGATCCGGAGCAGCCTGTGCCATCCGAAGACGGGAAGCTTAACCCCGCCACGGAAGCTGCAGACTCATCGGTGTTGGTGCCGCACCCAAACTCAGCTTTGAGCGGGGTCTGCGTCACCGGACCCTCGGATTCATCTCCGGTCACTGGTTCCTAACTACATGCATCCGCGTCCGCCGAGCATTACCAGGCGCCGGTCGTCGAATTCAGTTCCGCGGACATCTTCCGGCACTCACCTTTAGGCGATGTGCTAAACCCATTAAAAACCCTCTCTTTAGCAGGGGACTCACAACCAAATTATATCTGGTTTGAACTAGGGGCTGATGACGGGGAATTTCGTTTCCCACCCACCTCCCACTTAATAGCCACTGTCGAAGATCTAACCGACATGCTCGACTACGACTCCGAAGGCGTCGAAGGTATGGACGACGATGTCGAAGAGGAGCAGGCCCAAAACCCGCCATTTATCGAGCGCTGGACGGCCACCTCCTCCTATGATGTATACATGGTGGACATACCCAAAGAAGTTAACGGCGATGACAAAGAAGACCCAGTGGAAGATAAACCTCCTCAGATACAGCCAAAGTGCCAACGACAACGGCGCCGCTCTAAGTCACGCTGTGAAAAAGATAGCAATACCTGCACAGGAGAAAACAATACTCTAGACGATGCCGAAGACCCCGTTGAGCCAACTTCCAAACAGGACGAACAGGAAGATGGGCGAGTTAGCCCTGATGAACAGGCTGAACATGAAGACTCGGAGGACAGTAACTATCTTCCACTCTCCGAGGATGAGGTGAGCCTCGGCAACGAGGATATTATCGTGCCTGAGGAACCTCTTGAGCAGGAGCGCTTTAAGTGCCGGCTGATAGCCACTGCAAGGAGCCTGAAAAATAAGCAGCAACAGCTTCAAGCTGATCAAGATCTGCTCAATGATAGATGGACTAACGTCCTGGCAGCCGAGGAATACGGCCTCGAGTGACCACCCAAAAGTTACCCGAAGCGCAAATTACTACCTCAATTCGATGACGAGGCGTTCGAGCCCATGCCATCAGCGCACAAGGTAGCTGACTGACCACCACGTGGTCGGAACAAAGCGGCAACCCAAGCCGAACACCAGCCCATACTACCTCGATGTAAAGGCAGGGATAAAACAGCTCGGGCATATACATATGACCTTCGGCAGGACCTAGACAGTAGAGCAGGACATACCAGATCGATCTACGGATCACAGAGGTGTGCCCCGACACACGACAATGGCCATCTATTCGGATGTGACAAACCTAATCACGCCCGGGCCGAATGCCGCAGACGGACTCCATCCGATCTACGTCGCGATATGGCCCAATATAGAGGCGCCGCACACCCTCTTTGCTTCACTGATGAAGTAATGGGGCATGAATTCTCTGAAGGGTTTAAACCCGTGAACATCGAATCATATGATGGAACAACAGATCCCGTGGTATGGATTGAAGATTTTCTTCTCCATATTCATATGGCCCGCGGTGATGACCTTCATGCCATCAAATACCTCCCGCTAAAACTCAAAGGGCCAGCTCGGCACTGGTTAAACAGTCTTCCTGAAAACTCTATTAGCAGCTGGGAGGACTTGGAAGACGCCTTCTGCGACAACTTCCAAGGTACATACGTACAACCTCTGGATGCAGACGACTTAAGTCACATAGTTCAACAACCTGGAGAGTCAGCCAGGAAATTCTGGACTAGGTTCTTAACCAAAAAGAACCAAATCATCGAATGTCCGGATGCCGAAGCCCTAGCGGCCTTTAAGCATAGTATCCGCGATGAATGGCTTGCCCGTCACCTCGGCCAAGAAAAGCCGAAGTCCATGGCATCCCTCACGGCACTCATGACCCGTTTTTGCGCGGGCGAGGATAGCTGGCTAGCCCGTAGCAAAAACACTGCAAGCGAGGCTGGCATCTCTGAGACCAAAAACAGCAACGGCAAGTGTCGTGGATCTAAATCTGACAGTAGACTGGGGGGTAGGTATGGAGAGGCAAGGTCCTAGCTATGGAGAGGTTGTAAACACAAGAGATGTACGAGTTCAGGCCCTTCTCGGAGGAAGTAAAAGCCCTACGTCTCGGAGCCCGGAGGCGGTCGAGTGGATTATGTGTATATGGGTTACAGGGTGCCGAACCCTTCTGCCTGCGGAGGGGGTGGCTTATATAGAGTGCGCCAGGACCCCAGCCAACCCACGTAATGAAGGGTTTAAGGTACATTAAGTCCGGGGCGTTATTGGTAACGCCCCACATAAAGTGTCTTTACTATCATAAAGTCTACTTAATTACAGACCGTTGCAGTGCAGAGTGCCTCTTGACCTTCTGGTGGTCGAGTGAGTCTTCGTGGTCGAGTCCTTCAAGTCAGTCGAGTGAGTCCCTCGTAGGTCGACTGGAAGGTGATCTCTTCTAAGGGTGTCTTTGGGCAGGGTACTTAGATCAGGTCTGTGACCCTACCCTAGGTACATGACTCCATCATTAGCCCCCGAATGGATTGAGGCTTGAGTGATGAAGGAGTTGATGTTGTTTCCGATTAGCCTTCGCATACTGGTCGTGCGTTGTTTTGAACCAAAAAATCTCTTTGTTGATAGTGAACAACTTTTCTTCAGTCGACTCGATCCATTCTTTTCCTTCGTCGAGTGATCTTTTGGACTTCGCCGATTTCCGAGCGACGGATCGCAGGAAATCTCGCGTCTGGCAGACCGATCTGCCGTTCACGGATTCCGCGGGATACGAAATTTGGGGAAGCGCGCGAAGCGGGGCGGACCGTGGCGCTCGGATGGGATAGGCATAGACGCCTCGATCCCCGCATCGCTTTTTTCACCACGTATCACGTCCGCGCAACTGTTTCAGGATATGATTAGATCGACCGGGCCCACCTGTCATCCACTCGGAAGGGATCTTATAAACGCGTCCGGCGAGGGTTTTTTGAGCAGTGCCTCAGCATTCTCTCTCTGCTCCCTTCGTCTCCGCCCAACGCGCTCGCTCTCGCCTCCGCACAACTTCTCCTCGCGCGTCTCGCTGGCAGCCATGGTCAAGGAGAAGACGGCGGCGCTGGAACGCGCGAAGAAGGCGTCGGCGACGGAGAAGGCGAAGGGGAGATCTACCAGTCGCGGCGGGTCTTCGTCTAGATCTCGCCTGCCGAAAGGCTGGGTCCAGGGAGATTGGATCCAATTGACCATCACGGAGACGGATCTCCTCGACATGGCCAACGAGGGCCTGATCCCTCATGGAGCTACAAGACTTCCGGGGAAAGAGTGGCAGCCCCAGCCGGAAGAGGGTGAGTGCGTGCTTCTGGCTACCCATGTCGACCGCGGATTTTCTTTGCCGCCGAGCGTTTTCTTCCGTGGTTTCTTGAACTTCTTTGGAGCGCAACTCCACCACTTCACCCCGAATTCTATCGCCTATCTTGCTGCGTTTGTGTCCATGTGTGAGAGTTTTCTGGGTTGTCGACCGCATTGGGGCTTGTTCAAGCACATATTCACGTGTCGCTCTCAGACCGTGAAGAAGGCGAGCCCAGGCGACGAAAAAACCCAAGTTGTCCAAATGTGTGGGGGTCTGGGGATCCAGGTGAGGAACAAGAGCACCTTCCCAGCCATGACATTTCCCGAGTCAGTCAGAGGCTGGCAGTCGTCCTGGTTCTACTGCCAGGATCAGCCGACGCCAGGGCAGTCGAGTGGACTCCCTCAGTTCACCATGGGCCGAGTGAACAAGCCCTCCTCTCTGAAGGTGATTCCGGAGGAGAAAGCTGACATGAAGATGCTGATGGAGCGTGTAGATCAGTTGGTTCGGGAGGGAGTGACGGGTATGGATCTTCTGGAGGTTTTTCTTAGGCGTCGTATCCAGCCTCTTCAGTTCCGGAGCCATTGCATGTGGTTGTACCGCAGGACTGAGGATGAGACTCGGGTCAATCCAGAAGCAGTCGACGATGCCACTCTGGAAAGGTGGATGGCCGCTGTTACTGGGAACAAGGATAACCCTCGTGGAGCCAGAAGGATTCCTCCACTCGACCACCACAGTGATCCAAACAAGGTATGTCTGCTCCACTTCCCATTGTATTCTTGTCACATTTATTTCTGTTTTCTCTGCTGATCGGTCGACTGATCTTTGTCTTGATGTCTATTAGGCCCTCACTGAGCTGTACTCGATGCCCAATGGAGCACAGGCTCCGACTGAGGAGGGAGAAGCGAGCGGAGGCGAGAGCCAGGAGGAGGAGTGGGACTCGGACGCCGCTGAGGATGATGATGATGATGATGACGATGATGATGATGATGATGAGGACGAAGAAGAGGAGGAGGAGGAGGTCGCACCACCGCGCTCGGAAAGGCGGTCGAAGCTTGTCCATGACCCTGCGACTGAACGTGGCAAGGGGGTTGCGACTGTTACACGGTCGACCAAGCGCCCTCGGACCACCTCTCCGGCGCCGACCGAAAAGGCGTCGAAGCAGCCCAGGGCGGCCCCGTCAAAGCCGACCAAGCTCCTGCCGAAGATGAAGGTGTCCATCCCCACCATATCAGGGTAATCATGCTGCTTAAGTCTTCTTGTTTTGTGCGAACTTTATCTCTGGTTGGCACTGGAGTTAGTCGACTGATTCTTTGGAGTTGCAGTGCTGCTACTTCTGAGACCTCAGCCCGGGCTGACGACCATGAGATGGAGGACGCAGCAACCTCAAAACCTGGTACTATACTCTTAACACCGTTTCCAGTCGACTGACTCATGATCTCTAATTCTGATTCTTTTCTGTAGCTCCATCCAATGTTGTTATCACTCTCCCTGATGATGATGAAGATGAGGAACCGCTGAAGCACAGAAGGAGTAGGAAAGCGTCTGCCGGCAGGGTGCCCCAGGATGTGACGGTGCCTGAGACTCTGGTCGCGGAGGAGGAGAACACCACTCGACACACTGTGTCCTTCGCAGATCCACTGACGAGTGCTCTGCAGCCCTCCCTCTTCACGACGCACCACGTCCCAGAGGACCAAGCTGGCGCCGCGAAGGAGGCGATACGCCAGGCAGGGATCATGATGGAGCAGTTGAAGACCATCCGGGATGCGAGCCAGGCAGCTTACGACGCAGTTCCGCCCTTCAAAGCAATGTTCAGGTCAGTCGACCACCGCTTGTTCTGTTAGGATATGCTATCAAAAACTTTTCTTTCCAGAATTTATAGTAATCACCCACTGGGTGTGTCGATTTAAACTCCGTGTTAGCGGGGGCACGCTGAGTGCACCCGCTGGGTGTAGTCCCCAAGGCTAAGGTCGACTGCTGGCAGTCGGCCTTAGGCTTTATAAGTTCAGTCTTTCCGTCATTCGACTATGGTGAATGGATTTCGCAAACCGGTGGGGGCACGCTGAGTGCACCCACTGGGTGTAGTCCCCGAGACTGTGGTCGACTGCTTGTAGTCGATTACAGTTTTAAAGAATACATCTTGTTTTTTTTTTTGAGGTCGACTGGTCGACTCTGTCTTCAATAGGATTAGTGGGGGCACGCTGAGTGCACCCACTGGGTGTAGTCCCCGAGACTACGGTCGAATGCTTGTATTCGGCTGTAGTCTTAGAAACGCATGATTTTTCCTTTTCCACTCGGAAGTGAATTATCTTTGACATTTAGTCGATTGATTCTTCGCAGAGATCCTGTGACCTTGCGGCTCGCTACACTGAGCTGGAAAACAAGCATATTCAGCTCGAGCTGGATTTGAAGCTGGTTCAGGAGAATCTGACGAAGGCAAAGGAGGAGACCAAAGGTATGTTTGGTGAGACCTCGACGACTGCTTTTTCCCTTTATTTGTTTCAAAATCTGATCTTGCTGTAACTTGTAGGTAAGGTGAAGGAGGCCCAACAGAAAAAAGACCTTGAACTAGCTGAGAAGATCAAGCTTGCTGACGAGAAGTTAGCTTCAGTCACCAAGCTTGAACAAGAAAATACCAATCTGAAAGCTGCTCTTGGAAAAAAAATGATCTGGAGGCCTTCCTGAGTGGTCTTGCCAAGAAGCTGTTCCTTATGCTTGAAGGTAAACCTTTACGCTCAACAATCATTTTCAACTGTGATTTTTCCATTCGACCATTGCCTTGACTCGGTGATCGCCCTTGCAGAATTTTGTCAAGACTTTGAAGAAGAGACTAGCCGGCTGGAACCAAACCTTGACCCCGTCAATTCTCCGGTGAACGACGAAGTTGCCATGAATGTTTTCCGACTGGAGTCCCGTGTTGCAGCTGTCGTGGACTATCTTGCAAGGCTGAAGGTCGCCACATCTCGCATCGACTCAACGCTCTGGCCCAGGGAGACACTCCAGAACGACCTCGAGTCGCTGATGGCTCGCTTGAACACGGTCCCTGGTCAAGTGCAGGAGTGGAAAAAGTCCTCGGCTCGGTGCGGTGCAGATGTTGCTCTGTGTCTGGCCCGAGTCCACTGCAAAGATGTGCGAGAAGACAAGCTGGCGGCCCTCCGGGTGGCCAACACCAAGAAACACGACTTCAGGTCCTTTATGGAAACTTTCATTGCTGCTGCCACTCGGATCGCAGATGGAATTGATCTTGATGAGTTTGTTGCACCTTCCAGCCCTCCACAGGAGGGGTAAAAAACTTCTTTTAAGCTCGACGCTTTAAATTTGCCTCGGTATGCCGAGTGGAGTTGTAACCGATAAACCTTAACAGGCTTAGCGCCTGAGCACTTTCGGTTCCTTTAGGTATCATTCCAAACTTGAATTTGATGTTTGAATATGATTGCTTTTGGCTTGAAATGTCTTTTGCAGGTTCAAAGCAAGACGCTCACTGCAGTCGACTTATTCCTTAATCCACTTAGGTGAGCGCTGGGCTGCAGCTAAGCCCCCGAGTGAGGGGTTTGCTCTTCACTCGGTAGGATTTTTATATCTTAGG
>NC_041384.1:422837026-422872908 GCF_002162155.2 Triticum dicoccoides
GCAGCTAAGCCTCCGAGTGGAAGTCTGGCTTACCACTCGGTAGGATTTTGATAACTTAGGCGAGTACTTGGACTGCAGCTAAGCCTCCGAGTGGAAGTCTGGCTTACCACTAGGTAGGATTTTGATAA
The DNA here is from genome assembly GCF_002162155.2 of Triticum dicoccoides. Taxonomy (NCBI): domain Eukaryota; kingdom Viridiplantae; phylum Streptophyta; class Magnoliopsida; order Poales; family Poaceae; genus Triticum; species Triticum dicoccoides. Next base: position 422,837,155 of record NC_041384.1, read on the forward strand.
CTTAGGCGAGTACTTGGACTGCAGCTAAGCCTCCGGGTGGAAGTCTGGCTTACCACTCGGTAGGATTTTTATAACTTAGGCGAGTACTTGGACTGCAGCTAAGCCTCCGAGTGGAAGTCTGGCTTACCACTTGGTAGGATTTTATTTAATCTTAGGCGAAACGGATTCGCAGCTAAGCCTCCGAGTGGGAGTCTGGCTCACCACTCGGTAAGGATTTTTACAAACTTAGGCGAAACGGATTCGCGGCTAAGTCACCCACTGAGGGGAAAATTTTATTGGACAAAATAAAAAGTGACAAAAATTATGGAGGAACTATGACACTATTATTTTTAAATCCATGAACTACAGGTGTACTTTATTGCAACTCATCCGAGTGATAAACTTAAGTGTAAAATGGGCGGAGTAGATCCGCGTTCCAAGCTCGGGGCTCGTCGATATTATGTTCGATGTTGTAAAGACGGTACGCCCCGTTGTGGAGAACTTTGGTGACGATGAAGGGTCCTTCACAAGAAGGAGAAAGCTTGTGATGTTTCTTCTGATCCACTCGGAGAACTAAATCTCCTTCCTGGAAGGCTCGACCCCTCACATTTCTGGCGTGGAAACGACGCAAATCTTGTTGGTAGATGGTCGATCGGATCAGAGCCATCTCCCTTTCTTCCTCTAAAAGGTCGACTGCGTCCTGCCGTGCTTGTTCAGCTTCTGCTTCGTTGTAGATCTCAACTCGAGGAGCATTGTGGAGAAGCTCACTCGGCAAGACTGCTTCAGCTCCGTAGACCAAGAAGAATGGATTTCTTCCGGTCGATCGATTAGGTGTGGTCCACAGTCCCCAAAGCACCGAGGGAAGTTCGTCGACCCACGCTCCAGCTGCATGCTTGAGATCACGCATCAGTCGGGGTTTCAATCCCTTGAGAATCAGGCCATTGGCTCGCTCTGCTTGTCCATTCGTCTGCGGATGGGCGACTGAAGCGTAGTCGACTCGTGTGCCTTGAGAGTTGTAGAAATCCCTGAATTCCTCCGAGTCAAAGTTCGACCCATTATCCGTTATGATGCTGTGCGGGACTCCATATCTGAATATCAGTTCCCTGATGAAGCTAACAATAGTACCGGCGTCAAGGTTCTTGATTGGTTTAGCCTCAATCCACTTGGTGAACTTGTCGACTGCCACCAGTACATGCGTGAAGCCACTTCGACCTGTTCTCAAAGGACCGACCATGTCCAACCCCCATACTGCGAAAGGCCAGACGAGTGGAATGGTCTTCAGAGCTGATGCAGGCTTGTGCGACATATTCGAGTAGAACTGACATCCCTCGCACTTATCCACTATTTCCTTTGCCATCTCATTCGCCTTTGGCCAGTAAAATCCGGCTCGGTATGCTTTACGATGGTCCGAGAGGACGCATGATGACCACAGGTCCCCGAGTGGATATCATTAAGGATGATTCGACCTTCTTCTGGTGTATTGCACTTCTGACCAACTCCAGTCGCGCTTTCTCTATATAACTGTCCTTTGATTACGGTAAAGGCTTTAGATCGACGGACGATCTGTCGAGCCTCTTCCTCATCCTCCGGAAGCTCTTTTCTCAGGATATACGCGATATACGGAACTGTCCAGTCGGGAATGACCACCAAGACCTCCATGACCAAGTGGACCACTGCTGGGACTTCAACCTCAGTCAGATCTGTGGCACTCTTGGGCTGTGGAGCTTCTTCGGTGAAAGGATCTTCTTTGACTGACGGAGTGTGTATATGCTCCAAGAACACACCACTCGGAATGGCTCCTCTCTTGGAACCTATCTTTGCTAGATCATCAGCTGCTTGATTTTTCAGTTGGGGTATATGATGGAGCTCCAACCCCTCTAACTTCTTTTCCAGCTTCCTCACTGCACTGCAGTATCCAGTCATGGCTGGGCTTCTCACGTCCCACTCCTTCATCACTTGGTTGACCACTAAATCTGAATCGCCATAGACCATCAGGCGACGGACGCCGAGTGAAATGGCCATGCGCAATCCGTATAAGAGGGCCTCATACTCTTCCTCATTGTTGGAGGAATCAAAGTGAATCTGGAGCACATATCTGAGCTTATCTCCTCTGGGGGAAACCAGGACAACCCTAGCACCGGAACCATTCAACATCTTAGAGCCATCAAAAAACATGGTCCAATGCTCCGAGTGAACTTCAGTCGGCTGCTGCTGTTCAATCCACTCGGCGAGGAAATCTGCTATTGCCTGGGACTTAATGGCTTTCTTTGCCTCAAATTTGATATCAAGGGGAAGAAGTTCAATCGCCCATTTCGCCACTCGACCAGTTGCATCTCTGTTGTGCAAAATCTCTGATAGTGGAGCGTTGCTGACGACTGTGATGGAATGATCAGAGAAATAATGAGCAACCTTCTTTGTGGTCATGTATATTCCATACACAAGCTTCTGATAATGAGGATATCTCTGCTTGGATGGAGTCAAGACTTCAGACAAATAATACACTGGGCGCTGAACTTTGAAAGCTTTTCCTTCTTCTTCCCGCTCGACCGTAAGCACTGTACTGACGACTTGTCCTGTGGCTGCGATATAAAGCAACAGAGGCTCTTTGCTGATTGGAGCAGCAAGCACCGGCTGGGTGGAGAGCAGAGCTTTTAGCTCGGCAAATGCTGCATCAGCTTCTGGAGTCCACTCGAACTTGTCTGCCTTCTTCATTAGTCGGTAAAGAGGCAATGCCTTTTCACCGAGTCGTGAGATGAATCGACTTAATGCAGCCAAGCATCCAGTAAGCTTCTGGACATCGTGCACTCGCACAGGGCGTTTCATTCGGAGAATAGTGCCGATCTTTTCTGGATTAGCGTCGATCCCTCGCTCGAAAACGAGAAAACCGAGTAACTTGCCACCGGGAACTCCGAATGTGCACTTTGATGGATTGAGCTTGATATCATACCTTCTGAGGTTGGCAAATGTTTCGGCGAGGTCAGCGAGCAGGTCGGAACCTTTTCATGACTTGACGACGATATCATCCATATACACTTCCACATTCCGACTGATTTGAGTGAGTAGACACTTCTGAATCATTCGCATAAATGTGGCTCCGGCATTCTTGAGGCCGAATGGCATGGTGATATAGCAGAAGCACCCGAATGGAGTGATGAAAGCTGTTTTTACCTCATCGGGTCCGTATAGACGGATCTGGTGGTACCCGGAGTAGGCGTCTAGAAAAGACAATCTCTCGCATCCCGCGGTCAAGTCAACAATTTGATCTATGCGAGGGAGAGGAAAATGATCTTTCGGGCAGGCTCGGTTGATGTGCTTAAAATCAATGCACATTCAGAGCGATTTGTCCTTCTTAGGAACCATGACGACATTAGCGAGCCATTCGGAGTGGTATATCTCTCGGATAAATCCTGCCGCCAACAGTCGAGCCACTTCCTCGCCAATGGCTTTTCTCTTCTGGACGGCGGACCGCCGAAGATGCTCTTTGACTGGTTTTGCTGATGAGTCGACTCTTAGGCGATGCTCAGCCAGTCCCCTGGGAACACCTGGCATGTCAGCGGGCTTCCATGCAAAAAATGTCCCAGTTCTCACGGAGGAACTGGATGAGCGCTTCTTCCTATTTCGGGTCGAGTGTTGTGGAGATGTGGGTCGGGGCTGCATCGGGGTCGGTCGGGTGAATGTGAACAGGCTTCGTCTCACCGGACGACTGAAATGCAGATTCTGTGGCGGGTTTCTTGGATCGCAGCAAATCACTCGGATCTGCGTTTTGCTTGTATTCTTCAAACTCGACCGCTGTCACCTGGGAATCAGCAATCTTTGAGCCCTTCTGAAAGCACTCTTCTGCCTTTTTTCGATCACCGGTGACAGTGATCACTCCTTTGGGGCCGGGCATCTTCAATTTGAGGTACACGTAACATGGTCGAGCCATGAACCGTGCATAAGCTGGTCTCCCCAAAATGGCATGATATGCACTCTGAAAATCCACGACCTCAAACGTCAACTTCTCTTTGCGAAAATGTTTCAAATCACCAAACACCACGTCCAGAGCTATTTGGCCGAGTGACTCGGCTTTCTTCCCTGGTATAACTCCATGAAAGCTCATGTTACTGGTGCTCAGTCGGGACATCGGAATGCCCATTCCTTTTAGTGTGTCTGCATACAACAAATTCAGCCCGCTACCACCGTCCATCAGCACTTTTGTCAGTCGAGTGCCTTCGACAACTAGATCGACCACCAAAGCTTGCCTCCCAGGGGTGGCAATATGAGTCGGGTGATCAGATTGGTCGAATGTGATGGGTGTTTGGGCCATCTCAGATAATTTTCTTTTGCTGGGGTAACCATGTTCACCTCGCGGTTAATGACTTTCAATCGACTCTTGCTTTCCACATCTGCAAAGATCATCACAGTGGAGTTGACATGCGGATATCCTTCCTCACTGTCCTCCTTGTCTTCGGCCTTGTCCGACTCCTTTTCCTTGTCTTTAGACTGTTTTCCTTGAAACTGCTGGATCAGGAGTCGACATTGGCGAGTGGTATGCTTTGGGTAAATGATATTCCCCTCTTCGTCTTTCTTCGTGTGGATGTGACACGGCATATCCATCACGTCGTTCCCTTCTTTATCCTTTACCTTCTTAGGGTTCCAGGATCCTTTTGGTTTCCCTTTAAACTTTCCATGAGTCATGGCCAGAGCCTCTCCAGGAGCTGCCGGTTCAGCCTTCCGCTTCTGTTTCCGACTGGTGTTTCCCTTCTCCGACTGGCTCGGCTTGTGCTTGCCGCTTCGGAGTCGGTCTTCTTCTTCTCCGTTGGCGTACTTGGTAGCAATTTCCATCATCCGACTCAAGGTCATGTCTCCGGTTCGACCAAATTTCAAACTCAATTCTCTGTTCTTGACACCATCCTTGAAGGCGCAGACTGCCTGATGATCAGACACATTCTCCACAGTATGGTGCAAAGTGATCCATCTCTAAATATACTCCCTGAGAGTCTCATTGGTCTTCTGCACGCAGACTTGCAGCTCCGTCAATCCAGCCGGTCGCTTGCAAGTTCCTTCAAACGTTCTGACGAACACTCGGGACAGATCTTCCCAAGTGTAAATGCTGCTAGGAGGTAACTGATTCAACCACGCTCTGGCAGAACCTTCCAACATGAGGGGCAAATGCTTCATGGCCACCTCGTCATTCCCACCACCAATCTGAACCGCCACTCGGTAGTCCTCAAGCCAAGTTTCAGGCTTAGACTCACCGGTGAACTTGCTGACTCCTGTTGCCAACCTGAAATTGGGAGAAATCACTGCGGCTCTGATAGCTCTGCTAAAACATTCCGGACCAGAAACGTGCACTCGACTGCTCGTGGGTGCATCTTTGTCGAGTCCACCTCGATGGGCTCTGTTCCGGTCGACCAAGCCTTGCACGATAATGGATCGCGCGTCGAAGCCTGGTTCTCTGGGGTCGACTGGAACTCTTCGCCCCGCACTGAGCTGACGTCTGTCATCTTTCTGCCGAGGAGCGTAAGACCCACCCCTCGGAGGGGAAGTGGGCACTCGACGCCTATCATGTCGGTCGTGTCGGTCTCCATATTGGTCTCGCCGATTCTCGCGTCCTTCACGTCGTGGAGGCGATCCGGGACTGTGAGCCGACTGAACCGTATTCGCAGCGACGGATCGACTGTGAATTCTGTTGCGTGACTGCGACACGGCTGAATTCTGATCTCCTACTGCCCGGAGCAGATCGCAGCTGCTAAATTCTGGATTGGGGTTCGATATACCTGAGTCGGCGGGAAGAGTTGACGTCGATTGGCGTCGGGAACTCGTTGCCGCGCGCGCTCGTCGAGTGCTCGCTGAAGATTCTCCAGGCGAGCGCGTTCGGCCAAATTGGCCAAACGTGCCTCCTCCAAGGCGCGAGCCTCGGGGGTTTCTCCTGCGATGGGAGTATGCAGGGCATCCATGTTCCTGCGGCGAAGTTCCTCTCTTTGCAGAGAGTCGAGTGGCTCGGGTTGGTACTCTTCGTGGTCTCGTGCGGGGTCGCCTCCGTCGCCTGCCCCACCATCACGGGCGAAGCCAGGGGGGCTGCGAGGCCCGTCGACCATCAGGATTTCCGCTGCTGGATCACTGCTATCGCATTCGGATGCAGTCTCTACGGAGCCAGTCGACAGATCGAACAGGCCGTAGAGAGATTCGTCGGGCTCGATTGCCGCAACTTGGGTGGTGGCCGTCTGGCGAGCCACCGCGTGTCTCACCCACCGCTGAAGCCTCGACCGACCCGAGCGCTTGCGCTGGCGGGAGACCGGGAGGGTGGTCGATAGGGGAGTCGACCGATATGGGGTCGACGGTTGCCGCAGCAGAACGCCGCGGACACATGCGCGAAAATGCGTCGCACCGCGGACGGGGAGCGCATCGACGTCGAGTGGAGCCTCCTGGAGCCAGGCGGAGTCGTCGGCGACGAAGGTGAGAGCACCGAGACGAATCTCTCGACCCTCGACCAAAACTCCAGCAGCTACCATGATGAAAGTACTCGGAAGAATCGCAACTTCTCCACAAAATCGCTAAAACACCTGCCCCACGGTGGGCGCCAACTGTCGTGGATCTAAATCTGACAGTAGAGTGGGGGGTAGGTATGGAGAGGCAAGGTCCTAGCTATGGAGAGGTTGTAAACACAAGAGATGTACGAGTTCAGGCCCTTCTCGAAGGAAGTAAAAGCCCTACGTCTCGGAGCCCGGAGGCGGTCGAGTGGATTATGTGTATATGGGTTACAGGGTGCCGAACCCTTCTGCCTGCGGAGGGGGGTGGCTTATATAGAGTGCGCCAGGACCCCAGCCAACCCACGTAATGAAGGGTTTAAGGTACATTAAGTCCGGGGCGTTATTGGTAACGCCCCACATAAAGTGTCTTTACTATCATAAAGTCTACTTAATTATAGACCGTTGCAGTGCAGAGTGCCTCTTGACCTTCTGGTGGTCGAGTGAGTCTTCGTGGTCGAGTCCTTCAAGTCAGTCGAGTGAGTCCCTCGTAGGTCGACTAGAAGGTGATCTCTTCTAAGGGTGTCCTTGGGCAGGGTACTTAGATCAGGTCTGTGACCCTACCCTAGGCACATGACTCCATCAGCAAGCCCCAACGCAACAGGCACAAGCATCGAAGCAACGGTGACAATACTGATGACACGACGGTCAAAGCTGGATTTAGTGGCTCCAAGTCCGGCCGGCGGAAGAAGCCATATAAAAGAAACAATCAGGGCCCATCCAGCTTGGACCGCATACTCGATCGTCCATGCCAGATCCATGGCACCCCAGACAAACCAGCCAATCATACCAATAGAGGTTGCTGGGTTTTTTAACAGGCCGGAAAATTAAATGCCGAGAACAAGGAGAAAGGGTCACAAAGCAAGGACGATGACGAGGAGTCCCGTCTGCCGAACACAGGGGGACAGAAGAAGCCCCCCCCCCAAGTTAAAACAGTGAACATGATATACGCTACCCATATCCCCAAGAGGGAGCGCAAACGCGCGCTCAGGGACGTCTATGCGATGGAGCCAGTCGCCCCAAAGTTCAACCCATGGTCTTCCAGCCCGATCACCTTCGATCACAGGGACCATCCGACCAGTATTCATCATGGAGGTTCAGCCACACTGGTCCTTGACCCAATCATTGATGGATTCCATCTCACGCGAGTCCTCATGGATGGTGGCAATACCCTGAACCTGCTTGAGGGAGTCCTGGATTAGGGGGTCTCCGGACAGCCGGACTATATCCTCTGGCCGGACAGTTGGACTATGAAGATACAAGATTGAAGACTTCGTCTCGTGTCCGGATGGGACTCTACTTGGCGTGGAAGGCAAGCTAGGCAATACGGATATGTATATCTCCTCCCTTGTAACCGACCTTGTGTAACCCTAGCCCCCCTTCGGTGTCTATATAAACCGGAGGGTTTAGTCCGTAGGACAACATACAATCATACCATAGGGTAGCTTCTAGGGTTAGCCTCTACGATCTCATGGTAGATCAACTCTTGTAATACTCATATCATCAAGAACAATCAAGCAGGACGTAGGGTATTACTTCCATCAAGAGGGCCCGAACCTGGGTAAAACATCGTGTCCCCTGTTTCCTGTTACCATCCGCCTTAGACGCATAGTTTGGGACCCCCTACCCGAGATCCGCCGGTTTTGACATCGACATTGGTGCTTTCATTGAGAGTTCCATTGTGCCGTCATCATAAGCGGGGATGGCTCATCTCGTTGTCAAGGACAACATCACTTCTGGGGGAGCCCTGGCTGTAGGCCAAAATCTCCGACTAGGCGGCTTCGTCATGACCCCCCGCTCGGCCGTTGCGCCGACGATGACTTCTCGGGTCATCGAAAATAGCCTCCACATCGGCTCAAAATTCATCGAGCAGACGGATCCAATGGATCTCTCCTCTTTGAACGAGCTCTTGGATCGCATTGCCGCTCTGGGAGTCGCTACGGACGACGATCGGATCAGGCTTAAACCCGACCAAAGGGAGATTAACTCTCCACCGGTCACCCATCAAATAGCGGTGGCGGAGGAGCAATGCGGCGGTTCTCCCTCTATCCTGAGGACGAACTATGTCCGGATTCCCGAGCTCTCTGAGCCGGATACCCGCTCACGGGAGGACATCGCCCTAACCCTGAACCTAGAATCAGGTCGCATACCGAACTCGCAGAGCAACATCCCAGGGCCCGAGCTTCCAAGATCGGAAACTCCCCTACCCCGGGATCTCGGATTGGGTCTAGGTCCGGACTTAAATCCACCCACCCACCCAGATACAAATGATCTTTCGCACATTAGGCTAGCGCCCCAAGAGACAGTACATCACTATTGGGCCAGATTCCTCCTTGTAATGAACAAGGTCAAGGACTGTCGCGAGGAAGACGCAATTTCGTTCTTTTGCAAGAATTGCACGGACAAGGGGAACCTCAACGCCATAAGTCGCTGTGACATAGCACACTTCGCTGACTTGGCGGCCATAGTACGAAACTACTGTGCGATGGAAAGCGCTTGGAAAACCCAAACACAATTTTGGGACAATCCGGCTCTGATAAAACCCCCAGTCCAAACTAAAAGGGTGCACTCTCATAAGTCGCCCGACTCAATTACAAAGAAGCAAAAACCCACTACAGGGCATGGAACCGTATTGGAGGGATGGCTTAACGGGCCCTACAAAATTCATAGTACAGCGGATACCATATCAACACATAGCCTTAGAGCATGTTGGGTACTCCGGCATGTGGCCAAGAGCGGTGAGGATCTCCTCATCCAAAACACCCCAGAACACCCTCCCGAGGATAACAATATAGTATTAACAGTCTTCGAGACCTTCGCCTCAAATAATAGGCGTAAGCGAGCACTCCGCAGCCTCGGTGAAGTCTGCCACGTTGCAGGAATAAACCGATGGAGCGACACGGCCATTACTTTCAATGCCAGTGACGAACATAAATTCCGAACAGCCCGAGCACCAGCCGCTTTGGTCCTCAGTCCAATCATGGACGGCTTTCGGCTCACTAAAGTGCTCATGGACGGCGGCAGTGGATTGAACCTCATTTATGAGGAGACTCTTCAAAAAATGGAAATAGACATCAACCGTATTGAGCAAAGCACCACGACCTTCCGAGGAATCATCCCCAGTCGGGAGGCACGTTGTGCTGGGAAAATCACACTAGATGTGGTATTCGACACTCCGGAGAATTACATGTCCCAAGAAATCACATTTGAAGTGGCCCCGTTTAGGAGCGGATACCACACCCTTCTAGGGCGGGAGGCATTCACGATTTTTCAAGCCATACCCCATTACGGGTACATGAAGCTCAAAATGCCTGGGCCCAATGGAATCATCACTCTAGCTAGTGATCCGGACATAGCACTCCGCGCCGAGAACAAAACAGCCGCACTAGCCCTCGAGGCATTATCCGAAGCCCTTGTGGCAGAGGAATTAGCCGCGCTGCGCTCCACAGTGGACAGGGACGAGGTGATACTAGACAAAAGATCCAAGTCCACCTCCTTTAAACCAGCAGATGAAATAGTCAAATTCCAAGTCTGTCGTGGAATTGTCACAACAGATGTCCTTAGTGTCAGGACTTAGTCGTGAGGCCAACGCATCTAAGTGGTAGCTTGAGAGGGGTTGAGCGGGACGAGAGACGCGATGTTTTACCTAGGTTCGGCCCCTCACGGTGGAGGTAAAAGCCTACATCCTACTTCATTGATATTGATGATGATGATCACGGTTACAAGAGTGCTCTATCTCGAGAGCTATTGTCTAAACCTAACTTGTCCAACTTGTGGAACTTGTGAATCTTGTCCCCCTTTGGGGAGCCCTGCCCCTCCTTATATATGTTGAAGGGGCGGTTTACATGTGGAGTCCTATTAGGATTAGGACTAGTCTGTCTCTAATACAAACCGGATACAAGTCCAGGTCTTAGCTCCTTGTAAGATAATATTCCTCCTGCCTTTCCTCTTAAACCGGCCCACCATTAAACATGAACCGGCCTTCTAGGTCTTGGGCCTTGTCATTTGTCACTCCCGCACGCCGGATCACCAGTGAGTCATAATGACCAGGTGGGTTGCTTGTAAACCGCCAGGTCAAGGCGAGTCGCCAGTAACTCGCCAAGTGTCAGCGGGGTCTTCAGATAATCCGCCAAGTCTGGTCGGGTTAACTTCCGGCTGGTTTACACCGCCAATCATGTAAACCGCCAATCCTCTGGCGGTTTACCAATGCAACGCCTAGTCCGGCCAGGTTATACTTCCGGCCGGTTTACGCCGCGGGGTATATCCTCGACATTAGCCCCCAAGTTTAGCTTGGATTTATTCATGGTAAACGTATGCTGCAAAATAAACACAAGAACAAATTTGACAGATTATGCTCCGGGTTAAGAATTTTTGTAAACCGGTACCTGATCATCCTTAAGTCCTTGTTATTTCCTCCGTCTGGGAAATTCGGGTCAATAGACCAGCGGTTTAATATTACCAAAATGGCCGGTTTATAAATATTGATAGCACCGGGTCATAATTGTTGTCGACACCGGGTCATGTAATTGATCTTCCTGATTTGCTCAAAACTGATAAAATAAAGATATTCCTCCTTTATATGCATAATACCTGTAGCCCCCAAGTCTTAAGAGGAGAACATAGTGATAACTTAAGACTTGCTCCAATAAGTGTTTCAACTTTGAAGAAATCCGGTTTGTTCATCTCAACACTGAATACTCTATATATGTAGCCCCCAAGTACCGGGTTGTCATGTTTGCAGCAACCTGGGACTTGTAATTGCTTGATGCTCATAAAAACTTCAACCAGTGTAGCCCCCAAGGGTCGGGTCATTATGCAATAATGAGTAGGGACTTTGTAAATATAATCTTGTAAACTTTGAACAGCAACGGGTAGCCCCCAAGGGCCGGCTTAGTAAGATAATACTGAACCGGGACTTGATATATATACTTTAATGAAAATAACATATTATGATGTAGCTTCCATCGTAGGGCTTGAACCCACGTCCACAAGGTTAAGAGCTTTGTGCTTTACCAACTGAGCAATGAATCCTTCAATATTATGGACGAAAACTTGTGTACCTTGAATTGTTGACAGGAGCAATTGGTAGCCCCCAAGGGCTGGCTCATTATAATATGATGAGTCGGATCTTCAATAAGACTAGTAAAAATGACTTTGCATTAGCCCCCAAGTGTCATGATGCATGCTTGCAGCGACATGAGACTTGCATGTAATCTCGATTTGAATAATGTAGCCCCCAAGTGCCGGGTTGTAAGCCTGCAGCGACTCGGGACTATTCCTTCCATTGTAGAATAAATCATATCCTTTGATAAAAGAGTAGACATTGTGCTATAGCGACTTTGAAAACCTTAATAATAAAAATCCAGCCATGTTGGCTATTCAAGATAATATAATCCGGTATGAAAACCTTATTCATTCAATATCATAATGAAATTTCAGCCTAGTTTTGGCTATTTGAATAATATAATCCAATGATTTATAAGCGCATGATTCCAATGGCGCAATCCAAATATATATATATATACTGGCGACTTATAGTCCAAAGCCAGGCCAGTTTAACAAACCTGTTTCTTCATACAACAAGTTTAAAGTGTCCTGGTGGTTTACCGCCGGACGGGTCATAATGCCCAACATATAACTCGGGTTTATAACCAAGGCTGCACTTAAGAATAATCAAATATGAAATATATCATACCTGTGACATTGAATCACATTGTTGGTTTTACCAACTTTTTGTAGTAAGGGTGATAACCCAAATCTTGAGTACTGATAACTCCTTCCATATTGTGCCGGTTTATGATAAAACCGTGTCGGGTTGTAATAAACGCCGGTTTAACCACATATAATACTGGCGACTCATAGTCAAACCAGACCGGGCTGATAGTCTCCGGATTATAACTTGATTGTGTACTGACAACTTGTGGTTGAAAACCGAGACGGGTTGATAAACACCGGTTTACTCCATAATAGGATGGTAACAGAAAATCAAACCGGGCAGATAGCCGCCGGATTAAAATGGACCGTGTTCCGTCAATTGACAGTTTGAACCGACTTAAAACTTTGTCTGTTTAAAAAGAACGCAATAAAAAGAAAGAAATATCTTTCAAAGAAAAGTGTGAAGCAAAGGCAATGACAAAATCGTTTGCAAAGGCTTATTCGAGCTGATCAGATGGCGTTACCATGGCCGAACACGACCAAGCTCCAGATAGGTGTAACATGGTTCTAGTCAGCTAGGTCCCCAAATGAAACCGTGGCATTTATGCCGATCAAGTGGCATGGCAATGGTTCGGGTTCGACCAAACCCCCAAGTGATTCGGTGGCCTTAGGCCGATCAAGAGGCATGACTGGTTCAGACGTGACCAAGTCCCCAAGTGATCTGGTGGCTCTCGCCTATCAAGAGGTATTGTATTGGTTCGGACACGACCAAACCCCCAAGTGATATAACATGATGCTTTTTAAAAAGCTAACTCAAGGGGTAAATCGGAGGCCGCTTTAGAACAACTCCGTGTAACCACACCTGATGTAAAAGAACAGAGACCCCGCTTTATGAAGCAGAAGCCCCCATGTGATCAATAATATGTCAGGCCAGTATGGCGGGATACCCATGTTTGAACCGCGCATCGTGGCAGCAGGTCCTCTTCGTCAATTTTTAACTTTTTGCAAGAGATAAATTCTTCTTGAACCGGGATCTTGAACCGGATATTAAGAGCTCCAAAGCTTTGTGGGAGACATCTTTCCCTTGAACTGGATTTTAAACCGGAATCTTCATTTTCAGCCGGAAATTTTCTGACGGCCTTTAAACTCGAACTTGCGAGAGGTTAATTCCTTTTTGAACCGGACATTGTTAAACCGGATTTGAGTGCTTCAGAGCTTTGTGGGAGAACAGATTTCCCTTGAACCGGACTGTAAACCGGATATTTGAGAGCTGCAGTCAGACTGACTTCCCTTGAGCCGGATTTTAAACCGGAATCCTTTCTGATGACCCGGATCTTCTTCATTGAACCGGGATTTTGTAACTATCATATACTTTCTAAACTGGAAATTTTCTGACGGCCTTTAAACTTTCATCAATATAACAGTAGCCTCCGGGACCGGGTTATCCTTTCCTCCATCGTCCTGGGGTTCTTAAATTTGCTGAAACTGGCAAGATTCGCTGAGTCATGTCATCGTAACCCCCGAGTCTCAAAGGTGACTCGAGGAGTTGGCTTGAGACTCTCCATATTTGACCGTGATATAAACCGGCATAACTTGTATATCATTGGCGTTGATAGCACGATGTGAATCCATAGAAGGTTGAGGTGACTGCGGCGGGTTGTAAATGATCCCATATGAGCCGTGTCAGCAACTCGGCCAATGGTTCCTTCCAACTGGTGATTTGAAGTTAATCAAAATTGTAGTGGCGGCGATTTGTGCGCCCAATAACCAGCTCATGCAGACAGGTGCGGCCCAGTATGTTGATGTAGACCAGGCCGCGAGAGACGGACGACAAATACGGCCGCAGCTTCAGAGACGGCACCGCCAGATGAGTCGGCCGTGGCGTAGTAAGTCGGCGCGGACGGGAGAGTCGGTCGTCGGAGTTGTAAACCGGCGCGGACGGAGAGCCGCTTGCGGGTATTGTGAACCGGCACGGACGGGGAGTCGCCTGCGGGCATTGTAAGCCGGCGTAGATGGAGAATCGGCCGCGTGTTGATATAAACCGGACCACAGGTGGTTTGCGCGTGTCCGTTGAGCAGTGCGGAATGGTCAGAAGCCAGTATATAATGACGCCAGTGCGCGCTCCATATGCATGGTGTAGCACCAATGTTGTGGCGAATAATTGTCCTGCATATAAAAATATGCAAAACCAACGTAATTGTTCTTTTTACAAAAACAATATATGTCAAAAATAGACTTAGATAGATGTCACCTGATTTGTTCAGACGACGGATGATCTGTTTATCGCGACCGAGGCGGCTGAACATGCCCCCGGCGGCTCAAGACCGCAGGGGCGGCTCTGATTTGTTGATATACATATCAGAGTCAACCGTGATATTTAAATGACAGAGCGGACGCGTGAGTCGGTCGTGGCATTGTAAGCCGCGTGGACAGACGGGTCGGCCGTGGGCGCGGACACTTGAACCGGGGCGGGTATGGTCGAATGAACCGGCTACAGGCGCGGCCCGGTGAGTTGATGTAGACCGGACCGTTGAGGCGGCGATTTGCGCACATCTGATAAGCCATTTGATATAGTGTGGATATAGACGCGACCTCCAATGACAGCGCGCAGGGACCGGATCATACTTTAATCATGAGGTAATTGACCTGTGTATACAATAGCATACCTCGAGAATTTTTTTTAAGATTATGTAATTACACCAAAAAAGAGTTTTACAAAAATAGCACCTGATTGTTACGGCCGCGGCGGGTCGCAACGGCTTGGCGCAGCTACGAAAGCAGGGGCCGCAGCGGCTCTTGTTGGAAGAAGTAAGGCCGGTGACTCAGAGACGGGACGGTGCGTTGAGCCGGTGAGACGAAACCGAGTCCATGTCTGTTGTCCTCCCCCGGTCATGGCTTCCCTTTTCTATATTTTTTTTCTTTAATCCGGACTCCATGCTTGTTTCAACAAGTAGTAGTAAACCGGATATTTTCCTTGTCCGGTAGCCGATCTAGTTAGTTAATGTTTTTTTCCTTCCACACAGCCATGCATGTAGCCTGTCTTTTCATGCGGTGATTTCCTTTGGGACTTGAGCTGCTCAAGAGAAGTGGTACTCCTTGGATACGTATTATTCTAGCATCCGTTGGTTCCGATAGCAATGGCGCTCTGGGTGCTGTTGCTTGTACGCGAGCCCGCTGCACGTGCGGTTCCTTGTCAGATCCGACCCGATTTGGGTGTCCGGCTCGGGTGTCCTTCCTCCGAAAAAATCCGCCAAACTATATTGCTAGTTACCAGATCGGATTTGACGGATCACTTTTTGTCGGCGGTGCACAACAAAACTTCGAACCCTAACTTGCCTTCAGACCAAAAACTCATATTGCCAGCTCTAACGTTAATAACAATTCTGATCACAAATGTGGGACTTGCCGGCTCTGCCAAAGACTATTTCCTGGCGAACTTTCTTCATCCGGCCAATTGCGAACTTCTCGAGATTCTGGAAAAGATCCCTCCAAGAACTCAACACCACCGTGCGCGAGCCCCACGGTGGGCGCCAACTGTCGTGGAATTGTCACAGCAGATGTCCTTAGTGTTAGGACTTAGTCGTGAGGCCAACGCATCTATGTGGTATCTTGAGAGGGGTTGAGCGGGACGAGAGACGCGATGTTTTACCCAGGTTCGGCCCCTCACGGTGGAGGTAAAAGCCTACATCCTGCTTCATTGATATTGATGATGATGATCACGGTTACAAGAGTGCTCTATCTCGAGAGCTATTGTCTAAACCTAACTTGTCCAACTTGTGGAACTTGTGAATCTTGTCCCCCTTTGGGGAGCCCTGCCCCTCCTTATATATGTTGAAGGGGCGGTTTACATGTGGAGTCCTATTAGGATTAGGACTAGTCTGTCTCTAATACAAACTGGATACAAGTCCAGGTCTTAGCTCCTTGTAAGATAATATTCCTCCTGCCTTTCCTCTTAAACCGGTCCACCATTAAACGTGAACCGGCCTTCTGGGTCTTGGGCCTTGTCATCTGTCACTCCCGCATGCCGGATCACCAGTGAGTCATAATGACCAGGTGGGTTGCTTGTAAACCGCCAGGTCAAGGCGGGTTGCCAGTAACTCACCAAGTGTCAGCGGGGTCTTCAGATAATCCGCCAAGTTCGGCCGGGTTAACTTCCGGCCGGTTTACACCGCCAATCATGTAAACCGCCAATCCTCTGGCGGTTTACCAATGCAACGCCTAGTCCGGCCGGTTTACGCCGCGGGGTACATCCCCGACAAAGTCCATCCAACGGACCCCACAAAAACAGCATCCATTGGGGCATAGCTAAACCCCGTCGTAGACACCGCACTACGGGAGTTCCTGCGCGCGAATTGGGACATATTCGCCTGGCATCCTTCAGACATGCCAGGAATCCCATGCAGGCTGGCCGAGCATAGCCATAACCTTCTAAAAGGATTCAGGCCGGTCAAGCAGACTCTTCGGCGTTTCTCCGAACCTAAGCGACAAGCAATGGGAGAGGAGCTAGCCAAATTACTGGAGGCCGGATTCATTAGATAAATAAAGCATCCGGATTGGCTAGCAAACCTGGTGATGGTGCCAAAGAAGGACAAATCCTGGCGCCTATGCGTCGACTTCAAGGACCTTAATAAGGCTTGCCCAAAGGATCCCTTCCCCCTCCCTCGCATCGATCAAATTATCGACGCAACCGCAGGACACGACTCATTGTGCTTCCTCGACGCATACTCCGGTTACCGCCAAATTAAGATGGCGGAGTCCGACCAAGCCGCAACGGCATTCATCACTCCATATGACCCCTTCTGTTTTAACACAATGCCCTTCGGGCTCAAAAACACTGGCGCAATGTATCAGCGCATGATTCAGACGTGTCTGGAAAAACAGATCGGCAAAATAGTGGAGGCATACGTCGACGATGTGGTCGTTAAAACCAGACACGTCGACTCCTTAATAGACGACTTGAGGCTCACGTTCGACAATCTCCGAACATACGACATTAAGCTCAATCCAGAAAAATGCATTTTCGGCATACCCGCTGGAAAGCTCCTGGGCTTTATAGTCTCTAGCAGAGGAATTGAAGCAAATCCGGCCAAAATCTGGGCCATGTCGCAGTTGGCTATCCCAACTGACCTCAAGAAAATCCAGAAGTTAACTGGATGTGTGGCGGCTTTAAGCCGCTTTATCTCCCGACTAAGAGAAAAGGCACTCCCCCTTTATCGCCTTCTTCGGCGCACCAAACACTTTGAGTGGACGGACGCAGCCACGGCCGGACTAGATGAAATAAAAGCCATCCTGGCCACCAACCCAATCTTGGCCGCGCCAGATGTTGGCGAACCAATGCTATTATATATAGCGGCAACTCACCAAGTTGTAAGCATACGCGGTATTCATGGCATCCCGTAAATTACGACACTACTTTCAAGAGTGTTCAATTATGGTGGCCTCCGAAGTACCACTCAACAACATAATAAACAACCGCGATGCCACGGGCCGGATCGCCAAATGGGCTATCGAGCTCCTCCCATTCGACATAACATATAAACCACGACGAGCCATTAAGTCACAAGTACTGGCCGATTTCGTAGCCGAATGGATAGAAGCCAAACTCCCTAAAGAGTACGGCGCATACTCCAATTGGATCATGCACTTCGACAGCTCTAAGATGCTGGCTGGTCTTGGGGGCTGGCATCGTCTTGACGTCCCCCATCGGAGATACAATGCAATACGTACTCCAGATACTATATACAGACTCCAATAATGCAGCCGAATACGAGGCCCTATTACACGGTCTCCGGATGGCAGTCTCCATGGGCATTCAACGCCTAGAGGTGCGTGGGGACTCAAACCTCACAATATCCGAAATAAATGGAGACTTCGATGCCAAGGATCCAAAAATGGTGGCATATCACAACACCGTCCTCAAAATGTCAGCTCGGTTTGAGGGGCTTGAATTCCACCACGTGGCTCGGGAAAACAACCAGGAGGCGGACATCCTCGCCCGTATCGGCGCCAAACGCGACCCTGTCCCACCGAACATCTTCCTGGAAAAATTGTTCAAACCATCCATGGTATGGGAAGGGGACACCGGCAACAATAGTCCAGACCCAGCCACAACCCCAGATACCGAACATTCTGACACAATCGGAGGCTCTGCCATCGAAATAACACCTTCAGCCCACGTAATAATGGTCGTCATCGCCCCGTGGACAGAACCATTCCTGGCCTACCTAACCAGGCAGGAACTACCCGAGGACCAAAATGAGGCACGCTGCATAGTGCGGCAATCTAAAGCCTAAAAGGTCCACGAGGGAGAGCTTTATAAGAAAATCACTACCGGAGTCCTTCAAAGGTGCATCTCCGAAGAGGAAGGGCGGAAGCTTTTGGCAGAAATCCATGCCGGACTCGGCGGCCATCAGGCCACAGCCCGGGCCCTTGTAAGCAAGGCCTTCCGTACAGGTTTCTATTGGCCGACGGCCCGGGCAGATGCGCAACATCTGGTCCAGCATTGCGTCGGTTGCCAGCTATTTCCAAACCAAAGCCATATGCCACCTACCGCTCTCCAAACAATCCCCATTACTTGGCCCTTTGCGGTCTGGGGGCTTGATATGGTCAGACCCCTTAAAGGGGGAACCCATAAGAAAAAATACTTACTGTTCATGGTGGATAAATTCACCAAATGGATAGAATCCAAACCTGTCAAAACGGCTGAATCCGGACCAATGATAGACTTCATATCCGGGGTCGTACACCGTTATGGCGTCCCCCACAGCATCATCACTGACAACGGCACGAACTTTACAGCCGATGGGGTGAAATTTTGGTGCAGCAACATGGGCATCAAGCTCGATTATGCTTCTGTTTATCACCCACAAACTAACGGTCAAGTCGAGCGAGCAAATGGTCTTATCATGAGCGGCATTAAACCCAGATTAGTGCGGTCCTTAAAGGAGTCAAACACGCACTGGGTAGAGGAGCTTGACTCTGTACTATGGGGGCTGCAGACCATGCCGAATCGCACTACCGGATACACATCATTCTTTATGGTGTACAGCACAGAGGCGGTTCTGCCTTGCGACATAATTCATGACTCACCTCGAGTGCGCATGTACGAAGAAAAAGAGGCCGAGCTCAATCGGCAGGAAAGTTTGGATGCCCTGGTGGAGGAGCGCGACGTGGCAAAGGCCCGTTCCGCATTCTATCAGCAACAGGCTCGAAGGTATCAAAGCAGAGAAGTACAGGCCAAAACCTATAACGTTGGCGAACTAGTTCTACACCTGCCGGAGAAGAAAAAGAACAAGCTCAAGCCCAAATGGGAGGGTCCCTTCATTATTGACCAGGTTCTAGCTGGTGGAGCGTACCGTCTGTGGGATGCATCGGATAATCGACTCAAGCCAAACCCATGGAATGTAGCCAGACTCCGAAGATTCTACGCCTAGCGCCGGACTCTATGTTAGTCTCCTCACCTCCGTCAATTCTTTGCATATCTGTCTTTTCTCTCTTTCTCCCTTTTTACTCTCTTCAAGGCCCTTAAAGGATATACTTGTGTCCTGGTTACACAATCTTGACGTGCTAACCGCACTCATTATACCTGGGGGCTTCTTATACAGAAGCTTAATCTAACTATTTTCCTGGGATTTACATCCCATACATGTGTTATTCTTTCGCATGTACCTTTTTTCGCCATTATATGCATCGATATGACTTAAGTTTTGGCCAAGCTGGGTTGCCTGGCTCTTGTATTTATGCCCTATGTTCCCATTAATTCGTCTAAGGCATAAGGGGAGCACCTCTGCGATTGTTACTGCCGGGTCAGCCGGATGTGTACCTCAGACTGGGTGAAGCCGAAAGCTAGCGTTCTTAAGGGGATATTCGTTCAGTGAATAAAAGATGACTTTTATCTAATTTGAAACATGCCCCCAGATGGTTATATCTTGTGTCTCTTTTCGCAGTTCGGACATGCACATCAGGGCATGCGTACCCAGGGAAAGGAACCCTTAACGGAACTATTCTCCCTGGAAGATGTTTCTTACTACCCATGTAATATAACATAACTAGTTGGGTACTTGTCTGTTCAAGCACTTATGACCCCTACGCCTGGTCTCCATGCATACCCCGGTTTTTACCGAGCGGGTATTCGGATACACTCCAGACTATCGGGTCCAGAGGTCAAAGCGAAAAGGTCTGCCATGACAAATGATTTACAATCCGGCTAGGGACATTACATATGTCACTTGAATTACACAATCGGTAAGACTAATTGAATTCTTCTTCTATACCATCCAACATGCTGTCTAGCTTACAATCCTGTTGGGAATACCTTGCGGATAATTATACTTGATCATACACTAAACTGACGGGGATCTCTTTCCCATCAGGCCCCACAGGTCCGACCTCGGCCATGTGGTTTAGGTCCGCTTTGGTATAGCATGTCTTCACCATAGCCCAGGCTTCCCTTGCACCTTGTTGGCAGGCAAATATCTTCCATAATCGGAAGCACCGCCGCGCTCCCTTGAGCTTCTCTATAAGCTCCCCTATGCCTCCGGGCAGGGACGCGGATGGCCACAAGGCTTGGGCAATACCCTGCATCACCTGCCGAACTTGTTCATGCAGTTGTGAGAGCTCTGGTAGAAGATCACCTGAAGACCCGGGCATCTCCTCCGTGGGACGAACCATCAGCATACCTGCAGACATAACTCTATTAGCCGGCTTCTTTGCCGGACTCCTTTAAAAGTTCGTTCAAGCACTTACTAAAAATGCCGCGCCGAAGCCATTTATTCTCCTTCACGGAGTCCGCAAGCTGGGCTCGGACATCTTTCAGTTCCACGCCCAGCCGGATATTGGCGTCTTGGAGATCATTTTTCTCCTGCCTGACTCGCGTAAGCACATGCTCGCTAGCATTTCGCTGTCGATCATCACGTGCCGCATCCACCGCCACGGCCTCTGGATTCACTCCGGGGCCACCTGCAACATCTATTGTTAGATTTGCATGCATGCCACATACTACCTGGTACCCGTATTCTTTGCAATGGAAACAAGTGTTACCAGAGGGATCCTTTTCGGACTCCTTCAACGCGGCAACAGCGGCCCCTAGCTGGGCCTTGCACTCTTCCAACTCTTGAGACAATTGGGAATTCTTCTCTGTAAGAACCTACTCAAATAAATGATCCTTAAATTAGTTGTGTCAACTGTTTCAAGTCTCAGGGGCTACTAATACATATAATCGTCAGATTTACTTACCCGTATATCCCTCACATACTGATCCGTGGCTCTGGCTAGGCCATTTTGAGCAGCACGGATGTACGCGTCTCCAGAATTGAAGGCATCAAATGCCTCTGGTGAGAAATAAGCATCACGGAGTACGGCCCGGTGACGCCTGTGATTCATGGCGCTCTCCACTTCGGAATTTGTAGCGGATAGTCTGTCTGCATCCTTTGTAGAAGTAACATTCAGCGTCTGCCTCGCGTTAGCTTCCGCCTCTATGTCCGGCCCTGGAGCCCGACTGGTCGAGGCATGATCGGCAGCCTCTCCGGATATAGTCCGGCGGGCATTTTTTCTAGGAAACACGGATGTCATTATATTTTAAGCAAGATGACAACCACGGAATGAGGTTTTGTGTTATACCTTAGTGCTGGCATCTCCGTCCTGACTGCCTTCCTTTTTTGCCTACCCGGCTTTGGCGCCTCTTGTTGGCGAGTTGCTGCAGGTTTGGCACGGCGTCCCGAAGGCCTTCCCTATAAGACACCATACGTGTACGGTAGGCGAAGTGCATAAAAGGGAATCCTTTTTTGGGAGTTAGGACTTGGTTTTTCTTACGTGCGATGCAGGAAGTAATCCCGGATAGTCGGTCGTTATGGCCACCATGGCATCGTCGCAGCTCAATTGATAGAATTGCCTGTCTATCAGCTCCACAAATATGTCCGGATCCTCTTCAAGTCCGGGATCGAGGGCCCAGCCAGGGTCCTCTGGTTGTGGAGCTGGGCTGTTGACCTCCCTTATCGCTTTTCGTAGTTCCTACCGTGAAATGGCAACGTGAGCACCTACGACGAAGAATGCGGGAAGGTTGAGAGTAAAAAGGGTACAACCCACCCAGCTTGGAGGGTTGTACATGGAGAATCCGTCCCGTGGTTTAATGTGGATGAACTCCTCTTCCTCTCCCTTGAATAACTCGGACATAACTTTTGCTAAACCAGCAGGTGAGTCCGATCCCTTGCGCCCGCAACGGGTGGAATCGTCTTCCCCGTTAAAACACCACAGGGGGTGCCCTCGATATTGAAGTGGTTGCACCCCCCGCATTATGCATATTGACATAACCTCGATTATTGTCAACCATGATTGAGCCAGCGCTTTTATCCGGTTCTCATCTGATAAAGGACTTCTCTGTTATCTTCCTCCTGGGGGCTCCGTGGGCGCCAACTTTGACGTTTCTTCAGAGGAGCATTGTCGAACTCAGGAAGACCCCGCCGAACAGGGTCTGGAAGAGGGACGTCCTCCATATAAAACCACTCCGAAGGCCAGTCTTCGGACGTCTTCTTTGGAGTACCGGACGGGTATCCGGTCTCGGCGATGCGCCATATTTCGACTCCGCCCACTTGATAAAGTGACCCCTTCTGTGTGTGGGGCACAAGGCAGAATAGCCTTTTCCACAGCTCGAAATGAGCCTCGCAGCCCAAAAACAACTCGCAAATGGCAACATAGCCAAAGATGTGTAATATGGAAGCAGGGGTGAAATTATGCAACCGGAGGCAGTAAAACTCCAGGAGTCCGCGGAGGAACGGATGAATTGGAAATCTGAGTCCCCTTAATAAGTAAGGGACAAGGCATACCCGCTTCCCCTTGGAGGGATTGGGGAAGCTCTCTGCTTGCTCCCCGCCATTATAAGTGGCGAGCCCGGCTCGAACGGGGACCATATACGCCGGAGGGAGAAATCCCTGGGTCTGCAACTCTACTAATCGGCCGTGCGGGATGGAACACTTCTCCCAATCGCCGGGCTTCGGGCTACGGGAGCGAGAGGAGGAGCTGCGGTGGCTGGCCATGATGGAATGGATTTTTTCGAGCGCGCTCCGATGGATTCTCGTTGTGGGAAGATGGTGTGGATTGGATCTAAGAATCCCCATCCCTTTAATAGATGATTTATTTACTTGACTAGGGGGCGAATGTGAAAACGCCCTGGCTCCTCGCATTCGCTCGACATGTGGAAGATAGCCCTTATTGGGCGCAGAAGCCAAGAAGTCCAACATTTATGGGAGCCAGACACTACTTAACCGATATTCAAGATTTGGAGAAGAACCCTCCTTGCAATGTCGAAGACAATACTGCGCGCCGGACTCAATGTCATTGAAGCCTGGTTCGGGGGCTACTGAGGGAGTCCTGGATTAGGGGGTCTCTGGACAGCCAGACTATATCCTGTGGCCGGACTGTTGGACTATGAAGATACAAGATTGAAGACTTCGTCCCGTGTCCGGATGGGACTCTACTTGGCGTGGAAGGCAAGCTAGGCAATACAGATATGTATATCGCCTCCCTTGTAACCGACCTTGTGTAACCCTAGCCCCCCTTCGGTGTCTATATAAACCGGAGGGTTTAGTCCGTAGGACAACATACAATCATACCATAGGCTAGCTTCTAGGGTTTAGCCTCTATGATCTCGTGGTAGATCAACTCTTGTAATACTCATATCATCAAGAACAATCAAGCAGGACGTAGGGTATTACCTCCATCAAGAGGGCCCGAACCTGGGTAAAACATCGTGTCCCTGCTTCTTGTTACCATCCGCCTTAGACGCACAGTTCGGGACCCCCTACCCAAGATCCGCCGGTTTTGACACCGACACTGCTCTATCAGGATACAGTGCGCAAAATGGGCATTAATCCCTCAAGGATCAAGCCCACAAAGACTACCTTTAAAGGAGTCATACCAGGTGTAGAGGCCCGCTGTACGGGCTCAATCACACTAGAGGTTGTCTTCGGATCCCCGGATAACTTCCAAAGTGAAGAGTTGATCTTCGATATCGTCCCCGTCCGCAGTGGCTATCACGCACTGCTCGGACGAACCGCATTTGCTCGATTCAACACGGTGCGACACTATGCTTATCTCAAGCTCAAGATGCCTGGACCACATGGTGTCATATAAGTAAATGGAAACACGGAACACTCCCTCCGTACTGAGCAGCACACTACCGCTTTAGCAGCAGAAGTACAGAGCAGCCTCTTCAAGCAGAACCTCAATTCGGCGGCCGAGCTCCCGGACACCGTCAAACGAGTCCGGACTACTCCGCAGCAGGACAACCCAGCTCGTCAAGAGCTCGACTAGCAATTTAGCCTCCGTCCCAGCCCCTACCAAGTGGCGGCGTCTGTACCGCGCGTACATAGCTACTCACTCAAAATACGATGGGCATAGACGGAGGCATAACTAGGGTGTGATCCATAATACGGCTCGACCTCCCCTGGACACACATACTTTCACTTTTTTCGTTTTCAGGTTTCTTTTCCACAGGCCTATCCCGACGGCCCGATCACAGGTCCTTTCGAAAGGATAGATACACCAAGACGGCACAAGACACTGACGTATAAGGGAATTTCTAGGTGGTCTCTTTAACGGTCACTCTACCTATTTTCAGGACCCGCACGCAGCTCTCCCTTGGTTGTGCCATATTAAATAGCCCTGATGCTTATTGCACTACTTGTACAAATACGCTTTGACGTACTAATCAAACTCATGTGGCACTAGCTTGCTCTTTTGATAATCTTATCAAATCACACCCGTACACTTTGGTACGCTTTAATCCGCCAGGGGCTTCATTGCGCCCCATAATACGGCACAAAGTCCAAACACTTTTTACAGTATAGTTTGGCACCCCGAATTTAGCATTATATGCATTGGGTCCGAATCATGTCTTTGGTCAATAGTTGGGTTGCCCGGCTCCTATGCTTACTACCTTACGTTCCGCTATATCGGCTAGGGTAGTAAAGGGAGAACTACTGCGATTGTGTCCTGGTTTATCCGGATGAGCACCTCAGTAGAGAAAGCCGAAAACTGACTGTCATGATGCGACGTGAGCCGGTCATCTCTTCGAAGGTTTCAAATCTTTAGCAATTTTATCCGCATTATGCGATGAATCGGTTCTTATCCGATCAGGTGTTTACAACACCCTAGTTCGGATACTAGGGGCTGCGCCTAAATTTGTATTGTCAAACTCCTATGGCTAAGTGAGCGTGGTAAAGCCACATAGTCCGATTTCCTGGTTCGTTGTGCTAAACACCTCCTTCAAGGACCAAATTCATGGATAAAGAGTGTTTAGATTCATCCCGAACACCCCCGTACTACCTACGCGGGGCTGAAGCCGACGACTGGCCAACTCTCAGACTTGATAAAACGGCCGCACAGGAGGTAAAACTTTAAATAATAATCAGCAAAGCATTATATTACATATCAGCATTGTTTTCATCATACAGGACGGGATAACATGAATGTATTCATTCAAAAATAATGTCCTTAGCACATTGCTCCGCTACAATGCAGGATCCCTTCAGAACATCTTCAAAATACCGCTCGGGCGTGCGGTGCTCCTTGCCTGCGGGTGGTCCTTGGGTCACGAGCTTGACGGCGTCCATCTTCGCCCATTGTATCTTGACATGGGCGAAGGCCATCCGCGCACCTTCTATGCAGACCGACCGCTTGATGGCGTCAAGCCAAGGACAGGCGTTGACCAGCCGCTTCATGAGTCCGAAGTAGCTGTCGGGTATAGCTTCTGCAGGCCACAGTTGGATTATTAAATCCTTCATGGCTAATTCGACCACCCTATGCAGCTCGACCAACTGTTTTAGCTGGTCGCCAAAGGGCACCGGATGTTCTGGCACAAGGTATTGCAACCAGAACAGCTTCTCTGTTGAGCTCCCCTCTTCGGCTCGGAAGAATTCCGCAGCATCCTAAACACTGCGTGGCAAATCCGCAAATGCCCCTGGAGAACTCCAAATCTGGGTCAGTAAGAGATACCTCTTCTTCACATACTTGCTTTGCATAATAAAAGCCTTACCCGCCGCAATCATCTTGGCCTCTTGGATCTCTCGGAGGGCGCCTTGGGCTTCCGCCCAGGCCTCTTGTGCACTTTCGCGGGCCATAGCGAGTTTGGACTCTTGGTCCGCATTCTGGCGCTCCAAGGACTCGTATTTCTTCACGGCGTCCTGGAGCTCCTGCTGGACCTCACCAACCCTGGCCTCATGCTTTTCTCGGGCGGTTTTTTCCTTTACCGCTCTCTCATCGGCCTCGGCCAGCGCCTTCTTGAGGGCCTCCACCTCGGTCACCACCCCTATGAAAATATCACGGCACTGTGGTCAGCGCAAAAACATTCATACTTTCCGAACATGCATAAAATGATCGAATACCTTGATTGTCCTCCAGCTGCTTTTTCGCATGACCAAGCTCTTCCTCGGTCTGCTTCAGTCCGGAGACTTCGGCAACATGAGAAGTTGCGGCCAACAGCGACGCCTACTTATTCACATGGACATATATGGTTAGTCTCCTGCGAAAAACTATTTGATCCTCTGTTCGGCTCTTCTTTCCGAACCCCGGACAGAGTCTCAGGGGCTACTGTCCACACTGTGACTTTCTTTTTACATAATTGTATTCCTTACCTCAAAGCCTATTAGAAGGCTTGTGCAGGCTTTGGTCAGTCCGCTCTTTGCGGACTGAATCTTCTCAATCACCGCACCCATGAGGGTACGGTGTTCCTCAACGATGGAAGCGCTTCGCAACGCTTCCAGTAGAGTATCCAGTGCCTCTGGTTCAAAAGAGGTCACCGGTGGAATGGGCACACCTCCTTCCGACGAGGGAGGCTGCTCGCCAGACTTCGGAGCCGTATAGGTCTCCGGGACCGTATTCGGCTGGGGGCCGAACAGGACATGGCCCCCATCGCCAGTCTCCATGGAGATCTGCTCCCCCATGTGTCCGGCGGATGATGTCTCGCCCTCTACTGCCGCCCCGACGGCCTCCTGGGTCTCTCCCTGGCCTGGGATCCTTCGAGAAAACACCTCGGTGTCATCCATGGCCCTAGGAGAGGAGGCCGCCAGAAGGGACCCGCTATCCATCACCTTCGGGTCCAGCGAGTTCCCTGAAGATAAGGATCGCTCGAGGGCGGAACGAGCCGGACTGCAAGTACATGATTCAACATGTTAAAATTATGAAGTAAAGAGGCCGATATATGAATGCGTCAGGGTCTTTGAATACTCATGATTCGTCCAGGGGCTTATCTCGGGGGCGCCGCTCTGGGCTGCTGTAGACGTCCCACGCGGAGCTATCCGCGAGGGAGACCTTCCCCTTCTTGGACACCTTTGCCTCCAGATTTGTGGAGGCCGCCCTCTTCTTCATCCCCCCTCGGGGTGGGGCGAGTTGCTTTCTTCTTCCTCTTCCTCCTCCTCATCATCTTCGGCGGTGGAGTGGATTTCGGCGTCTTCGAACGCCACGTCTGAAGTACCCTTGGGACGGAGGCCGCCTCTGGTCCCCTTGACCTTCTTCTCCGGCGCCTTGTAGGGCGTCAGAACCAGCATCTTCATTAGAAGAGGGATGGCTGGGTCCTCGGGTAGCAAAGTCGGACACGGAATCCGCTCTGCCTTCTTCGTCCAACCCTAAAAATACAAATAGGGAAGTTCGGACATCCTCCTTGAGTAAGAAAGTAAGGGATACACCTTGAAACACGGAAAACTTACCGAACTGGCGTGTCACACCCTAGCTAGTCATGCATTAGAGTGTTGCATCATGTTTACTCTTTCATCAGAAACTTGAAATGGGGATCTGTGAAACCCTCAGAACCATTCTGAAAATGACCTAAATAAAAATTTCTCCAAAAGGGTCCAAGAAAATGCTCATGTTGCTCTCTGAAAATATTGGACAGAGATAAAAATCAAACCAATATTTTTAGTGGCTCATGGACATTTATTTTGGGCATTTGGAATAAATGCATAAATATTTGCATTGGAAATATATTAATTATATATATAAATATATGCCCAAATATTATGCCAATTATAAAAGAGCTCTGGAATAATATAAATAGCTCCTGCAAAAATTGGCATAAGTTAAATAAATGATTTAATATATTATTTAAATCAAAACAAATGTCAGAAATTAAAAAACAGAGAAATATATAACAGGAGGAGCTTACCTGGGCTCCTCCACTGTGCGGCCCAGCCAGCTGGCTGGCCCAGCCGGCAGCCGGCCCAGCCCACCTCCCTCCTCTGTCGTCTTCGTCCCGACAGAGGGAGGGGAGTGTGGCCGGCGCGCGCGCGCGCCACCGTGCCACGCCACCTGCTCGCCTGCTTGCCTGGCCTCCCCTCCTCGCTCGACGCCCTGGACGACGCCACGCCCTCCCCCCTGCTCTCTCTCACTCTCCCCCGGCTCTCCCCTCCTCTCCCTCGCTCTCTCTCTCGCCCGGCCGAACACCACCGTCGCCGCCGTTCGCCTTAGCCGCTGTCTCCGACCACCCCTCGCTCCCCCGACTAGCTCAGGAGCTCCGCCTCGACTCCCTCTTCCTCCCCACCGCTCCACAGCTCCCCGGAAGCCCTGCATCGCCGCCACGTCGCCGTTCCCCTCTTCGGGCTCCGACCACCGTCGCCGTCGAATTCGCCGTCTCCAGCGCGTCCCCGAGCCCGCTTCGACGGCCACTGCAACCGCGGTGAGCTACGCCACCGTTTCCCCCTCTCCTTCCCCTCGTTCCCTCACCGTAGCCACCTCCCCACCACGGCCGAACCTCCGCCGTCGGCGAGCTCGCCGTCGACGCAGCTCCGGTGACCATTTGGTCACCCCGGCGAGTCCAACGAGTTCGCAAGACCCCGTAGAGCATTCCTAGCGCCTCGCTTTGCTCGACTTCGAGCTCCAGCACCGTTCCCGTGCACGACCGAACCCCGGCGGCCGCAGCCGAGCTCGCCGCCGTCGACTCCGGCCACCCCGACCCCAACGGGCTCCGCCAAGAGCTGCGGGTTGGCCTCAGCTCCACTCCGGTGGTCTCCGCGGCCCCTCTGGTGGCCGAAATGACCAAAACCACTTCCGCCGCCGCGTCGGGCTCGCCGGCGACTAAACGCCGGCAGCCGACATCCACTTTGACCACGGGTGGGCCCTGGTTGACTCCCCTGAGTCAATGACAGGTGGGGCCCAGCCCTGTTAATTAAACAGGATTAGTTTTAATTAAGTTTTAATTAAAATAATCACCCTGACATGCGGGACCCACTATCAGGTTTGACCTGGACCAGTTCCGTTGACCTGCTGACGTCACACTGACGTCAGGCTGACGCAGTAATTGATTTTCTGGATTTAAATTAAATCAGGAAATTCCAGAATATTATTTAAACTTCAAAAATTCATAACTTTTATTCTGTAACTCCAAATTGGACAAATTATATATGAAAAATGATCAGAAAAATCCAATCTATCCATCTGTACTATTTTCATGCATGATCAAACAAGTTAAATTGATGTTTTAAGCAGAACAAGAAAAGGCACTTAAAAAGGCCATATTTGAATTTGGAATTTGAATCTTTGATTCAAATTTGTTCAAACCCTTCTAGCTTTAGTTGCATTAGCCCAATACACTCATATTGCCATGTTTCATGCATGCATCATATTGTTGCACATTGTTTGGTGATGCTTGTGTATCGATGCCCTTTGCGACAGGTTCTGTCCCCGAGGAGTACCGTGATTACCCTAACGAAGAACCGTATCCGTGCATTGAACCATCAGGCAAGCAACCAACCATTTGATCATATCGATACAATCCCATGTTCTCGCTCCTGCTCTCTTTTACTGCATTAAGACAACGCGTTTCAAACTGCTGTGTGCTACGGTAGTTGAACCCATTTCCTCTGCATGACCTGTCATTGCCACAGTAACTAGATGAAACCCACTAGCATGTGTAGGAGTTGTTTGAGCCATATGTATGTGATGTTCCTACCTTGCTATGCCTGCTATGCTTAGAGTCGTGTCAGGTCTGGTTCATCTGGGTGATGGGCTAGAGTGAAATGTTTATGTCGGTAATGAGAGTGGTGTGGTGAACACGATTTGGTAAAGGTATCGATGAGAGGCCATGTAGGAGTACATGGTGGGTTGTTTCATTGAAGCCGACCTTAAGCACTGAGATCTGTATGCGTGATTTAAGATACAGCTACTACCATGCATTGGGCCCTGAAATATGACCCCGCTCGACTTCTTATTCACCCTAGCTCTCTGTCCAGGAGTTGCAAGTAGTTTCTGGTGTTTGTAGCCTACTGGAGGCCGTGGACAGCGCTGACCATAGGGGTGGGCTGTGATGCGGTAGGTACATGGCACGGTGTACCGAATACCCGTTAGGTATCTCGGGAACCCTGTTCACATCGTTCGGGGCCGTATGGGAAACCTCGGCCGGACTCCCTGCGGATGGAACCTGAATAGGCGATAAACCTGGACTAGAGGCTTAAGTGTTTAGGTAGGTCGTGGTCTACACCCACGTCGGCTTTCGCTTGAAGTCTGCCGAGCACATGTCGTGTGCAGACGCTAAGTGGTGGAAACATGTATGAAGAAGTACACCCCTGCAGGGTTATCATAATCTATTCGAATAGCCGCGTCCGCGGTAAAGGACTACTTGGTTGCCTATACAGTTCATAGACAAGTAAATGGAAACTGTTAAAAGCCTCAAGATAAGTGTGAGTGCCGAGGATGGCTCTTCCGTAGGAAGACGGAGGTAGATCCTCGGTAGTGTATTGAATTGGTGAGTAGTGGACTCGTGTGCGCAAAACCATTTCAAGTTGGAGTATCGTAGGATAGCCTAGCCAAGAGTCAAAGCTGGCTTGCTGCAATAACTCCACCAACCCTTCTTGATACTATGCATGTATGTAGGATCTGATGTAAGTCTTGCTGAGTACCTTTGTACTCATGTTGCTATAATCTACATTTTTACAGAAGACGCTGCAACCCCTTCTGATGGGTTCTATGTAGACGTTGACATCAACGAGTAGGCTAAAGACCCAGGTGGTAACCCTGAGCTTGTGATGGACCACGTAGTATAGCTAGGCTTTCCAAGCCTCTTCTATTTTATTAGTTGTCTGTACTCAGACAAGTTACTTCCGCTGCTGGTTTGTATGACTGTATGACTTTTGTATGTGGGGTCGTGAGACCCGTACCTTTGTGTATGCTATGTATGGCTCCCTGAGCCTTAAATAAAGTACTTGTGTCGTAGAGTCATGTTGTGATGCTTCGTTGTATTTACACATATCGAGCATATTGTGTGTATGATTGAAATGCTTGGTATGTGTGGGATCTGACTATCTAGTTGTTTATCTTTAGTAGCCTCTCTTACCGGGAAATGTCTCCTAGTGTTACCGCTGAGCCATGGTAGCTTGCTACTGCTCTGGAACACCTAGGCTGGCCGGCATGTGTCCTTCTTCGTTCCTGTGTCTGTCCCTTCGGGGAAATGTCACGCTTTGAGTACCGGAGTCCTGTTAGCCCGCTACAGCCCGGTTTATCGGAGTCCTGCTAGCCCAGTGCTACAGCCCGGACCCACTTGCTGATGACCGACACGTTCGAAGCTGGGTCATGGATGCCTGTCCCTGTAAGTCTGTGCCACTTTGGGTTTACGACTAGTCATGTCAGCCCGGGCTCTTTATCATATGGATGCTAGCGACACTATCATATACGTGAGCCAAAAGGCGCAAACGGTCCCGGGAAAAGGTAAGACGTCACCCGTGGGGATACCGTGCGTGAGGCCACAAAGTGATATGAGGTGTTACCAGCTAGATCGATGTGACATCGAGTCGGGGACCTGACAGCGTTGGCATCAGAGCCGGACTGCCTGTAGGTTCTCCAAGCCAAACTGGGCGATGTGAGTCTAGAAATTCTTTAGTTATATGTAGGGGAATTGTTTGTGGGATGGAACGTAAGGCTCTTTTTACTCCTTTATCTTATGACATTCTGATCTGAGTCAGTCCATTCTTCCACCGGGGGTTAAGGAATTAGGATCTGTTCTCTCTATCAGGATCACGAGTTACTAATCAGTAGCACCTTATAAGTTTGATGGATACAAGCCTAGTTCAGTTCTACTACCACATTATGTTGCCAAAATGGTTTCAGAACTTTGATATGGTGATGTTGAGTGTGTACGAAATCCTTTGTCAAATGTCTCAAATCCTTTTTGAGCATTTACAGCTGTTATGCTGCCGAAATTTTGCTAGAAATTCTAATGCCTTTGCATTATGATTGTGCTTTCAGATGGCCACTCGCGACCTTAATCAAGTGGTTCGCCTGACTCGATGCCTAGATGTACCCGGCCATACTGCTAAGTTGGTCAGGGTAATGACTGAGGCTGGATACCGCTGGTATCCTGAGTACACGGTCGAAGAGCAATTCCGAGACTTTAATCAAAGCCAGTATCTCTGCACTGTCAGGATATTTCCATCTTATCCTGGATCCACCGAGCCTCTTCACTGCTCCTATGGACTCGGGGTTACTATTGAGATGGCTGTGCAGGACGCCGCCTACTCTATGATGACCATTATGCGAGTCAGATCTGGTATATTTCGGGACTCTGATTTCCGGTATATGCCAGGATCACTTCCGGGAGCACAAGGGTATCTCCAGGCTGTCTATGCTGACCCCACTCAGGAGGATTCACGGACTCGCACCACTGCTGAGATGCTCGAGGATAAGGACCGTGAAAATCGGGCCTTAAGGCTAGAGCTCTTCAACACCCGTGCTGACCACTGGGCCACTTTGACTCGGTTCGCACCGGCGGTGCAAGCTGGATATTCAGATATGCGCGATCTCTATCCTGTGAGATCTGCTCTGCCAGACGTGATGGTTTGGCGTGATGTAGGAGGCATCACCCCACCTCGCGGTCCCCGCAGGCCACCGTTTGTTGGTCCAAGGCCTCATCCTAGCCCCTATGGTCCACAAGCTCCGCGAGACCGTCTGTTTCCGGATGATCATGTTGAACTCCCAGGCTATGGAGGTGACTTTTACGAGGACTACTACGGATCGGTCTGAGTTAGTGGTAGTATCACTAGTTCGCACTAGCTGTGTCGTCTATCGTCCCGCGTGACTCGTGGGATATGACCTAGTTTGTACTCTTTCCGGAGATGTAAAAAAATAATGTATAGGAGCTTGGAATGTCTCCGATGAGATGTAATCCTCTTTTCACCGTAATAGTACTTTGTTTGGTCTTGTACTAAACCCTGTATGGTGTGTATGACGATGGAATAAAGAAGCAGTTTCTGTATCTACCATGTCATACGGATGATCATCTTGCATTCTGAGTTATTTCTTACATTATAAATCCTATGTCGGAATTTTACCATCCTGACTAAAACATTGTCTTGATTTCCTAGGATGGTCAACACGCGCGCTAACCCTGCTTCTCAAGAGCAGGCCGAAGGCAGTGAAGCCAGGGATGTAAATCTGCCTCATCCTCCTTCACTAGCCGAGGTGATGATGGAAGCTGAGAGAAACAAGCGGGAGACGAACCGTTTGTTGGAGCGTATTGAACAGAATACAGCACACCATCAGAGGGCTAACGTGGTGTCACTCAGTGATTTTATCAAATTGCATCCACCCACGTTCCACCACTCCGTCGAGCCTCTCGACGCTGATGACTGGCTTCGCAGTATCTCTCACAAACTGCGTTCCGCGCTGGTAGCGGAGGCTGACAAGGTCACCTTTGCTGCATATCATCTTGAAGGCCCCGCCAGTCTATGGTGGGAGAATTATGGAGCTATGCGCCCAGCGGGCCATGTCACTACTTGGGCTGAGTTCAGCGAGGCTTTCCGTGAACATCACATTCCGGAGGGTCTCATGGACCGTAAACGTGAAGAATTTTGCAGTTTCACCCAAGGCCGACTTTCTGTGGATGCCTATAGCAGGGAGTTTGGTAATCTCGCCCGATATGCAACTGAGGAAGTGTCTACTGACGCCAAGAAGCAAGCAAGGTTCCGTAAGGGCCTTAGTCCTGAGCTTTGCCGCGACCTCCGTCTGCATGAGTGCACATCTTTTTCGAAACTTGTCAACAAAGCCATCAGTGCTGAAACTGGTCAGACTGACTATGATGCAACACGCAAGCATGGACGTGACATGGGCTCCTCATCCGGTGCTGGTCCTCAGAAGCGCCGCGTGTGGGTACCCAACACCGCCCTGCCACCCAGGTTCACACCGAGGCCATCTTTCCAGGCGCCTCGCCCTGTTCAACAGTCTGTTCCAGCCAAGCCCTATGGGGTTCCAACTAACAATGCTCCTCCACGTACCAGTTCCGTGACTTGTTTCAAGTGTGGGGAATCTGGTCACTATATGCGTGAATGCCCCCAGACCAACCCCAATCAATCTGCTAAAGCTGTTGGCCGTGGCAAGCCGACAGGGAAAGTGTTTCATGCTAAACCGGTCACCGCTTCACGTGGCCATGTCAACTGTATCTCTGCCGAAGAAGCTCAAGAGGATCCCAACGTCGTTCTCGGTACGCTTCTTGTTAATTGCCACCCGGCATCTGTTCTTTTCGATACAGGAGCCTCTCATTCTTTTATATCTGAAAATTATGCTCGCTTGCATAACATCGCATTCGGTGATATGCCAACCTCTATGGTAATCCAAACTCCGGGATCCAAATGGCAAACTTCTAGAGTAAGCCATGGAAACGAAATCCAAGTCGACAGACTTGTTTTCCTTGCATCTTTGATAGCCCTTAAATTTTCAGATATCAATATCATTCTGGGTATGGACTGGATGTCAGCTCATCAAGCCAAAATTGATTGCTTCTCTAGGACTGTTCAACTCACCCATCCTTCGGGGAAGATAGTCAATGTCTTGACCCGAATAGCTAAGCGACAATTATATTCTCTTAACGCCAGCCCTTTGCCAGACCTTGAGGACGTTCCGGTAGTCCGTGACTTCCCGGATGTCTTTCCAGAAGAATTTCCAGGTGTTCCACCTGACAGGGATGTTGAGTTTGTAATAGACCTCATTCCAGGAACCGTTCCGATTGCTAGAAGACCTTATAAGATGGCACCACTAGAACTAGCCGAGCTTAAGAAACAACTCGATGAGTCCTTGAAAGAGGTTTCATCCGACCTAGCTCATCTCTGTGGGCTTGCCCCGTCCTATTCGTCAAGAAGAAGGATGGTACGGACCGGATGGTTGTAGATTACCGACCTCTCAACTTGGTCACAATCAAGAACAAATATCCGCTTCCCAGGATCAACGACCTGTATGATCAGCTCGCTGGATCCTCAGTCTTCTCCAAGATGGATTTGAGGTTGGGCTACCATCAAATCAAAATCAGAAACGGGGACATTCCTAAAACGGCCTTTGTTACTCGTTACGGCCAATACGAGTACACCGTCATGTCCTTCGGATTAACCAACGCTCCAGCCACCTTTTCTCGGTTAATGAACTCAATCTTCATGGAGTATTTGGATAAATTCGTCGTGGTTTACCTCGATGATATACTCATCTACTCCAAGAACGAGGAAGAACATGCCGAACATCTAAGGCTAGTGTTGCAGAAACTTCGAGAGCATCGCCTTTATGCCAAATTTTCTAAATGTGAATTCTGGTTGCCAGAAGTGACCTATCTGGGTCATGTAATATCTGGTAAAGGTATTGCTGTTAACCCTGA
>NC_041384.1:422873148-422874344 GCF_002162155.2 Triticum dicoccoides
CTACCACATTATGTTGCCAAAATGGTTTCAGAACTTTGATATGGTGATGTTGAGTGTGTACGAAATCCTTTGTCAAATGTCTCAAATCCTTTTTGAGCATTTACAGCTGTTATGCTGCCGAAATTTTGCTAGAAATTCTAATGCCTTTGCATTATGATTGTGCTTTCAGATGGCCACTCGCGACCTTAATCAAGTGGTTCGCCTGACTCGATGCCTAGATGTACCCGGCCATACTGCTAAGTTGGTCAGGGTAATGACTGAGGCTGGATACCGCTGGTATCCTGAGTACACGGTCGAAGAGCAATTCCGAGACTTTAATCAAAGCCAGTATCTCTGCACTGTCAGGATATTTCCATCTTATCCTGGATCCACCGAGCCTCTTCACTGCTCTTATGGACTCGGGGTTACCATTGAGATGGCTGTGCAGGACGCCGCCTACTCTATGATGACCATTATGCGAGTCAGATCTGGTATATTTAGGGACTCTGATTTTCGGTATATGCCAGGATCACTTCCGGGAGCACAAGGGTATCTCCAGGCTATCTATGCTGACTCCACTCAGGAGGATTCACGGACTCGCACCACTGCTGAGATGCTCGAGGATAAGGACCGTGAAAATCGGGCCTTAAGGTTAGAGCTCTTCAATACCCGTGCTGACCATTGGGCCACTTTGACTCGGTTCGCACCGGCGGTGCAAGCTGGATTCTCAGATATGCGCGATCTCTATCCTGTGAGATCTGCTCTGCCAGACGTGATGGTTTGGCGTGATGTAGGAGGCATCACCCCACCTCGCGGTCCCCGCAGGCCACCGTTTGTCGGTCCACGACCTCATCCTAGCCCCTATGGTCCACAAGCTCCGCGAGACCGTCTGTTTCCAGATGATCATGTTGAGCTCCCAGGCTATGGAGGTGACTTCTACGAGGACTACTACGGATCGGTCTGAGTTAGTGATAGTATCACTAGTTCGCACTAGCTGTGTCGTCTATCGTCCCGCGTGACTCGTGGGATATGACCTAGTTTGTACTCCTTCCGGAGATGTAGAAAAATAATGTATAGGAGCTTGGAATGTCTCCGATGAGATGTAATCCTCTTTTCACCGTAATAGTACTTTGTTTGGTCTTGTACTAAACCCTGTATGGTGTGTATGACGATGGAATAAAAGAAGCAGTTTCTGTATCTACCATGTCATACGGATG
>NC_041384.1:422876203-422923995 GCF_002162155.2 Triticum dicoccoides
TCCCGACAGAGGGAGGGGAGTGTGGCCGGCGCGCGCGCGCGCCACCGCGCCACGCCACCTGCTCGCCTGCTTGCCTGGCCTCCCCTCCTCGCTCGACGCCCTGGACGACGCCACGCCCTCCCCCCTGCTCTCTCTCACTCTCCCCCGGCTCTCCCCTCCTCTCCCTCGCTCTCTCTCTCGCCCGGCCGAACACCACCGTCGCCGCCGTTCGCCTTAGCCGCTGTCTCCGACCACCCCTCGCTCCCCCGACTAGCTCAGGAGCTCCGCCTCGACTCCCTCTTCCTCCCCACCGCTCCACAGCTCCCCGGAAGCCCTGCATCGCCGCCACGTCGCCGTTCCCCTCTTCGGGCTCCGACCACCGTCGCCGTCGAATTCGCCGTCTCCAGCGCGTCCCCGAGCCCGCTTCGACGGCCACTGCAACCGCGGTGAGCTACGCCACCGTTTCCCCCTCTCCTTCCCCTCGTTCCCTCACCGTAGCCACCTCCCCACCACGGCCGAACCTCCGCCGTCGCCGAGCTCGCCGTCGACGCAGCTCCGGTGACCATTTGGTCACCCCGGCGAGTCCAACGAGTTCGCAAGACCCCGTAGAGCATTCCTAGCACCTCGCTTTGCTCGACTTCGAGCTCCAGCACCGTTCCCGTGCACGACCGAACCCCGGCGGCCGCAGCCGAGCTCGCCGCCGTCGACTCCGGCCACCCCGACCCCAACGGGCTCCGCCAAGAGCTGCGGGTTGGCCTCAGCTCCACTCCGGTGGTCTCCGCGGCCCCTCTGGTGGCCGAAATGACCAAAACCACTTCCGCCGCCGCGTCGGGCTCGCCGGCGACTAAACGCCGGCAGCCGACATCCACTTTGACCACGGGTGGGCCCTGGTTGACTCCCCTGAGTCAATGACAGGTGGGGCCCAGCCCTGTTAATTAAACAGGATTAGTTTTAATTAAGTTTTAATTAAAATAATCACCCTGACATGCGGGACCCACTGTCAGGTTTGACCTGGACCAGTTCCGTTGACCTGCTGACGTCACACTGACGTCAGGCTGACGCAGTAATTGATTTTCTGGATTTAAATTAAATCAGGAAATTTCAGAATATTATTTAAACTTCAAAAATTCATAACTTTTATTCTGTAACTCCAAATTGGACAAATTATATATGAAAAATGATCAGAAAAATCCAATCTATCCATCTGTACTATTTTCATGCATGATCAAACAAGTTAAATTGATGTTTTAAGCAGAACAAGAAAAGGCACTTTAAAAGGCCATATTTGAATTTGGAATTTGAATCTTTGATTCAAATTTGTTCAAACCCTTCTGGCTTTAGTTGCATTAGCCCAATACACTCATATTGCCATGTTTCATGCATGCATCATATTGTTGCACATTGTTTGGTGATGCTTGTGTATCGATGCCCTTTGCGACAGGTTCTGTCCCCGAGGAGTACCGTGATTACCCTAACGAAGAACCGTATCCGTGCATCGAACCATCAGGCAAGCAACCAACCATTTGATCATATCGATACAATCCCATGTTCTCGCTCCTGCTCTCTTCTACTGCATTAAGACAACGCGTTTCAAACTGCTGTGTGCTACGGTAGTTGAACCCATTTCCTCTGCATGACCTGTCATTGCCACAGTAACTAGATGAAACCCACTAGCATGTGTAGGAGTTGTTTGAGCCATATGTATGTGTTGTTCCTACCTTGCTATGCCTGCTATGCTTAGAGTCGTGTCAGGTCTGGTTCATCTGGGTGATGGGCTAGAGTGAAATGTTTATCTCGGTAATGAGAGTGGTGTGGTGAACACGATTTGGTAAAGGTATCGATGAGAGGCCATGTAGGAGTACATGGTGGGTTGTTTCATTGAAGCCGACCTTAAGCACTGAGATCTGCATGCGTGATTTAAGATACAGCTACTACCATGCATTGGGCCCTGAAATATGACCCCGCTCGACTTCTTATTCACCCTAGCTCTCTGTCCAGGAGTTGCAAGTAGTTTCTGGTGTTTGTAGCCTACTGGAGGCCGTGGACAGCGCTGACCGTAGGGGTGGGCCGTGATGCGGTAGGTACGTGGCACGGTGTACCGAATACCCGTTAGGTATCTCGGGAACCCTGTTCACATCGTTCGGGGCCGTATGGGAAACCCCGGCCGGACTCCCTGCGGATGGAACCTGAATAGGCGATAAACCTGGACTAGAGGCTTAAGTGTTTAGGTAGGTCGTGGTCTACACCCACGTCGGCTTTCGCTTGAAGTCTGCCGAGCACATGTCGTGTGCAGACGCTAAGTGGTGGAAACATGTATGAAGAAGTACACCCCTGCAGGGTTATCATAATCTATTCGAATAGCCGCGTCCGCGGTAAAGGACTACTTGGTTGCCTATACAGTTCATAGACAAGTAAATGGAAACTGTTAAAAGCCTCAAGATAAGTGTGAGTGCCGAGGATGGCTCTTCCGTAGGAAGACGGAGGTAGATCCTCGGTAGTGTATTGAATTGGTGAGTAGTGGACTCGTGTGCGCAAAACCATTTCAAGTTGGAGTATCGTAGGATAGCCTAGCCAAGAGTCAAAGCTGGCTTGCTGCAATAACTCCACCAACCCTTCTTGATACTATGCATGTATGTAGGATCTGATGTAAGTCTTGCTGAGTACCTTTGTACTCATGTTGCTATAATCTACATTTTTACAGAAGACGCTGCAACCCCTTCTGATGGGTTCTATGTAGACGTTGACATCAACGAGTAGGCTAAAGACCCAGGTGGTAACCCTGAGCTTGTGATGGACCACGTAGTATAGCTAGGCTTTCCAAGCCTCTTCTATTTTATTAGTTGTCTGTACTCAGACAAGTTACTTCCGCTGCTGGTTTGTATGACTGTATGACTTTTGTATGTGGGGTCGTGAGACCCGTACCTTTGTGTATGCTATGTATGGCTCCCTGAGCCTTAAATAAAGTACTTGTGTCGTAGAGTCATGTTGTGATGCTTCGTTGTATTTACACATATCGAGCATATTGTGTGTATGATTGAAATGCTTGGTATGTGTGGGATCTGACTATCTAGTTGTTTATCTTTAGTAGCCTCTCTTACCGGGAAATGTCTCCTAGTGTTACCGCTGAGCCATGGTAGCTTGCTACTGCTCTGGAACACCTAGGCTGGCCGGCATGTGTCCTTCTTCGTTCCTGTGTCTGTCCCTTCGGGGAAATGTCACGCTTTGAGTACCGGAGTCCTGTTAGCCCGCTACAGCCCGGTTTACCGGAGTCCTGCTAGCCCAGTGCTACAGCCCGGACCCACTTGCTGATGACCGACACGTTTGAAGCTGGGTCATGGATGCCTGTCCCTGTAAGTCTGTGCCACTTTGGGTTTACGACTAGTCATGTCAGCCCGGGCTCTTTATCATATGGATGCTAGCGACACTATCATATACGTGAGCCAAAAGGCGCAAACGGTCCCGGGAAAAGGTAAGACGTCACCCGTGGGGATACCGTGCGTGAGGCCGCAAAGTGATGTGAGGTGTTACCAGCTAGATCGATGTGACATCGAGTCGGGGACCTGACAGCGTTGGTATCAGAGCCGGACTGCCTGTAGGTTCTCCAAGCCAAACTGGTCGATGTTGAGTCTAGAAATTCTTTAGTTATATGTAGGGGAATTGTTTGTGGGATGGAACGTAAGGCTCTTTTTACTCCTTTATCTTATGACATTCTGATCTGAGTCAGTCCATTCTTCCACCGGGGGTTAAGGAATTAGGATCTGTTCTCTCTATCAGGATCACGAGTTACTAATCAGTAGCACCTTATAAGTTTGATGGATACAAGCCTAGTTCAGTTCTACTACCACATTATGTTGCCAAAATGGTTTCAGAACTTTGATATGGTGATGTTGAGTGTGTACGAAATCCTTTGTCAAATGTCTCAAATCCTTTTTGAGCATTTACAGCTGTTATGCTGCCGAAATTTTGCTAGAAATTCTAATGCCTTTGCATTATGATTGTGCTTTCAGATGGCCACTCGCGACCTTAATCAAGTGGTTCGCCTGACTCGATGCCTAGATGTACCCGGCCATACTGCTAAGTTGGTCAGGGTAATGACTGAGGCTGGATACCGCTGGTATCCTGAGTACACGATCGAAGAGCAATTCCGAGACTTTAATCAAAGCCAGTATCTCTGCACTGTCAGGATATTTCCATCTTATCCTGGATCCACCGAGCCTCTTCACTGCTCTTATGGACTCGGGGTTACCATTGAGATGGCTGTGCAGGACGCCGCCTACTCTATGATGACCATTATGCGAGTCAGATCTGGTATATTTCGGGACTCTGATTTTCGGTATATGCCAGGATCACTTCCGGGAGCACAAGGGTATCTCCAGGCTATCTATGCTGACTCCACTCAGGAGGATTCACGGACTCGCACCACTGTTGAGATGCTCGAGGATAAGGACCGTGAAAATCGGGCCTTAAGGTTAGAGCTCTTCAATACCCGTGCTGACCACTGGGCCACTTTGACTCGGTTCGCACCGGCGGTGCAAGCTGGATTCTCAGATATGCGCGATCTCTATCCTGTGAGATCTGCTCTGCCAGACGTGATGGTTTGGCGTGATGTAGGAGGCATCACCCCACCTCGCGGTCCCCGCAGGCCACCGTT
This sequence comes from Triticum dicoccoides, assembly GCF_002162155.2. Taxonomy (NCBI): domain Eukaryota; kingdom Viridiplantae; phylum Streptophyta; class Magnoliopsida; order Poales; family Poaceae; genus Triticum; species Triticum dicoccoides. Next base: position 422,880,834 of record NC_041384.1, read on the forward strand.
TGTCGGTCCACGACCTCATCCTAGCCCCTATGGTCCACAAGCTCCGCGAGACCGTCTGTTTCCAGATGATCATGTTGAGCTCCCAGGCTATGGAGGTGACTTCTACGAGGACTACTACGGATTGGTCTGAGTTAGTGATAGTATCACTAGTTCGCACTAGCTGTGTCGTCTATCGTCCCGCGTGACTCGTGGGATATGACCTAGTTTGTACTCCTTCCGGAGATGTAGAAAAATAATGTATAGGAGCTTGGAATGTCTCCGATGAGATGTAATCCTCTTTTCACCGTAATAGTACTTTGTTTGGTCTTGTACTAAACCCTGTATGGTGTGTATGACGATGGAATAAAAGAAGCAGTTTCTGTATCTACCATGTCATACGGATGATCATCTTGCATTCCGAGTTATTTCTTACATTATGAATCCTATGTCGGAATTTTACCATCCTGACTAAATCATTGTCTTGTTTACCTAGGATGGTCAACACACGCGCTAACCCTGCTTCTCAAGAGCAGGCCGAAGGCAGTGAAGCCAGGGATGTAAATCTGCCTCATCCTCCTTCACTAGCCGAGGTGATGATGGAAGCTGAGAGAAACAAGCGGGAGACAAACCGTTTGTTGGAGCGTATTGAGCAGAATACAGCACACCATCAGAGGGCTAACGTGGTGTCACTCAGTGATTTTATCAAATTGCATCCACCCACGTTCCACCACTCCGTCGAGCCTCTCGACGCTGATGACTGGCTTCGCAGTATCTCTCATAAACTGCGTTCCGCGATGGTAGCGGAGGCTGACAAGGTCACCTTTGCTGCATATCATCTTGAAGGCCCCGCCAGTCTATGGTGGGAGAATTATGGAGCTATGCGCCCAGCGGGCCATGTCACTACTTGGGCTGAATTCAGCGAGGCTTTCCGTGAACATCACATTCCGGAGGGTCTCATGGACCGTAAACGTGAAGAATTTTGCAGTTTCACCCAAGGCCGACTTTCTGTGGATGCTTACAGCAGGGAGTTTGGTAATCTCGCACGATATGCAACTGAGGAAGTGTCTACCGATGCCAAGAAGCAAGCAAGGTTCCGTAAGGGCCTTAGTCCTGAGCTTCGCCGCGACCTCCGTCTGCATGAGTGCACATCTTTTTCGAAACTTGTCAACAAAGCCATCAGTGCTGAAACTGGTCAGACTGACTATGACGCAACACGCAAGCATGGCCGTGACATGGGTTCCTCATCCGGTGCTGGTCCTCAGAAGCGCCGCGTGTGGGTACCCAACACTGCCCTGCCACCCAGGTTCACACCGAGGCCATCCTTCCAGGCGCCTCGCCCCGTTCAACAGTCGAGTCGGGGACCTGACATGGCGGGATGGGCCAGGTCATGCCCATGGTCCACGGTCGTCTTTGGCCATGTCTCGTTGGCCTTGAAGAGCACCTTCCAGATATCTTCGTGCATAGTTCCAAAGAACTGTTGCAAGGTCTTGTGCTCGGCCCGATCAAACTCACATAGGTGGCAAGCCCGGTTCTCACATGGAAGGATCCGGCGAACTAGCATCACCTTGAAAGATCGTGGATGTCGCCTAGAGGGGGGTGAATATGCGTTTTTAAAATAATTACAGTTTAGGCTTGAACAAATGCGGAATAAACCTAGCGGTTAATTTGTCAAGCACAAAACCTAAAACAACTAGGCTTGCCTATGTGCACCAACAACTTATGCTAAGCAAGATAAGCATCTATGTGATAGCAAGATATATGACAAGAAACAATATGGCTATCACAAAGTAAAGAGCTCGGGTAAGAGATAACCGGGGCACGCAGAGACTATGATGTATCCCGAAGTTCACACCCTTGTGGATGCTAATCTCAGTTTGGAGCGGTGTGGAGGCACAATGCTCCCCAAGAAGCCACTATGGCCACCGTAATCTCCTCACTCCCTTGCACAATGCAAGATGACGTGATTCCACTAAGGGACCCTTGAGGACGGTCACCGAACCCGTACAAATGGCAACCCTTGGGGGCGGTCACCGAACCCGTACACTTTGGCATCCCTTGGGGGCGGTCACCGGTACCCATCAAATTGCTCGGGGCGATCTCCACAACCTAATTGGAGACCCCGACGCTTGCCCGGAGCTTTACACCACAATGACTGAGCTCCGAACACCACCAACCGTCTAGGGCGCCCAAGCACCCAAGAGGAACAAGCTCTAGGGTACCAAGCACCCAAGAGTAATAAGCTTCTCAACTTGTAACTTCCACGTATCACGTGGAGAACTCAAACCGATGCACCAAATGCAATGGCAAGGGCACATGGAGTGCCCAAATCCTTCTCTCTCAAATCCCACCAAAGCAACTAATGCTAGGGAGGAAGATGAGAGGAAGAACAAGAAGGAGAACACCAAGAACTCCAAGATCTAGATCCAAGGGGTTCCCCTCACATAGAGGAGAAAGTGATTGGTGGAAGTGTGGATCTAGATCTCCTCTCTCTCTTCCCTCAAAAACTAGCAAGAATCCATGGAGGGATTGAGAGTTAGCAAGCTCGAAGAAGGTCAACAATGGGGGAAGAACACGAGCTCAAAGGATAAGGTTGAATGGGGAAGAAGACCCCCTTTTATAGGAACTCCCGAATCCAACCGTTATGTGCTCAGTCTGCGCACGAGCGGTACTACCGCTCAGGGGAGCGGTACTACCGCTCGGGTGGTAGAACACAGAGAGGGGAGCGAAACAGAGTGCGAGGCCGAGCCGTATGAGCGGCACTACCGCTGGATCCAGCGGTACTACCCTTGGCCGCAGTGGTACTGCCGCTTGGCCCAGCGGTACTACCGCTGGGACCGCGCACAATGCCTACCACGAGCACAGGGAGAAGGAACAGAGAGGAGGGCCATTGAGCGGCACTAGGGGTGGTGGTAGCCGCAGTACTACCGTACATGAGCGGTACTACCGCTCCTACTGCCGCTCCTACTGCCGCTGAACCCAACACGAGAAAACCACGTCTCGAGTCGAGGCGGTACCAGCGTGGAACCGGAGACGTACTACCGCTTATGGCCATGGGCGGTACTACCGCTATGGGACAGCGGTACTACCGCTTGTGGCGATACGCGGTACTGCCGCTCCGGCCCATCAGTACTACCGCTGGCTCCATCCTAAAGCCACTACCAAGAAAACAAGTATACTCCACAGAAAACCAGAACTGCCATAACTTCTGCATATGAGCTCCGAATTGAGCAAATTCAAGCTTGTTGGAAACAAGACGACGAGTAGCATCAACACAGCAAAGAGAGGAACCTCCAACAGAGAAGAACGGGCATAACCTCCAACATCGAAAACATCATAGAAGATGCAAGAGAACTCCGTTTTCGATGAACTCGAGCCTGTCATCAAGATGACAATAAGCTCCAAAATTCTCAAAGAGAACCAAACAAGAACCAAGAAAGATGATGCAAGGATGCAATCGTTTGAGCTCTCTACGAACAATACGATCAAGCTACTCATCGAGAGCCCCCCTTGATAGTACGGCAATCGATCCTCTAACCCGGTCTCCCAACTACCACCATGAGACCAGAAAAATAGAAAACCTATCAAGGGCAAACCTTTGGCTTGCTCATGGTCCACTTGAGCTAGATGATGACGATCTTGACTCCCTCAAGTTGGACCACCTTTCTTGATTGCGTTGGCTCGATGAAGACTAGTTGATTGTTCCCCATACTCCACTATGGGTGAGCCACTCTTCCGCACATCTTCATAAATCCATTGTTACTACAATGGACGGCAAGCTTCAAGTATTTGATCTCTTCATGATGCTCCACTTGAGCTTGCACACCGCAACCTAACCCCACAAAGAACTCTCACGAAGACCATGGGTTAGTACACAAAGCGTAATTGACAATACTTACCATACCATGGGATCACTTGATCCCTCTCGGTACATCTTCTACGCTTTGTGGGTTGATCAACTTGATTCACTCTTTGACTTAGTCTTGATGAACCTCTCACAAGACCAATCTTTAGGTAATTCATTGAATAGCACCTTGGTCGACACAAACTCTCCTTGAAACCAACACATGTATTCCAAGAAAAGCCTATGGAAAAAACCTTCAAATAACTCAAGGCAACCATTAGTCCATAGAGATTGTCATCAATTACCAAAACCAAACATGGGGGCACCGCATGTTCTTTCACACCTGAATCACATTGACAACTTGACGTTCTTGTCCATCATGCTCCTGATGCGCGTCCGGAGCACGGTCAGCTCATCCGACGAAGACCAATCCAGGCCTTTCTCTTGCCAGGAGGTAAGCCGCATTGGGGCCCCGGATCTGAATTCGGGAGCCGCGGCCCAGGTAGTGTCGTGGGACTATGTGACGTAGAACCACAACTACTGCCACCCCTTGACGGTCTCCACGCAGGTGCCTTTGGGCCACGGGACATTGGACATTTTGCTCAGCATGGCGCCCCCGCACTCTGTGTGTTCGCCGCCCACCACCTTCGGCTTCACATTGAAGGTCTTCAACCACAATCCGAAGTGGGGTTGGGTGCGGAGGAAAGCCTCACACACGATGATGAATGCTGAGATGGTGAAGAAGGAATTCCGGGCCAGATCATGGAAATCTAGCCCATCGTAGAACATGAGCCACGGACAAAGGGGTGGAGTGGAAATCCCAGCCTGCGGACAAAGTGGGGGATAAAAACTACCCTTTCATGGGGATTCGGGGTAGGGACGATCTGTCCCTCAGTTGGAAGCCGATGGGCGACCTCCTTGGCCAAATATCCGGCCTCCTGAAGCTGGGCGATGTCCTTCTCCTTGACGGTGGAGGCCATCCACTTGCCCTGCGCTCCGGACATGGTCGAAGTGCTTTCTTGAGGCAGAAAAGATGAGAACTTGGGCGTTGGAGCTCGAGAGTGGGTAGGCGGAAAGAGAGAAGGTGTGGGTGAAAGAGGTGAATCCTTATCTCCTTATAAAGGCAGTGAATATCAAGCGCCTTCACACTCGCTGTAAAACTCGCCTATTTCCCAGGGGCCGTGCAGGCGGCATGGTTGGATTACCCATACCCGTATTGATGAGAATCCCGTAATAAGGGGACACGATCTATGCTTTGACAAGACATGCCAATAAAGCCTCATCTTGGAATATGGAGCGGCAAGCCGAAAAACGGTTCAAAATAATAACCGGGTAGGGACGTGATGTCATGTTACAAAAAAGTTGTCAGCAGATTGGACTCATGAAATATTATACTCTCTGTGGTGGTGTGTGGTACTTGTTTTGCAGATCCAGACACGTTCGTTGTGTTCGAAGACTGTGTTGGAGTATTCAGAGGAGGAACCCGCCTTGCAATGTCGAAGACAATTTGCGCGCCAGACACCTCATCATTGAAGCCTGGTTCAGGGGCTACTAAGGGAGTCCTGGACTAAGGGGTCCTCGGGCGTCCAGCCAGTTGGACATGAGCCGGACTGATGGGCTATGTAGATACAAGACCGAAGACTCTCACCTGTGTCCGGATGGGATTCTCCTTGGCGTGGATGGCAAGTTTGGCGTTTGGATATGAAGATTCCTTTCTCTGTAACCGACTTTGTATAACCCTAGTCCCCTTCGGTGTCTACATAAACCAGATGGTTTAGTCCGTAGAGGCAGAGACAATCATAATCATATAGGCTAGACTTCTAGAGTTTTAGCCATTATGATCTCGAGGTAGATCAACTCTTGTAATACTTATATTCATCAAGATCAATCAAGCAGGAAGTAGGGTATTACCTCCACAGAGAGGGCCTGAACCTGGGTAAACATCGTGTCCCCTGTCTCCTGTTACCATCGACCCTAGATGCATAGTCCAGGAACCCCTACCCGAGATCCACCGGTTTTGACACCGACACCCTTGATCCAATATGGGAGCTGCACATGCCTTTGTATATCTTTGCCAATAGTTCCTTCCCTTCTTCCCGACAAATGCACTTCAATTTCACGTCGTTGGGCCTCCTTCTGTATAGCGTGTTGTAGACGTACTGATACATGCTGGCCCTCCGGGCTACTCTTTTAGCTACTTCTTGCTCTTTAGGACGTTCTCCTGTTTGGAGGTAATGGACTATGTGTCGCACCCAAGTTGGAACCTGGGGCTCGACAACAAGGATCAATGACACCTCCTCGTTCACGGGAGTGCATGCCTCAATCGTAAATACTGGTAGTTCGGCCGGAGGGTGCTGCTCACCGAGAGAAGGGGAGTTGTTCCCGCCAAGCCCCCTACCGGGGGCTTCGGGAAGCTCTGTCGGGAGAGGCTTGCCGGAGTCCAGTTTCCTCCTCTTTCTGGACATTGTTGCCAGGGATACGAAGGGCTGAGTTAGATGGAGAACAAAAGTCCCTGGTACCACAGGAAGTTTTTGCGCAACGCACTTTGACAGATGATCAGCAATGTTGTTTTCCGCACGTGGCACGTGCTCTATTTGTAATCCATCAAAGTGCTCCTCCAACTTTCTCACTTCCTCCATGTATGCCTCCATTCAATGGGCTTTGATAATCCTTGTTCACCAGCCTCACCACAAGTTGTGAGTCCCCACGAATGATCAACTCTTGATTCCCAATTTTGTTGCAATCCCGAGTCCGGCAAGGAGACCGTCATATTATACGCTGTTGTTGGTAGCCTTCTCCCAGGGAAATGCATTTGAACCACATACTTGAGGTGCTCCCTAGTGGGTGTGACGAGAAGCACGCCGGCTCCTGCACCTTGTAGGGAGAAGGCGCCATCAAAGTACATGATCCATTGCTTGGGTGATTCCTTGCCAGGGATAACTGTCTCCAGTGCTTCTTCGTCAGGGGTGGGCATCCATTCTGCAATAAACTCCGCCAACACCTTGCTCTGAATAGTTGATGTGCTCTCAAACTTCAAACCAAAGCTTGATAACTCCAAAGCCCATTCCACTATTCTACCAGTGGCCTCAGGGCTCCTCAGTATGTATTGCAAGGGGAAGCGGGTGACAACCGTGATCTCGTGGGCTTGGAAGTAATGGTGCAGCTTCCTTGAGGCCATGATGAGGCCAAAGATCAACTTTTGCACGCTAGAATACCTTGATTAAGCCCCCTACATCAGGGAGCTGACAAAGTACACTGGCCGCTGCACCACCTTCTTCCTTGCCGTGACCCTAGAATTTCCTCGCTCCTCTTTGTTCTGATCATGCCAGGACAAGTTCACTTTCCTCTTCGGAGGGGATGGTAGTCGCGTCTGCTCCTTCATCTACTTCCCGCTGGGCCATCAACATTGCACTAACCACTTGATTGGTTGCCGCTAGGTATAGCAGCAATGGCTCTTGTGGTTTGGGAGCGACTAATGTGGGAACAAAGGAAAGATAGGTCTTCAAATCTTGCAGCGCAGCGTCCTCCTCCGGGGTCCACTCCACGGGCCCTGCCTTCTTCAAGATTTTAAAGAACGACAAGGCGTGCTCGGTAGACTTGGAAATGAACCTACTCAGCGCAGCAACACATCCAGTGAAACGCCTCACATCTTTAATTGTCTTGGGTGCTTGAATCTCTCGATCGCCTTGATCTTGTCGGGGTTGGCCTCTATCCCCAGTGGGACACAAAGAAGCCAAGTAGCTTGCCGGAAGGAACACCGAACACACATTTATCTGGGTTTAGCTTCAAGTTGATCTCACGCAGATTTGCAAAGGTCTCTTCCAAATCCTGAATGAGAGTTGATTTGTCCTTGGTTTTGACCACTATGTCATCCATGTAAGCTTCGATATTCCTGTGCAGATGGGACTCAAAACCAATCCGCACTGCTATTGAAAAAGTGGATCCAGCGCTCTTTAACACAAAGGGCATCTGTACAAAATAGTACGTGCCACATGGGGTTATGAATGTGGTATTCTCTTTGCCTTCTTTGGACATGAAAATCTGGTGGTACCCAGAGTAAGCATCCAAGAAGGAAAGCAAGTCACACCCAGAGGTGGAATCCACGATCTGGTCTATGCACGGCAAAGGGAATGGGTCCTTCGGGCATGTTTTATTTAGATATGTGAAATCTATGCAAAGCCTCCACTTCCCATTTGCCTTGCGCACTACCATTGGGTTTGCTAACCACGTCGGATGAAATACTCCTCTGACCAAACCAACAGCTTCAAGTTTCTTGATGTCGTCGGCAATGAACTATTGCCGCTCCAAGGCTTTCTTTCAGACCTTCTGCTTGATGGGCCGGGCATGAGGGCAGACAGCAAGGTGGTGCTCAATTACCTCCCTGGGAACACCGGGGATGTCAGATGGTTGCCAAGAAAACACATTGACATTCGCCCGTGGGAAGGCAACTAGCGTGCTTTCTTGTTTGTCGTCAAGGTGGAGCTGATAGTAAATGTACCATCAGCGCCAACCAGCCCTGCTGGGACCTTCTTCACAGCGGGTGCAACAACCTAGGATCTTTTGCTAGTGGAACTCTCCGGCAAGTCATCGACAGGTGCAGCGCACTCCGAAGAGGCGAGCTTCCTGGATTCCTTGCTGACATCCTTGCTAGCTTTTCTCCCTTGTTTATTTTCCTTGGTGGGGACTGCGGCTTCCGCGGCCTCAACAGCGACCGTGTCCCAGTACATCTTGTCCATGCATATAATTGCGTCCTTCTCGTCTAATGAGATAGAAATAACGCCCATTGGTCCTGGCATCTTCAGGGTGTTATAGGCATAGTGGGATGCCACCATGAACTTTGCCAGGGTAGGTCGTCCAAGTATCCCATTGTATGGCAACGGAAGATTAACCACATCCAACACAATCCTCTCAGTCTGGTAGTTCATTTCTCCTCCAAACGTGAGTGGCAGCATGATCTTCCCCTTCAGACGACTCCTGCCGGGGTTGATCCCTTGAAAGGTACCAGTAACCTTGAGCTCTTCTTCTGGGATCTGTAACTTGGTGATGACCTTGGGAGAAATCAGATTCAATCCGGCCCCGCCATCAACCAACATCTTTGTGACCTTGAGGTTGCGAATCGTTGGTGAAACCAACAACGGAAAGAACCCTACCACAGTGGTGCGGTCAGGGTGATCCTCTTCATCAAAGATGATAGGCGTGCGGGACCACTTGAGAGGTTTTCGAGAATCTGCCGCTAGCTCCACAACATTGACCTCATGCACCCACTGTTTAAGCTGGTGGTGAGAGGAGTGCAAGGACGCACCTCCGTCAATGCACAGGGCATTAGTGGCCTTCTGGAATTCCTGCTCACTAGTCTGCTCTTCATCCCCTTCATCGGTCTCGTCATTGCATTCCTTCTCCTCATGGTCTCTGGCAGGTTTCCCTTGATGCTGAGGGACCTCGCCGGGGCAACCTCCTTGATGCGGCTTGAACTACGTCAGTATTTCTCCAAAGAGGAAGGGATGATGTAGTACAGCTACGGTAGGTATTTCCCTCAGTGATGAGATCAACGTTATCGAACTAGTAGGAGAACCACGCAACACTACGTGAACGGTACCTGCACAAAAAGAACAAATACTTGCTACCCGACGTAAAAGAGGGGTCATTAATCCCTCCTGGGTAAAAAGATAGATAAAATTGTAGTAGATTGGATAAATAGATCTCACGGGAATGCGAGATACAATAAATAAATAAAAATTGCAGCAAGGTATTTTTGGTTTTTTGGATTAATAGATCTGGAAATAAAAGCAAATAAAAATAAATCTCAAGGACAAATATGATAAGAAGAGACCCAGGGGCCGTAGATTTCACTAGTGGCTTCTCTCAAGAAAAATAGCATACAGTGGGTAAACAAATTGCTGTTGGGCAATCGATAGAACTTCAAATAATTATGACGATATCTAGGCAATGATCATTATATAGGAATCACGTCCAAGACTAGTAGACCGACTCCTGCCTGCATCTACTAATATTACTCAACACATCGACCGCTATCCAGCATGCATCTAGTGTATTAATTCATGGAGAAACGGAGTAATGCAATAAGAACGATGAGATGATGTAGACAAGATCTATTCATGTAGGAATAGAACCCATCTTGTTATCCTTAATAGCAACGATACATACGTATCATTTCCCCTTCTGTCATTGGGATTGAGCACCGTAAGATCGAACCCATCACAAAGCACCTCTTCCCATGGCAAGAAAAATCGATCTAGTCGGCCTAACTAAACCAAAGATTCGAAGAAGAAATATGAGGTTATAAGTAATCATGCATATAAGAGGTCAAAACTCAAATAACTTTCATGGATAAAATAGATCTGATCATAAAATCAAAGTTCATCGGATCCCAGCAAACACACCGCAAAAAGAGTTACATCAAAAAGATCTCCAAGAGACCATTGTATTGAGAATCAAGAGAGAGAGAGAGAGAGAGAGAGAGAGAGGAATCCATCTAGCTACTAACTACGAACCGGTAGGTCTACAATGAACTAATCACGCATCATCGGAGAGGCACCAATGAGGATGATGAACCCCTCCGTGATGGTGTCTAGATTGTATCTGTGTTTTTTGGAACTTACGGCGGCTAGAATTGTGTTTTGTCGACTCTCCCAGGGGTTTTCGAATATTGGGGTGCGTGCCCTGGTGGATTGTGCCCCCCTTGAGGCACCCCTCTGGTACTTCTTTGGCCCATCCTGTGTCTTCTGGCCTAGAAAAATTCTCCAAAAAGTTTTGCTGCATTTGGACTCCGTTTGGTATTGATTTTCTGCGAAGTAAAAAACAAGCAAAAAAACAGCAACTGGCACTGGGCACTATGTTAATAGGTTAGTCCCAAAAAATGATAGAAAGTTGCTATAAAATGATTGTAAAACATCCAAGAATGATAATATAATAGTATGGAACAATCAAAAATTATAGATACGTTGGAGATGTATCACTCCTCTGCCACATCGGCCCTTCCCGCCAACGCCATCTTGGTCTCTCTCTTTGTCATGCTTTCTCGTACTCAGCCTTCTGCTTCTTAATGAGTTGCTCGACTTGATGACACTCTTGGAGATTGTGGCCCTTGGTCCAGTGGATCTTGCAGTACGGCCCGTCAGCCTTCTTGGCCGCCGCAGCTTCCCGACAGTCAGTGCACGCGGCAACTTCCTTGCTGGGAGTTTCGCCCTTGGCCTTCTTGCCGGTACTAGGAATGCCAGATCCCTCTATAACCAGAACTATTTTCTCCTTGCGCTTCTTGTTGCGTTTCTTGTTCTTCTTCTTCTGATTGGTAGCATCATCGTCGTCCTCTGAGTCAACATCGACGTCGTCTTCTTCTCTGGGGAGTCGCCTCCCCTCCTCTATTTGGGCACACTTATCCACCAAAATGCACAACTCATTCACAGTCTTGGGCAACCGGACATTCATCTTTGAATTTATCGTGCAGTTGCGTACATTGGATTGGAACGCAACAATCACAACCACCGGGTGGATGTCTGGCATGTTCCTGTGCACCCGGCTAAACCTCTACATGTACTTCCGTAAACTCTCCCCTTCCTTCTGTGGAAGGAGCTACAAGTTGCTGGGCCACCCTGGTTCTTGATGGCCGCCCGTAAAGGCGCCAACAAACTCATTGCACATGTCAGCCCAGGTCGAGATGGAGTTCTCCGGTAAATGCATCAGCCATGACCTCATGTTTGGCTTGAGTGCCAAAGGTAAGTAGTTGGAGAATACCTTTTCATCTCTTCCTCCGGCAGCTTGAAAGGCGATGGTCAAGAACTTTGTCGGGTTCAATCTCCCGTCGTATTTTTCTAGTACCTCTGGCTTGAACACACAAGCAAATTGCCAAAAGACTTGCCATAGCTAGGGAGTGAAGGCGGGGCACCCAACCTCGAAAGGCAGGTATCCGTCTCCATCGGGCACGGGCTCGTCGACGTTGGTACCATTGCGCCTATCAGACTGGTGGCGGATTTCACGACGTCTCTCTATGGTGACGCGTGCGTCTTCCCTCCGCCTGTTGTCGGATTTCGGGTTTCGGCTGACCCTTAAGGTTCGAACTCTGGGGTGCGCACGGAGATCTTTCCCCTACAGACTCGCGCTTCTATGCTCGCAAGAAATCTAGGCTGGAAAGAAGAACACACAAAGGACACGAGGTTTATACTGGTTCTGGCCACCGATGTGGTGTAATACCCTACTCCAGTGTGTGGCGTGGTGGATTGACTCAGGGGCTGATGATGAACAATACAGGGGGCAGAATGGCCTCGCAAGAGGTGTTCTTGAGCTGGTGTAGTATGTTCTACTTGGTCCGGATCTCTCTCTTTTTCTCTTCTCTCTTTCTTTCTCTTTCTTTTTCCTCCTTCCTCTCCTTTCTCCTTTCCCGCTCCTTCTCTCTTTGCTCTCTCCCTTTCTCTATGGTGGTTAGTCCTATTTATAGAGGCCCTGGTCCTCTTCCCAAAAAATGAGCGGGAAGGGCGCCAACAATTGGCCATTTTGAAGGGGAACATCTACTACAAGTTATCCTGACCAAAGGTGGTCTTCGGCTGCCGAAAGCACTAGTAATGACGCCGTCTTGGGCTCCACGGTGACCTCCGTCCTGCCGCTCTACTGGTCTTGGTCTCGTTGCATCGGAATGGTAACCTTTGCCTGATGCCTTGGCCTGTGCTTGCTCCCTTTGCACCGAAGAGGAAACAAGGACACTACGCAGGCCGGTGCCCGCCTGGCGCCCGCCTAATCTCGATCGTCATGGCTTGCATCACGGGCTCCTCGCGAGGCACCCCTGCCTTGATCTCTCCGCCTCCTCGCGAGCCTGCCTGATGAGACTGCTCCTGAGGAAGCCTCCTGTCGTCCGCCCCGCAAGGCTTGGTCCCTTGCAAGGGTCTTGAGCTTGAGCTGATGAAGCTAGGCCGCACTAGGCCCCCACTCGAGCCACGCTGCAGGCCGCAGGCAGGCAAGTCTGGGGACCCCTGTTCCCAGAACGCCGACAGTAGCCCCCGGGCCCAAGGCGCGCCCGGGCTTGGCTTAGCAGAGAAGCTAAGGGGCAAGCGCGAAGCGCCGTGGGCCCCAATAGCCTGCGGCCTCGGGCGCCGCATGGCGATTGGTTGGACGCGGGCATCTGCGCTTCCCCACGATGCCTCGGCAACCGTCCATCTGACAAAGAGGTGCCCAGGCCAGGCTTACTTGCTCTGTTCTCATTTGCCTTGCCCCAGATCCCCTTTCTCACTCTTCTCCTTCCTGCTCCCGAAATCCTCCAGATCTGTCTCAAACCTTCCCATCCGGCACGCCATGGTGCCTTGCAAGTCCCCAACCGAGGCCTGGTACTCGCCGGCTCTGGATCCCCCGAACTTGTCGGGGGAAGAACCTTGCCCTCACGCGCCTGAAGACGGTCGTGCAGAGCGGCAAGGGGGCGACTGTGCTCAAGACCGGCTCCGACCAGCCTGAGGGCAAGGGGAGAACCTTCTATCCATTCTTTGTGAGCGCCATCATCGCCGGTCTGGTGCCTCCTTTCTCTGAGTTCTTCTTTGCTGTTCTCTGCCAATATAACTTGCAAGCTCTGCATCTCCACCCCAACTCTGTTCTTCTCCTGGCGATTTTCGCTTACTATTGCAAGGCTCACATTGGGGTGAAGCCCTCGGTGGCCTTGTTACGGCACTATTTTTCCCTCCGGGTTTCTCGTGCCCATGTCTCCGCATGCGCGAGCTTTATTGCATACTCCAACTCAATGCTATCTCGAAGCCTAGGAAGAAAATCGAAGGCTTCCGGAGCAAGTGGGTCATGGTGGACGTCGGGCGCCTCCACCCTCGACTGGTGTTGCCTACGGGGCAGCCCAAGGCCGTTGACGTGTGGTCCTGCGCGGAGCTCGACGACCCCCGTGCGAAGGCGGTGCTGAAGAGGATGAACGCGGACCTAAGGCCAGGCAACTTGGGGGCGGCGAAGCTGACCGGGGCTACACTCCTGAGGGAGTTCTTGGAGCACCGGGTGGCTCCACTCCAGGAGCACTCGCTCCCATTGTGGAGGCTTGGGGAAGCGGACGCCACCCTACGCCTTAGCTCCGAGGCTCTGACCGATGAGGATCTGGTCGCGGCCCTCCACTCCTTGGTTGGGGGAGACGTGGAGAGCCCGGTGGGCGCCCCCGTCCCCCTGTTCCTTCGTGACGACTAGGAGCAGGTGGTGAACTCCATGCCCACCTTCAATGGTGAGGGGCTGGTGCCTGTGGAAGCTCCCGAGGATATCGCGGCGCTGGCGATGGTGGACGTGTCCTCCGACAGCTCCAGCGGGAGTGAGAGGGAAGAAGAGGCGGAGGAGGAAGAGTCTGACTCTAAGGCGACTGGCAAGGAGTCAGGGGAGTCCTTCCCTTTGCGCAGGTCCCGGGCCCTCCGCTCCATGCCGGACGATGACGAGGCTGGCGCCAGGCGAGGAGGGGAGGGCTCTCCCTTGGTCACAAGGAAGGGAAGGTCAGGGCCGGTTCTCCCAGGGTCTGCTCTGGTCCCCGGGCGGTCTGAGGCCAGCTCCAGCCCTCCTGACGTGCCTTCTGCTTCAGGGCCTCCCAAGGCTGACCCCAGCTGCAGGCTCTTAGGCTTCAAGTTTGGCCGGAAGCTGCTTGATTCTGCGAACGAGACCAGTAAGTGCTCGATCCGTGCTTCGCTTGGTTTCTGCCGCCGAGGCTTGACGTCTGCATTCTTTTGCCAGGCCGGCACCTGCAGCGAAGAGGTTGAGAGGGGCTTCTGTGGCCCTGCTTGGCGCGAGTCCATCTGCTGGGGTGGCGCCTTCATCTGCTAGGGAAGGAGACGGCGAGGCTCGCGCCTCCCCTGCCCGATCGTCTTCGCGAGGCCAACTGGGACACTTCGGTGAGGAGTCAGCCCCCGTGGCCCCACTGACCCTCGAGGCGGCTGCGCTCGATGCTGCAGCCGGGGTAGCCAAGGCCCAGGGGGTTCCTTCTTGCCAAGTTGTGATCACGCTGTCGTCCTCTCTGCCCGCTCCACTGGTTCCCGTCTCTTCTGATCCCTCTGCCGCCGTCCTGGACTGGGTCGCCAACGAACTGAGCCAGCTGCGGGAGGATCTTCTGAGCGCGGACCCTCGCCTAATGGTCGGGCGCCTGGAGCTAGCTTCTAGCTGGGCCCGTTCTGCCGCCTCCATCCGAGCAGCGCTGAGCTAGGCCATGTCGGCCTCCAATGGGGAGAAGCAGGCCACCAGCCAAGCCAAGGCCGCTCGCGACGCTGCCCTGGGCAACGCCGCAGCTGCCCAGGGCCGCTGCAAGGTGCTGGAGGTCGAGCTGCAAGGCCTGTGCGATGAGCTCGCCAAGGAGGTCCGCGGCCGCCAGGAGAAGGAGAAGGAGATGAAGGCTCGAGAGGCTGCCATCAAGGACCGGGGCGCCAAGCTTGATGACCACTGCGGCCGCTGGGAGACGCTAGAGCGGTCGCTGAAGGCGGAGAGGACCAAGCTAGACGCCAAGGCGAAGGTGCTGGCTGAGGATCGGGTGGCCTTCGTGCAGCTGGAGAAGAAAGCTCGCGCCGCGCTGAAGACGCTTTATGAGGGCGGCTTGGAGGAGCCATTGGCTGGTGCGGAGGACGGCCCCGCCGAGCTGCTTACCTTCCTGGTCCGTGCACTTGAAGATGTCATAGACGGCCTCGGCCCCACGGCCGAGGCCGAGGCGCGTGCCCTATCTTCTGCAGCACTGACGCGTGTCCTCAGCCACGTCTACCTGCGCGACCCCAATGTCGACTTCGACAGCCTGCTGGAACTCGTGAGCGGCGACCTTGCCACCGCTGCCGCTAAGGCCGTGAAAGGCCGAGCCGAGGCTTTGCTGGGGAGGTTCCGCGCCTTCAGTACCTTGCCCGGGTGCGGTGCCGCCAGCTCCGCGGCCTCAAGAGGCGGAGTCGCCCAGCGTGACTCCACCACAGGCGACGGCGCCACTGGAGAGTGATCCCTTCGCGGCTTCTGTCCTGTTTTTACTCCTGCAACATGCACCATGCCTCGCGGAGGTGTTTAAACTTGTGTTTGGCGTCGTGAAACAATCTATGGCTTGTAATATTTGCTTTAAATTCCCTGGAATTTGCATTTTCCCCTCATATTTGCTTGCGCTCTACGTCGGCAGGGCCCGGCCCCGCGCATACCTCAACCGCCGTTAGCCCTGACCAGAAACCAGGACGGGACTAAGGAGTGAGGGGCTACGTGGCAAGTTAGGCTCCTGAGTCGCGATGCTCAGGAGTCCCCCTTGACGCGCGAGCAACAAGTAGGGAAGGGGGAGCAAAGGAGTGGATTGGTCGTTCTGCGTCGGCAGGGCCCGGCCCCGCGCATACCTCAACCGCCGTTAGCCCCGATCGGAAACCAGGATGGGACTAAGGAGTGAGGGGTTACGTGGCAAGTTAGGCTCCTGAGTCGCGATGCTCAGGAGTCCCCCTTGACGTTCAAACGGGTTTTCATACCTTGGCTCTGCTCAGGGAGGGGTACGCGACGACCAGGTCCGAGGGACCTGGCTAGGTGGCGTGCGCTTGGGCATGGCCCGGGTGTAGCCCTCGTGTCCAGCCCCCTTCGCGCGGCACTCCCGAGGGGAGGCATTGCGATGGTGCCAGACACTGAGCTCCGGGCTCCCTGAGGTTGTTACGGCCGTGGGCCGCCCTCAGTTGTTTATCACCAGCGCGGAGCATAGCGCTTTCGTATGTGTACGGGCATAGCCGCTCCTCGGCAGTGTCGTCACCCAGCGCGGAGCATGGTGCTTCCACTGGTACGTGGGAGGGGGGCTCCCCTCCGGGAGGAGCCCCCGGGGCGTGTACAGCCCCGCCCTGACACGTGGCCGGCACGGTAGGGCTAGGAGAGGTGTATTTGGGCACTCGTGAGCCAGCGCAGGACTCACGAGGCCCTACCTCGAGGCGGGTTGCGCCTGGCTCTAGGCCTTTATCAATGGTGTGTTCCTGTAGGGTGGTTAGAATGCAAATGCTCTATGTCCTCAGGTCCCGGCCCTCGAGCGAGCTCAGCCGCCGCTGGTATGACAGGTCGCAATGTCGTGGGTCAAGGCCAGGGGGTGAGGGCTGGAGAGCCAGTAGGAGCCCATGAGTCCCGATGCTCAGGTACCCCCCTTTTAATGTGCAAGCGCTTTGCATGAGAGCGGAGAAGTCCGCGATAACTAGTAGATGACGATCATGGGAACCAGATTAAGCGCGGAGGAGCAAATTCATTTCAAGTAGACGCGGGGAAAGCAAACGCCGCTGGGCCAGGCCCGAGCAGCTTGGGGATGATGCAGCCCGAGAGGCGCCCCCAACAAAGTAGGTAAAGTGCATAAGTAAAACGGATACGTGCCGCAGGGATAGACCCATGCGACCTGGGAACTATGCGGCCCTGTGGGATCTCCCAGCTAAAAAAGGAACTTGAAAGATGTCACCTGATGCCGTTGAAGATGAAGTGATGCCGCAGAAGTGGACGACGCGTGGTGAAGACGTCGACCCTCACGAGCCCCTAGGCCCAGGAGCCTCGGGAGGCTCCGGGGGCACGGGTAGGTCTTCGAGGGCCATCTCCACCTTCGCCAGGACCGCACAATGCCTGACCTCCTGAGCCTCCAAAATGCTCCTCGGTAGGTGCTGATGAGCGGCGACCGCGTTCGGCAGGCCGAAAGGCATGCGAACGTAGCTGTGAGGTGGACCCTCGCAACGCCCCATGCGTGAGGGCCAGAGGCGCTCCTGAGACGCGGCTCGGTTGAGCCCTGGCACGTCGATGCAGATGCGCAGCCCACCATCCTCGCCTGGATGTGGGGCCACGGCGGGCAAGCGGCGGCTGTCGCGCATGACTCTCGACTCCTGTAGCTCCTGGGTGTTTCCTGCGATGAACTCCTGAGGGTTTGGTCCTCCTTGCCTCGTACCTTCCTGAGGGAAACATGCCTGGAAGCACCCCTCCAAGTGGTGCCCGAGTGCCTTTCTCGTGACCTTGGCAAAGTCGGTGGCTCTCCAAGAAAGATCCCCCGAGCCCTGCCTGAGGAGGGCGCTGGGCGCGCTTTCCTATGCGACAGAGGGTGGCGCTTCCTGAACGGGCGCGAATCCTGACGCAACGCCTCCGGAGGCGCCTGCCTCCTTATGGCTTGGGCCAGGCGAAGCCTTCTTCTTCTTAAGGGTCGCCTCAGGAAGTCTTCCGCTCCTGTGGTCTGGGTCTTCGATTGCTGCGGCTTGGAACGCACGCTCAAGTGAACACACCGCATCCCTTTCCTCACAGGGTACGGTGATGACTCCACTGCTTCCTGGCATCTTGAGGACATTGTAGCCATGGTGAGTCACTGCCATGAACTTGGCTAGGGTTGGGTACCCGAGGATGGCATTGTATGGCAGGCGAATGTGGGCGATGTCAAAGTCAATGAGCTCGGTGCGGTAGTTCTTGCGCTGCCCGAAGGTGACTGGCAGGCGAACTTGCCCTATCGGAACGGTGGAACCATCAGTGACTCCTGAGAAAGGCTTGGTCGGCTGGAGCTGATCATACGGCACATGGAGATTGTCGAACGTCTCGACGGACAGGACGTTGAGTCCTGCTCCACCATCAACGAGGGTCCTGGTGACCTGCACATTGATGATGACTGGGGAGCAAAGCATCGGGAGAACTCCGGCCATTGCCGCGCACTTGAGATGATCCGCTGAGCTGAACGTGATGGCGCACGCAGACCACCTGAGAGGGCACGTGGCCTCAAGCTTGGGGAGGGCTGCATTCACCTCGCGAGCAAACTGCTTGAAGATGCGCTGTGATGCTGGGGCCTGGGCGCCACCCAAAATGCAAGCGATTGCGCGCAGATCCTGGAAGCCCCCAGCCCCCTCGTCTTGATGTTGGCCTTCGTTCCTTCTTGGTGGTGGCGGTAGAGGAGGGAGGCCTGTGTTGCCATGCGGGCGATCCTCACGAGGCTGATCCCTCCAGCCTCCCTCGCGAGGCTAGTCCTGCCAGCGATCCTCGCGAGGTCGGTCACGCCACCCTTGGCAAGGGCCACGGTCTTCCCATCGTCCTCCACCTCTTCCTCCTCCTCGGCCATAGCCCCCGTCGTTGCGCTCAGAGCATCGGCCGATATGCCCATCTCGCACGGCCCTCAGCTCTTGGCATTCGTCGGTGTTGTGGGTGTGGAGGTCGTGGTACACACAGTATCGGCTGCCCTTGGATGACTCAGGATGATCCCTGCCTTGCTTGGTGTCTGGTTCCGCTGCGAGCACGGCAGCTCCCTTACGCTTCACGTCCTTGGCCTTGGGCTTTTTCTCTTCTGGGTCGGCAGCCGGGAGCTCGAGGAGGGAGAGGCGTCCTTCCTCAGCCCTGGCGCACTTGGTCGCCAAGTTGAACAGCTCCAGGGATGTGCACGGGTCTTCATGGATTGCCAGCTCCTCTTTCATCTTGATGTCGCGCATGCCATTAGAGAAGGCTCAGATAATGGCTTCCTCAGTCACCCTGGGGATCTTGAAGCGAGCGTTGTTGAAGCGCTGGATGTATTTCTGCAGGGTTTCCACTGGTTGTTGCTTGATGCGGCGCAGGTCGCTTATGGTCGGGGGCCGGTCGCGAGTGCCCTGGAAATTGGTGATGAAGCGAGTGTGCATCTCGTCCCAGGAGGAGATCGTGCTGGGGGCCAGGTTCAGGAGCCAGGTGCGGGCGCCGTCCTTGAGCGCCATGGGAAACCAGTTCGCCATGACCTTTTTCGTCTCCGTTGGCGGCTTCGATGCCCAGCTCGTAGAGCTGCAGGAATTCCACGGGGTCCGCCGTGCCATCGTAGCGAGGGGGCAGATCAGGCTTGAACTTGCCTGGCCATGTGACGCTGCGTAGCTCGGGGGTGAAGGTGCGGCAGCCTGCTGTGGCCACCGGCGCCCTTTGCTGGTGTTGGGCCTGCTCCTGGTGATTACCACGCGCCGCCGCTTGGAGCAGTGCGGGGTCTCGGCGTGGAGGCGTAGGGACGCGATCTTGGCGTGTCGGTGCTGGGAGCGCGCGAGCACCTTCTTGGGGACGAGGGATCTCTTGGCAGCTCCCTTCTTGCCACGCAGGCGCCGAACGTGGAGGGTCTCGCCCTGGGGCTGCGCGCCTTAGAGCCAGGGCGCCTTCTTGGGGAGGAGGTGGCGAAGGCGCCTCCTGATCCTCGGCCCCTGCGCGGAATGGAGGGCGAGGCAGCGAGAGGGACGGCAAAGGAGAGCCCCCTGCGGTGCTGACGAGCTCAGTGATGCGGGCGAGCCAGTCCTCGTAGAGGTCGTCGACGGGGCGGTAGTGCGGGAGCTCTCTTGCCAGGAGCAGCGCGGCATGCGTGTCCGTGGGGGTGCGACGGGCGTGGGACGACGAACCGACTGGAGTCAGTGACGGGGTTGCGGTGCGGCCCTCCCGCCGCACCAAAGGATGCTGGGACGAGGCCTGCTGCTCGTTCCCCGTCGGGGCGGTGGCAGTGTTGGCGGCAGGCGACGGGGAACGACGAGGGCGTCCGCCGATGGGCGCCGTTTGGGCGACGCGGGTGGCAAGAGCAGCCCGGCGCTCGGCGCGAGCCCGACGAGCATCAGCCATGGACACGACGGAAGATCACACGCGAACAGCGGAAGAAAGATTCCGGCGCACCCCTACCCGGCGCGCCAAATGTCGGATTTCGGGTTCCGGCAGACCCTTAAGGTTCGAACTCTGGGGTGCGCACGGAGATCTTTCCCCTATCGACTCGCACTTCTATGCTCGCAAGAAATCTAGGCTCGAAAGAAGAACACACAAAGGACACGAGGTTTATACTGGTTCGCGCCACCGATGTGGTGTAATACCCTACTCCAGTGTGTGGCGTGGTGGATTGCCTCAGGGGCTGATGATGAACAATACAGGGGGCAGAACGGCCTCACGAGAGGTGTTCTTGAGCTGGTGCAGTGTGTTCTACTTCGTCCGGATCTCTCTCTCTCTCTCTCTCTCTCTCTTTCTCTTC
The DNA here is from genome assembly GCF_002162155.2 of Triticum dicoccoides. NCBI lineage: Eukaryota > Viridiplantae > Streptophyta > Magnoliopsida > Poales > Poaceae > Triticum > Triticum dicoccoides. The sequence continues at coordinate 422,901,557 of NC_041384.1, forward strand.
TCTCTTTCTTTCTCTTTCTTTTTCCTCCTTCCTCTCCTTGCTCCTTTCCACCTCCTTCTCTCTTTGCTCTCTCCCTTTCTCTATGGTGGTTAGTCCTATTTATAGAGGCCCTGGTCCTCTTCCCAAAAAATGAGCGGGAAGGGCGCCAACAATTGGCCATTTTGAAGGGGAACATCTAATACAAGTTATCCTGACCAAAGGTGGTCTTCGGCTGCCGAAAGCACTGGTGATGACGCCGTCCTGGGCTCCACGGTGACCTCCGTCCTGCCGCTCTGCTGATCTTGGTCTCGTTGCACCGGGATGGTAACCTTTGCCCGATGCCTTGGCCTGTGCTTACTCCCTTTGCACCGAAGGGGAAATAAGGACACTGCGCCCGCCTGGCGCCCGCCTAATCTCGATCGTCATGGCTTGCATCATGGGCTCCTCGAGGCACCCCTGCCTTGATCTCTCCGCCTCCTCGCGAGCCTGCCTGATGAGGCTGCTCCTGAGGAAGCCTCCTGTTGTCCGCCCCGCAAGGCTTGGCCCCTTGCGAGGGTCTTGAGCTTGAGCTGATGAAGCTGGGCCGCACTGGGCCCCCACTCGAGCCACGCCGCAGGCCGCAGGCAGGCAAGTCTGTGGACCCCCGTTCCCAGAACGCCGACACGTGTCTTCCAGGATCTGTCACTGGTCTTGACGGGCTCGGGGTCAGACAAAGCCATCGACACGTCATTGGGTTCTTGATCGCGTGGCTCTGGCCGCGGCCCTGCGCTGGCTGCCATGGTGGGGACTGCACCGTAGGAGTGGCCCCTTCGATACGGCCAGAGGCTCGGGCCCTTGTTGCCGCCTGTGAAGGTCATGGCGGGACTGCTTGCTATGATCCTCCCAGCTCAGCGAAACCAATCAGGCTCTGAATGGTGCCTCTCCACTCATCCATTTGATCGGCCGTTGGCGGAAATCTCAACAGGAGTTGGGCCCGCGCCATGGCTTCCGAAGTGGTGCTTGGCATAGACGATGCAGATCGTGATGTCGCCTGGCTTCTAATGGTGCCGGTAGTGGCAGCGTCATGTTCTCATCGCTGCGAGCCGGTCGCTAGGGTGGCATGGCGATGAGGCGGTTGCGCTTGGGGATTAGTGACCCCATTCAGCGCATCGTCTTGGTTAACTTGCCCTGGGGATGGCGCGGGCCCTGTGGCCGCACCCGTAGCAAGGGCAGCTAGACGGTTGCGATTCGCACTAGAGTGAGCGCCATCGTTGCGGCTGTGTCCTTCAGTGAAGTGGGGAGGCGGAGATGGAGTGTTCTCCCCACCCGCATCTTGTGGATCATGGCCGCTAGGATGCTGTTCACGATGTCCTCCCCCGGCGCCTTCTGCTCCTGCTTCGGCCGCACGGGGAACGGTGATGATGCCACCTGCGCCGGCCACGTCCCCTGTGGCGCCCACATCCCCATAGCCCACATGGCATCAGTGGCAGCATGCGTGGGGGCCTTCGACGTGGATGGGTGAGTCGTAGCGCCGGACTTTTCTTGGGTTGTAATCAAGTCGGAAATTGTTGATGTTGGGGAACGCAGTATTTCAAAAAAAATCCTACGATCACGCAAGATCTATCTAGGAGATGCATAGCAACAAGAGGGGAGAGTGTGTCTACATACCCTCGTAGACCGAAAGCGTAAGCGTTAAGTAACGCGGTTGATGTAGTCGAACGTCTTCGCGATCCAACCGATCAAGTACCGAACGCACGACACCTCTGCAATCTGCACACGTTCAGCTTGGTGTTGTCCCTCGAACTTCTAGATCTAGCTGAGGTCGAGGGAGAGTTTCGTCAGCACGACGGCGTGTTGACGGTGATTATGGAGTTACCGATGCAGGGCTTCACCTAAGCACTACGACAATATGACCTAGGTGGAAATATGTGGAGGGGGGCACCGCACACGGTTAAGAATCAACTTGTGTGTCTATGGGGTGCCCCCTTCCCCCGTATATAAAGGAGTGGAGGAGGGGGAGGGCCAGCCTCCTAGGGCACGCCCCAAGGGGGGATTCCTACTCCTACTAGGAGTAGGTATCACCCCTTTCCTAGTCCAACTAGGAGGGGGAAGGAAGGGAAGAGGGAGAGAATGAAAGGGGGACCGCCCCCCCCCCCCAAACCCTACCCCAATTCGGATTGGGCCTAGGGGGCGCATGCTACCTCTTGAGCACTGCGTTGGTTTTCCCTTGAAGAGGAAAGGGTGATGCAGGAAAGTAGCGTAAGTATTTCCCTCCGTTTTTTAGAACCAAGGTATCAATCCAGTAGGAGGCCACACGCAAGTCCCTCGTACCTACACAAACAAATAAGAACCTCGCAACCAACGCGATAAAGGGGTTGTCAATCCCTTCACGGTCACTTACGAGAGTGAGATCTGATAGAGATGATAAGATAATATTTTTGGTATTTTTATGATCAAGATTAAAAGTAAATATTGCAAAATAAAAGGTAATTGAAATAGTTTGTTGACGGAAGATTAATATAATGGAGAATAGACTCGGGGCCATAGGTTTCACTAGTGGCTTCTCTCAAGATAGCATAAGTATTACGGTGGGTGAACAAATTATTGTTGAGCAATTGATAGAAAAGCGAATAATTATGAGAATATCTAGGCCTGATCATGTATATAGGCATCACGTGCGTGACAAGTAGACCGACTCCTGCCTGCATCTACTACTATTACTCCACACATCGACTGCTAGCCATCATGCATCTAGAGTATTAAGTTCATAAGGACAGAGTAACGCATTAGGTAAGATGACATGATGTAGAGGGATAAACTCAAGCAATATGATATAAACCCCATCTTTTTATCCTCGATGGCAACAATACAATACGTGTCGTTTCCCTTTCTGTCACTGGGATCGAGCACCGCAAGATTGAACCCAAAGCTAAGCACTTCTCCCATTGCAAGAAAGATCAATCTAGTAGGCCAAACCAAACTGATAATTCGAAGAGACTTGCAAAGATAACCAATCATACATAAAAGATTTCAGAGAAGAATCAAATATTATTCATAGATAGACTTGTTCATAAACCCACAATTCATCGGATCTCGACAAACACACAGCAAAAAGAGTTACATCGAATAGATCTCCAAGAAGATTGAGGAGAACTTTGTATTGAGATCCAAAGAGAGAGAAGAAGCCATCTAGCTAATAACTATGGACCCGAAGGTCCGAAGTAAACTACTCACACATCATCGGAGGGGCCATGGAGTTGATGTACAGGCCCTCCGTGATCGATGCCCCCTCCGACAGAGCTCCGAAAAAGGCCCCAAGATGGGATCTCTAGGGTATAGAAGGTTGCGGCAGTGGAAATAGGGTTTCATGGTGCTCCTGGATGTTTTCAGGGTATATGAGTATATATAGGAGGAAGAAGTAGGTCGGTTGAGCCACGAGGGGCCCACGAGGGGGAGGGCGCGCCCCCCTGCCTTGTGGCCTCCTCGGTTGTTTCTTGACGTCCACACCAAGTCCTATGGATCACGTTTGTTCCAAAAATCATGTTCCCGAAGGTTTCATTCCGTTTGGCTTCCGTTTGATATTCCTTTCTGCGAAACACTGAAATAGGCAAAAAACAATTTGCACTCGGCCTTGGGTTAATAGGTTAGTCCCAAAAATAATATAGAAGTGCATAATAAAGCCCATTAAACATCCAAAACAGAATATATAATAGCATGGAGCAATCAAAAATTATAGATACGTTGGAGACGTATCAAGCATCCCCAAGCTTAATTCCTGCTCGTCCTCGAGTAGGTAAATGATAAAAAACAGAATTTTTGATGTGGAATGCTTTCTAGCATATTCTTCAATGTAATTTTCTCTATTGTGGCATGAATGTTCAGATCCAAAAGATCCAAGATAAAAGTTTAATGTTGACATAAAAATAATAATACTCCAAGTATGCTAACCAAGCAATTATGTCTTATCAAAATAACATAGCCAAAGAAATCTTATCCCTACAAAATCATATAGTTTGGCCATGCTTCATTTTTGTCACACAAAATGCTCTCATCATGCACAACCCCAAGGACAAGCCAAGGAATTGTTTCATACTTAGCCTTTTCAAACTCTTTCAACTTTTAAGCATTATATGAGCGCGAGCCATGGACATAGCACTATGGGTGCAATAGAATATAATGATTGAGATTGCGTGAGAAGACAAAAGGGAGAAAGTCTCACATTGACGCGGCTAATCAATGGGCTATGGAGATGCCCACCAATTGATGTCAATGCAAGGAGTAGGGATTGCCATGCAACGGATGACTAGAGCTATAAATATATGAAAGCTCATCAAAGAAACTAAGTGGCTGTGCATCCAACTTGCTTGCTCACGAAGACCTGGGGCATTTGAGGAAGCCCATCATTGGAATATACAAGCCAAGTTCTATAATGAAAAGTTCCCACTAGTATATGAAAGTGACAAAATAACAGACTCTCTATCATGAAGAGCATGGTGGTACTTTGAAGCACAAGTGTGGAAAAAGGATAGTAACATTGTCCCTTCTCTCTTTTTCTCATTTTTTTATTTGGGCCTTCTTTTCTCTTTTTTTACGGCCTCTTTTTTTCGTCCGAAGTCTCATCCCAACTTGTGGGGGAATCATAGTCTCCATCATCCTTTCCTCACATGGGACAATGCTGTAATGATGATCATCACACTTTTATTTACTTACAACTCAAGAATTACAACTCGATACTTAGAACAAAATATGACTCTATGTGAATGCCTCTGGCGGTGCACCAGGATTGCGATGAATCAAGAGTGACATGTATGAAAAATTAAGCATGGTGGCTTTGCCACAAATATGATGTCAACTACATGATCATGCAAGGCAATATGACAATGATGATGCATGTCATAATAAATGGAACGATGGAAAGATGCATGGCAATATATCTCGGAATGGCTATGGAAATACCATTTTGAGACTCCTCGTCATGTTCGTGATCACATCCGGGACTCCAAACTACCTTCGGTACATCAAAACACATAAACTCATAATACCGACCATCATCGAACGTTAAGCGTGTGGACCCTACTGGTTCGAGAACTATGTAAGACATAACCGAGACTCATCTTCGGTCAATAACCAATAGCGGAACCTGGATGCTCATATTGGTTCCTACATATTCTACGAAGATCTTTATCGGTCAAACCGCATAACAACATACGTTGTTCCCTTTGTCATCGGTATGTTACTTGCCCGAGATTCGATCATAGGTATCATCATACCTAGTTCAATCTTGTTACTAGCAAGTCTCTTTACTCGTATCGTAATGCATCATCCCGTAACTAACACATTAGTCACATTGCTTTCAATGCTCATATTGATGAGCATTACCGAGAGGGCCCAGAGATACCTCTCCGGCAATCGGAGTGACAAATCCTAATCTCGATCTATGCCAACTCAACAAACACCATTGGAGACACCTGTAGAGCATCTTTATAATCACCCAGTTACATTATGACGTTTGATAGCACATTAAGTGTTCCTCCGATATTCAGGAGTTGCATAGTCTCATAGTCATAGGAACATGTATAAGTTATGAAGAAAGCAATAGCAATAAACTAAATGATCATAGTGCTAAGCTAACGGATGGGTCATGTCAATCACATCATTCTCTAATGATGTGATCCCGTTCATCAAATGACAACTCATGTCTATGGCTAGGAAACTTAACCATCTTTGATTAATGAGCTAGTCAAGTAGAGGCGTACTAGTGACACTCTGTATGTCTATATATTCACACATGTACTAAGTTTCCGGTTAATACAATTCTAGCATGAATAATAAACATTTATCATGATATAAGGAAATATAAATAACAACTTTATTATCGCCTCTAGGGCATATTTCCTTCAGTTGATTGCTTTTAAGAAAGCTCTTGTAGAACTGAATGAAAAGAATAAGCACATGAACAAAGTTGAAGAAAAGTATACCTCGAAGTATATTCAAATCAATTAGAGAAGTGTGCAAATCCACACCAAACTTTATTCGTGTTTACCCCCATCGTACTCTTCAATAACCTGAAACACCTAGATATAAGATCCACGCGGCATGCCAGGAAGTAAAAAACACATAATCTATAAAAGTTATTTACTTGTAGACGTATTGGAAAGCACCCAAAATTCTCAATTCCTCATGTGTTGCTTTATCCCCTAGAATTCTGAGAGCATCCGTACAACTCTTCCAAACCACCAAACTCCAAGTCTTTGTAACCTGCACCCATAAATCAATGAACATTGTCATCATTTGTATTCGATGAAGAGGGGTCTATCTAAAGAACAAATTTAAATAGAGCAGGTGGCTCTCCAAAACTTGAAACATAATTGACTTGGTGGGTGCCCTGATGAGAAAAAGTAGTCCTTAAATGGAATTCACAGCTAGCAACATACCAGGGATGGAGACGAATAAATCTCATCGTAGGGGGTGGCGACGGAGGACTGCACTGGTGACAACCTTGACAACATCAAGCAGTGGTGAACTCAGCGAGTGCGGCAACATGGGCCATGCTATCCCACCCGTAAGGGTGCTGGTGAGAAGCAACATGCCTCCTCTCTGTGACCTCCACCACTTGTAGCGTCCACCTCTCTTAGCTATCACCGTTTGATAACCATGTCGTCCGTTCCCAACCGACCTCCGGGCACCCTCCATCCCTAAAGGTATATAACTCTAGCAGTTCCCCTAAAGCATCTCCCCTACACCTTCAAGCTTGCTTTCACAAAAGGAGTGGGGGTAGGTTGTTCAAGCTATTCTTCAAGATCGACATGTTGTACTCCACTCTATTTGAAGACTCTGCATAGGATAGCAAGAAAACAACAATCATTACGAATGACAGCAGCACAATCATATAAGAGCAAACTGTCGATGTTCTGGGAACGGGGGTCCCCAGACTTTCCTGCCTGCGGCCCGCCGCGTGGCTAAGCCAGTAGGCCGAACGGCCCATCCTCACCAACGAAGCGCCCAAGACCCTCGCGAGGGGCCAAGCCTCGTGAGGCAAACGACGCAAGGCCTCCTCTGGGGCGGCCTAGCCAGGCAGGCTCACGAGGAGCGGAGATATCAAGGCAAGGCGAACCTCACGAGGTTCTCATGACGTGAGCCATGACAATTGACACCAGGCGGGCGCCAGCGCGCACAGCGTCCTTGTTTCCTCTTTGGTGCAAAGGGGTCAAGCGCAGCCACGGAGTACCGAGGCATCAGGCAAAGGTTGCCATTTCGGTGCAACAAGACCAAGACCGAGGACTGCAAGACGGAGGTCACCGTGGAGCCCAGAACGGCGTCACCACCAGAGCTTTGTGCAGGCGAAGACTACCTTTTGTCAGGATAGCTTGTACTAGTTGTCCACCTTCAAATTAGCCCGCCATTGTTGGCTCCCTTCCCGCTCGATATTTGGGAAGAGGACCAGGGCCTCCATAAATAGGACTAGCCACCACAGTGGAGGAGGTGAGCTAAAAAGAGAGACCGCCTCACACACAAGCTCACTGAGCACAAGAACGCCTCAACCTCAGGAGGCCGTTCTGCCCTTGTATTGTTCATCATCAGCCCAAGAGGCAATCCACCACTATCACATTGGAGTAGGGTATTACACCACAACGGTGGCCCGAACCAGTATAAACCTTGTGTCCTTCTGTGTTATGAGTTCGTCGAGTTCGTCCGCGAGATCCTAGCAAGCTAGAGCGTAGATCGGTTGGAGGGACAGACTTCGCGTGCACCCCAGTGTTCGAATCTTAAGGGTTTGCTGGGACCCCATACCCCGACATTTGGCGCGCCAGGTAGGGGTGTGCCGGAGCTTTTCTCCATCAACCAGCGCCCTGTACCACCGCACCGTGCTCCCATGATAGGTACCTCGCCACCGACCTCCTCGGCCGGCACCAACAGCGGGGAGTCTGGGTACCGAGCCTGGCCCCCGCCCTCCGGCGGGTGCAGTGTCCGGTAAGGTTCAGGCCGGAGATGCCGCCGCGTTACGACGGTGCGGTAGACATGGCGCTCTTCCTGCTACCGTACGAGGAGGCCGTCCTCGAAGCCGGAGGTGACGACAAGATCATGGCAAAGTTGTTCCCCCTGGCCCTCACTGGCAGATACAAGAAATCCTTCTTGCTACCTCTTTTAGCACTGCGTTGGTTTTCCCCGAAGAGGAAGGGATGATGATAAATCCTCGCAACCAACGCAAATAGGGGTTGTCAATCCCTATAGGGCCACTTACGAGAGTGAGATCTGATAGATATGATAAGATAATATTTTTGGTATTTTTATGATAAAGATGCAAAGTAAAATAAAGGCAAAGTAAATAACTAAGTAGTTGGAGATTAATATGATAAAGATAGACCCGGGGGCCATAGGTTTCACTAGTGGCTTCTCTCGAGAGCATAAGTATTCTACGGTGGGTGAACAAATTACTGTTGAGCAATTGACAGAATTGAGCATAGTTATGAGAATATCTAGGTATGATCATATATATAGGCATCACGTCCGAGACAAGTAGACCAACTCCTGCCTGCATCTACTACTATTACTCCACTCATCGACCGCTATCCAGCATGCATCTAGAGTATTAAGTTAAAAACAAAGTAACGCCTTAAGCAAGATGACATGATGTAGAGGGATAGACTCATGCAATATGAAGAAAACCCCATCTTGTTATCCTCGATGGCAACAATACAATACGTGCCTTGCTGCCCTTACTGTCACCGGGAAAGGACACCGCAAGATTGTACCCAAAGCTAAGCACTTCTCCCATTGCAAGAAAGATCAATCTAGTAGGCCAAACCAAACTGATAATTCGAAGAGACTTGCAAAGATAACCAATCATACATAAAGGAATTCAGAGAAGATTCAAATATTACTCATAGATAGACTTGATCATAAACCCACAATTCATCGGTCTCAACAAACACACCGCAAAAAGAAGATTACATCGAATAGATCTCCACAAAAGAGGGGGAGAACATTGTATTGAGATCCAAAAAGAGAGAAGAAGCCATCTAGCTACTAACTATGGACCCGTAGGTCTGAAGTAAACTACTCACACTTCATCGGAAAGGCTATGGTGTTGATGTAGAAGCCCTTCGTGATTGATGCCCCCTTCGGCGGAGCTCCGGAATAGGCCCCAAGATGGGATCTCATGGATACAGAAAGTTACGGCGGTGGAATTAGGGTTTTGGCTCCGTATCTGATCATTTGGGGGTACATGGGTATATATAGGAGGAAGAAGTACGTCGGTGGAGCAACAGGGGGGCACGAGGGTGGAGGGCGTGCCTGGGGGGGCAGGCGCGCCCCCTACCTCGTGGCCTCCTATTAGTTGGCTTGACATAGGATCCAAGTCTCCTGAGTTGTATTCGGTGAGAAAATCACGTTCCCGAAGGTTTCATTCCGTTTGGACTCCGTTTGACATTCCTTTTCTTCGAAACCCTAAAACAGGCAAAAAACAGCAATTCTGGGCTGGGCCTCCGGTTAATAGGTTAGTCCCAAAAATAATATAAAAGTGGGTAATAAAGCCCAATAATGTCCAAAACAGTAGATAATATAGCATGGAGCAATCAAAAATTATAGATACGTTGGAGACGTATCAAGCATCCCCAAGCTTAATTCCTACTCGTCCTCGAGTAGGTAAATGATAAAAACAGGATTTTTATGCGGAGTGCTACTTGGCATAATTTTAATGTAATTCTTCTTAATTGGGTGTGAATATTCAGATCCGTAAGATTCAAGAGAAAATTTTATATTGACATAGAAAATAATAATACTTCAAGCATACTAACAAAGTAATTATGTCTTCTCAAAATAACATGGCTAAAGAAAGTTATCCCTACAAAATCATATAGTCTGGCTATGCTCTATCTCCACCACACAAAATATTTAAATCATGCACAACCCCGATGACAAGCCAAGCAATTGTTTCATACTTTTGACATTCTCAAAACTTTTCAATTTTCACGCAATACATGAGCGTGAGCCATGGATATAGCACTATAGGTGGAATAGAGTGGTGGTTGTGGAGAAGACAAAAAGGGGAAGATAGTCTCACATCAACTAGGCGTATCAACGGGCTATGGAGATGCCCATCAATAGATATCAATGTGAGTGAGTAGGGATTGCCATGCAACGGATGCACTAGAGCTATAAGTATATGAAAGCTCAAAAAGAAACTAAGTGGGTGTGCATCCAACTTGCTTGCTCATGAAGACCTAGGGCATTTTTGAGGAAGCCCATCATTGGAACATACAAGCCAAGTTCTATAATGTAAGATTCCTACTAGTCTATGAAAGTGATAACATGAGAGACTCTCTACTATGAAGATCATAGTGCTACTTTGAAGCACAAGTGTGGTAAAAGGATAATAACATTGTCCCTTCTCTCTTTTTCTCTCATTTTTTCTTTTCTTTTTTTCTTTTTTTATTTGGGCCTTTTCTCTCTCTTTTTTATGGGTTCTTTTCTTTCTCTCTTTTTTTCGTCCGGAGTCTCATCCCGACTTGTGGGGGAATCATAGTCTCCATCATCCTTTCCTCACATGGGACAATGCTGTAATGATGATCATCACACTTTTATTTACTTACAACTCAAGAATTACAACTCGATACTTAGAACAAAATATGACTCTATGTGAATGCCTCTGGCGGTGCACTGGGATTGCGATGAATCAAGAGTGACATGTATGAAAAATTAAGCATGGTGGCTTTGCCACAAATATGATGTCAACTACATGATCATGCAAGGCAATATGACAATGATGATGCATGTCATAATAAATGGAACGGTGGAAAGTTGCATGGCAATATATCTCGGAATGGCTATGGAAATGCCATAATAGGTATGTATGGTGGCTGTTTTGAAGAAGGTATATGGTGGGTGTATTATACCGGTGAAAGGTGCGCGGTATTAGAGAGGCTAGCAAGGGTGGAAGGGTGAGAGTGTGTATAATCCATTGACTCAACATTAGTCATAAAGAAATCATATACTTATTGAAAAAATCTACAAGTTATCAAAGCAAAGTATTACGCGCATGCTCCTAGGGGATAGATTGGTAGGAAAAGACCATCGCTCGTCCCCGACCGCCACTCATAAGGAACACAATCAATAAATAAATCATGCTCCAACTTCATCACATAACGGTTCACCATACGTGCATGCTACGGGAATCACAAGCTTCAACACAAGTATTTCTCAAATTCACAACTACTCAACTAGCATGACTTTAATATCACCATATCCATATCTCAAAACAATTATCAAGTATCAAACTTATCATAGTATTCAAGACACTCATAAGAAAGTCTTATTATTAATCTTGTATACCAAGCATATTAGGATTTTAAGCAAACTACCATGCTATTAAGACTCTCATTATAATCTAAGTGAAGCATGAGAGATCAATAGTTTCTATAAAACAAATCCACCACCGTGCTCTAAAAGATATAAGTGAAGCACAAGAGCAAAATTATATGACTCAAAAGATATAAGCGAAGCACATAGAGTATTCTAACAAATTCCAAATCATGTATGGCTCTCTGAAAAGGTGTGTACAGCAAGGATGATTGTGGTAAACTAATAAGCAAATACTCAAATCATACAAGACGCTCCAAGTAAAACACATATCATGTGGTAAATAAAAATATAGCTCCAAGTAAAGTTACCGATAGAAGTAGACGAGGCATCCCCCAAGCTTTGGCTTTTAGGTGTACTTAGATTATCTTGGGGGTGCCATGGGCATCCCCAAGCTTAGTCTCTTGCCACTCCTTGTTCCATAATCCATCAAATCTTTACCCAAAACTTGAAAACTTCACAACACAAAACTTAAAGTAGAAAATCTCGTGAGCTCCGTTAGCAAAAGAGAATAAAAGACCACTTCAAGGTACTGTAATGAACTCATTCTTTATTTATATGGGTGTTATACCTACTGTATTCCAATTTCTCTATGGTTTATAAACTAATTTACTAGCCATAGATTCATCAAAATAAGCAAACAACACACGCAAAACAGAATCTGTCAAAAACAGAACAGTCTGTAGTAATCTGTACCTAGAGCAAGATCTGGAACCCCAAAAATTCTAAAATAAATTGCTGGACGTGAGGAACTTATATATTAATCATCTGCAAAAAGAATTAACTAAATATCACTTTCCAAATAAAAATGACAGCAGTTCTCGTGAGCGCTAAAGTTTCTGTTTTTTACAGCAAGTTCAACAAGACTTTCCCCAAGTCTTCCCAACGGTTCTACTTGGCACAAACACTGATTAAACACACAAAAAACACTACCAAAACAGATGCTAGATAATTTATTTATTACTAAGCAGGAGCAAAAAAAGGAATAAAAATAAAATTGGGTTGCCTCCCAACAAGCGCTATCATTTAACGCCCCTAGCTAGGCATAACAAGCAAGAATAGATCTAGGTATTGCCATCTTTGGTAGGCAATCCATAAGTGGCTCTCATAATAGATTCATAAGGTAATTTAATTTTCTTTCTAGGAAAGTGTTCCATGCCTTTCCTTAATGGAAATTGGAATCTAATATTTCCTTCCTTCATATCAATAATTGCACCAATCGTTCTAAGGAAAGGTCTACCAAGAATAATAGGACATGAAGGATTGCAATCTATGTAAAGAACAATAAAATCTACGGGCACATAATTACTATTTGAAAAATAAGAACATCATTAATTATTCCCGTAGGTTTCTTAATAGTGGAATCTGCAAGGTGCAAGTTTAGAGAGAAATCATCAAAATCACGGAAACGTAACAAATCACACAAAGTCTTTAGAATCGTGGAAACACTAGCACCCAAATCACATAAAGCATAGCATTCATGATCTTTAATTTTAATTTTAATAGTTGGTTCCCACTCATCATAAAGTTTTCTAAGGATAGAAACTTCCAATTCAAGTTTTTCTTCATAAGATTGCATCAAGGCATCAATGATATGTTTAGTAAACGCTTTATTTTGACTATAAGCGTGAGGAGAATTTAGTACGGATTACAACAAGGAAATACAATCATTCAAAGAGCAATTTTCATATTTAAATTCCTGGAGATCCATAATAGTGGGTTTAGCAACATCTAGGGTTTTAATTTCTTCAATCCCACTTTTATCAAATTTAGCATCAAGATCAAAAGATTCAGAATTCTTGGAACGCCTTCTAGGTAAAGGTGGATCATATTCAGTCCCATCGTTATCAAGATTCATATTGCAAAACAAAGATTTAATAGGGGACACATCAATAACTTTTAGATCTTCATCATTATTTTCATAGCAACTCGGTTTAGCGGCCATCTTATTAACTAAGGTAGCCTGCTTATCCAAAATTTCAGCAGTTAATTTCTCAAGATGAGCAAGTTGGGATCTTAAACCATCGAATTCTTTAGACATATCATCAAGCTCTTTATTCATAAAACTCATAAAACTTTTCTGTTCTTTAAGCTTGTTTCTGAAGAAACTATTATGTTCAAATTACAAAACCATGAAACTCCTAACATTGCTTTCGATCTCTTCTAATCTTTTAAGGTGAAGGTCACCAAATTTAGTATTATATTGAGCCATCGCGACAAACAAGCAAACTAACACACAAGCAAACAAAAAGCAAGCGGACAAAAAGGGGCAAATAGAGAGGGAGGATAGGGAGAGAGAGGGCGAATAAAATGGCAAGGGTGAATTGGGGGGAGAGGAAAACAAGAGGCAAATGGCAAATAATGTAATGCGGGAGATAAGGGTATGTGCTGGGTACTTGGTATCTTGACTTTTGCGTAGACCTCCCCGGCAACGGCGCCAGAAATCCTTCTTGCTACCTCTTTTAGCACTGCGTTGGTTTTCCCCGAAGAGGAAGGGATGATGCAGCAAAGTACCGTAAGTATTTCCCTCAGTTTTTGAGAACCAAGGTATCAATCCAGTAGGAAGGCTACGCGCGAGTCCCTCGTACCTACACAAAACAAATAAATCCTCGCAACCAACGCAAATAGGGGTTGTCAATCCCTATAGGGTCACTTACGAGAGTGAGATCTGATAGATATGATAAGATAATATTTTTGATATTTTTATGATAAAGATGCAAAGTAAAATAAAGGCAAAGTAAATAACTAAGTAGGAGATTAATATGATAAAGATAGACCCGGGGGCCATAGGTTTCACTAGTGGCTTCTCTCGAGAGCATAAGTATTCTACGGTGGGTGAACAAATTACTATTGAGCAATTGACAGAATTGAGCGTAGTTATGAGAATATCTAGGTATGATCATGTATATAGGCATCACGTCTGAGACAAGTAGACCGACTCCTGCCTGCATCTACTACTATTACTCCACTCATCGACCGCTATCCAACATGCATCTAGAGTATTAAGTTAAAAATAGAGTAATGCCTTAAGCAAGATGACATGATGTAGAGGGATAGACTCATGCAATATGAAGAAAACCCCATCTTGTTATCCTCGATGGCAACAATACAATACGTGCCTTGCTGCCCTTACTGTCACCGGGAAAGGACACCGCAAGATTGAACCCAAAGCTAAGCACTTCTCCCATTGCAAGAAAGATCAATCTAGTAGGCCAAACCAAACTGATAATTCGAAGAGACTTGCAAAGATAACCAATCATACATAAAAGAATTCAGAGAAGATTCAAATATTATTCATAGATAGACTTGATCATAAACCCACAATTCATCGGTCTCAACAAACACACCGCAAAAAGAAGATTACATCGAATAGATCTCCACAAGAGAGGGGGAGAACATTGTATTGAGATCCAAAAAGAGAGAAGAAGCCATCTAGCTACTAACTATGGACCCGTAGGTCTGAAGTAAACTACTCACACTTCATCGGAGAGGCTATGGTGTTGATGTAGAAGCCCTCCGTGATCTATGCCCCCTCCGGCGGAGCTCCGGAACAGGCCCCAAGATGGGATCTCGTGGATACAGAAAGTTACGGTGGTGGAATTAGGGTTTTGGCTCCATATCTGATCGTTTGGGGGTACGTGGGTATATATAGGAGGAAGAAGTACGTCGGTGGAGCAACAGGGGGCCCACGAGGGTGGAGGGCGCGCCTGGGGGGGGGGGGGGCAGGCGCGCCCCTACCTCGTGGCCTCCTATTAGTTGGCTTGACGTAGGGTCCAAGTCTCCTAAGTTGTATTCGGTGAGAAAATCACGTTCCCGAAGGTTTCATTCCGTTTGGACTCCGTTTGATATTCCTTTTCTTCGAAACCCTAAAACAGGCAAAAAACAGCAATTCTGGGCTGGGCCTCCAGTTAATAGGTTAGTCCCAAAAATAATATAAAAGTGGATAATAAAGCCCAATAATGTCCAAAACAGTAGACAATATAGCATGGAGCAATCAAAAATTATAGATACGTTGGAGACATATCACCGGCGAGCCGCGTGCCTAGCTGCTCGGCCTCCCGGGATCCACGGTGATGTCCTGAGGGGAACTCCGCGACCTCTTCAGTGCGCGCTACGCGGCACCGGCACACCACACAGTCGCGGCACTGCTGGGCGGCTCCCAAGCACCTCCTTCAGATCGCCACGCCAAGCCTTTCTTCCGCCAGATTGGAGTCGCCTGCAAGCGCCCGGGGGCTCCGCCGGGTTGGGCCGCGCCGGAAGTCGACCTCACCTTCGACTCGGAAGACCACCCCAGTTCCACCGCCGGCTCTGGGATGCTTTCGATGCTCTGCACGCCCACCATCTGCAACGTGGCCGTCACCAAGACCCTCATCGACGGCGGCGCTGGTCACAACCTACTCTCCATGGCAGCTTTCAGCCTTCTTCATGTGCCGCTCGAACGGCTCGGCCTTAGCAAGCCCTTCACAGGGATGGGCGGTGGAGCTGCTCACCCCTCGGGGCAGATCCGCCTCCCTGTCACCTTTGGCACGCGGGATAACTATCGCACCAAGCTGGTGGACTTCGACATCGCCCGCATCGGTCTCCCGTACAATGCCATCCTCGGGTACCCTGCTCTCGCTCAGTTCATGGCGGCAACTCACCCGACCTACAACCTCATGAAGATGCCGGGTAGCAAGGGCGTCCTCACCATCCCAGGGGACGCTAAGGAGGCCCTGATGGCGCTCAGGCTCGCCTTCAAGACCACAGCAGCAGCGCAGCCAGCCAGCGTGCCGGAGGCCAAGGAGGCCGCGCCCACCAAGAAAAATCAGTTGTTCACCCAAGACAAGGCAGAGACCAAGCAGGTGCCTGTCAACGAGGATGGGTCTTCAGGAGCCACCTTCACCATAGGAACCGGCCTGAACCCGGGGCAAGAAGAAGCTCTGGTGAGGTTCTTGCGCACGAACAAGGAGATATTCACGTGGGAGCCTGATCAACTGGTAGGGGTCCCGAGAGAGGTAATCCAGCACCATCTGAAGGTGTGCCCCAACGTACGCCCCATGAAGCAGCGAGCAAGATGGCAGTCCACTGAGAAGCAGGCCTTCATCATCCAAGAGACACGCAAGCTGGAGGCGGCAGGTACAATCCGGGAGGTTCGATACCCCGAATGGCTGGCGAACCCCGCTGTAGTGCCTAAGAAAGGCGGGAAGGAATGGATGTGCGTCGACTTCACCAACCTAAACAAAGCCTGCCCCCCAAGACCCGTTCCCCCTTCCGTGCATTGATCAAATCGTCGACTCCACCGCCGAGTGCGACCTGCTGTGTCTCTTGGATGCGTTCTCTGGATACCATAAGATCAAGATGGCGGTGGAGGATGTGGAGAAGACGGCCTTCTTGACACCATGTGGGGTGTACTGCTACACCTGCATGCCTTTCGGCCTTCGCAACACGGGCACAACCTTTCAGCGGCTGATGCACATCGCCTTGGGGCGGCAGCTCGGCAGGAACACAGAGGCCTACGTTGATGACATAGTGGTTAAATCTCGCGAGGCGAGGACGTTGATTCAAGACTTGGAGGAGACCTTCGAGAGCTTGCGCCAAGTGAACTTGAGGCTTAACCCGGAAAAGTGTGTGTTTGGCGTCCCGTCCGGCAAGTTGCTAGGGTTTCCCGTATCCCACAGAGGGATCGAGGCGAACCCGAAAAAGATCAAGGCCATCGAAGACATGAGCCCACCATAGACCCTCAAGGAGATGCAAAAACTGGCAGGACGGGTGACCGCGTTAGGGTGTTTCATCTCTAATCTAGGCGAGCGCGCCCTACCCTTCTTTAAGCTCATGAAGAAGAAAGGCCCCTTCGAGTGGACCCCGGAGGCCGACCAGGCCTTCCGAGACCTCAAGAAATACCTCACCAGCTCCTCGATGATGGTAGCACCGCGGCCTCTTGAGCCTCTCGTGCTCTACCTTGCCGCCACCCCGTACTCTGCCAGCGCGATGTTGGTGGTGGTTCGAGAAGTGCGTCAAGATAAGGGCAGAGCTGATACAGCACCGGGCCGGAGAGGTGCAGCGAAGCCATCAGCGGCGGAAGACCTAGCTCAGCAGAGCAACATCGCGAAGGCTCCCGAGGACAGTCATGTAACGCCCTCGATGCGGCTATAGCTCCCACGTGCCGAGGCACGACTTAGAGGCATAACCGCATTGAAAGCAATGTCGCAAGTTAGGCAATCTTCACAACCCATGTAATATATATAATAAAAGGGAGATACATAGTTGGCTTACACTCGCCACGTCAATCAAAGTAGATAAATAGCATTACAACATTCAAACACTCAAGGCCCGACTACGGCGCCAAAATAAAAGATAACCCAACATGCGACACGGTCCCGATCACCCCAACTGGGCACCACTACTGATCATCAGGGAAAGACACGTAGTATCGGCGTGAGTCCTCGTCGAACTCCCACTTGAGCTCAAGCGCGTCATCTGGAACGGAATCATCAGGCCCTGCATCTGGTTTGGAAGTAATCTGTGAGCCACAGGGACTCAGCAATCTCGCACCCTCGCGATCAAGACTATTCAAGCTTAATAGGTAAGGCAAGGTAAATACGTGGAGCTGCAGCAAACGACTAGCATATATGGTGGCTAACCTGTTCGCAAAAGAGAGCGAGAAGAGGAGGCGAAGCGCGAACGAGTAACTAGAGGACAACATGCGCAAGCATTACTCCAACACCATGTTCACTTCCCGGACTCCGCCGAGAAGAGACCATCACGGTAACTCACACTGTTGATTCATTTTAATTAGTTTAAGGTTCAAGTTATCTACAACCGGACATTAACAAATTCCCATCTGCCCATAACCGCGGGCACGACCTTCGAAAGTTCAAATCCCTGCAGGGGAGTCCCAACTAATCCCATGACAAGCTCTCACGGTCAACAAAGGAATAGACCTCCTCCCGAGACATTCCGATCAGACTCGGTATCCCGGTTCTTCAAGACACTTCGACAAGTTAAAACAAATCCAGCAACACCGCCCGAATGTGCCGACAAATCCCGATAGGAACTGCACATATCTCGTTCTCGGGGCACACTCGGATAGGTCAAGCTACGAGTAAAACCAACCCTCGAGTTTCCCCGAGGTGGCCCCGCAGGCTGCCTGGTTCGGACCAACACTCAGAGGAGCACTGGCCCGGGGGGGTTTAAATAAGATGACCCTCGGGCTCCGGAAACCCAAGGGAAAAGAGGCTAGGTGGCAAATGGTAAAACCAAGGTTGGGCATTGCTGGAAAGGCTTTAATCAAGGCGAATATCAAGGGGTTCCCATTATAACCCAACCGCGTAAGGAACGCAAAATCCGGGAACATAACACCGATATGACGGAAACTAGGGCGGCAAGAGTGGAACAGAACACTAGGCGAGAGGCTGAGCCTTCCACCCTTTACCAAGTATATAGATGCATTAAGATAACAAGATAATATAATGATATCCCAAGAAGTAAATAATGTTCCAACAAGGAACGGTCTCCAATCTTCACCTGCAACTAGCAACGCTATAAGAGGGGCTGAGCAAAGCGGTAACATAGCCAATCAACGGTTTGCTAGGACACGGTGGGTTAGAGGTTTAACACGGCAATTTGGGAGGCATGAAAAGCAAGTGGTAGGCATCATAGCATAGGCATAGCAAAAGAGCGAGCATCTAGCAAAGCAAAGATAGTAGTGATTTCGAGGGTATGATCATCTTGCCTGCAAAGTTGTCAGAGTTGACTGGATCCTCGAAGGCAAACTCAACGGGCTCCTCGTTAGCGAACTCGTCTCCCGGCTCTACCCAAACAAGACAAACAAGCAACAAGGACACAATCAACCACGTGCAAAGCTCAAACAACATGATGCAAACATGGTATGCTATGCGGGATGCGATATGCGATGCATATGCAAGATTTGACAAGGAATGAATGAAACTGGCCTCAACTTGGGAATCCAAGTGTGCCACTGGAAAGGTGAGATGAAATCTCTTGAAAATGATATAAAGATCACCGGAATCGGAGTTACGGTTTGGAAATGGCAAGCAATTCAAATATGGCGCCGGACTGCGATTTACAGCAAGTAGCCATCTAAATGCAACAAGATGAACATGCTACAACACTCAAACATGGCAACAAAATACATGGCAGGGATCCATTCATGATGCTTAACAAAAGAGGAACACTGGGCTACGGCCAATTCATCCATTAACAGGTTCAAACAAGCATGGCAAAAATGCATTTGGCAAACAGATTTCAGACTTAGGGAAATTAACACTTGTCTGGAATTTCAGATCAGGTAGCACACTTTGGAGCATGAAAACTATATGCTACAGGACCTGAACATGGCAAAGCAAAGCATGGCATGTAGCTACTCAAAGAGCTTAACAAAAGTCCCTTAGTGACCTTGAGCCAAAAGGGATAAGAAAATACATTTGCAAGCATGAGAATATGGCAAAAACATAATCAGTTCTCAGACTTAGTGAAAAACTGGAGCATGCAAATAAGATATCAAGTAGGCATGTTTACGAGCTCGATGCACTCACTACAGAGCAAGTCATGACAATCTAAGCATGCACCCATCAAGAATACACATTATACAAGCTAGACATGGCAAGAACAATAACATAGCATGCACGGATCAACTACAACATCCTCGGCAAAATCGCTAACAAGTAGACAATCTGCCCAGATTCACGAAATAGCAAAAGTAGAGCTCGATTGACTCAAGCTAGGGTGCTAC
The DNA here is from genome assembly GCF_002162155.2 of Triticum dicoccoides. Taxonomy (NCBI): domain Eukaryota; kingdom Viridiplantae; phylum Streptophyta; class Magnoliopsida; order Poales; family Poaceae; genus Triticum; species Triticum dicoccoides. The sequence goes on from NC_041384.1 coordinate 422,921,604, forward strand.
ATAATTGCAAACAAAGACTTGGATGGATAGAGCACTACAAGATTAACAAAACATCCTTACCGATCATCCTCAAAAGAGGCACAGATCACTAGGAAACAACATGAACATATGGCATATTGAGATAAACAGATCAAGGACTTAGTGGAAATGCTAAGTCCCTTAAATCAGCATTAACGAATGCACCATTTTGCAAGCTTGTGCTAGTCACCACACACATCAAAAAAATACATGGGTTGCACCTCTGGAAAGATGGCAAAACATATAACAAAACACATGTAGAGCTCAGGGGCATATCATGCACACAATAATCATGGCAAAAATGACAAATATCTAATTGGAGCAGCAGATCTGACAATTAACCGAAATAGCACTCTTCCAATAGAATTTCGGGCACCAAGATGAACTCAAATGAAAATGATGCAATGAGATGAAATGATGCGCTCTCTGAGGCGAACATTTTGATATGGTATATGACCAAAACGGAGCAACAGATGTGGAGTTACGATGCGATGAACATAGCGAAAAAATTAGGGTTTCGGGCAAAAAGTCAACTGAGGCAATTTTCCAGATCCAGATCCAGTGGCACGCGGATCGAGGTTGGCCGGATTTCACTGTAGCTCGCCGGAGGAGGGAGTTCGCCGGAGAGGGACTTGCCGGTCTTGGGGCGGCGCGGATGACGAGGGGGCAGCGGACGACGGCGGGCGGCGCTCAGCGGCCGGGTGGCGGCTAGCTTGGCGGCGGGGCGGCGGAACTCCGGTGGCGGCGGCCGGAGATGGCGGGCGGTGGTGCTTGGCGCCTCGGGTGGCCGGACTAGAGGAGGACGACGATGGGGTCGCGTAGGAGGCGGCGCGCGGCGTCGGGCCCTCGGGGGCTCTCCCCGGGCCGAGCGGGCCGGAGCGGGCGCGGGTGGCGGCGCGCCACGTGGCGGCATGCCACTGGCTGCGGGCGGCGGCGGCGACTCGTACGGTGGGAACCGGATGTGTCCGGCGGCGGAGATGGGCGAGGCTAGGGTTTAGGGTAGAAGGGGATCCGGGAATTTTGAGGAGGGGTCTATAAATAGACATAGAGGGAACTAGGAGTGTCCAAATGAGGTGCGGTTTTCGGCCACGTGATCGTGATCGAACGCTCTAGATGATGGAGAGGGTTTTGGTGGGTTTTGGGCCAACTTGGAGGGGTGTTGGGCTGCAACACACACGAGGCCTTCTCGGTCCCTCGGTTAACCGTTGGAGCATCAAACGAAGTCCAAATGGTACGAAACTTGACAGGCGGTCTACCGGTAGTAAACCAAGGCCGCTTAGAAAGTCTCGGTCCAATCCGGAAATGTTTAATCCCCACACACGAAAGAAAGGTAGAAATGACCACTGGAGGAGAACGGAGCGCCGGAATGCAAAACGGCCAACGGGGAAAATGCTCGAATGCATGAGATGAACACGTATGCAAATGCAATGCACATGATGACATGGTATGAGATGCATGACAACGATAACAACACACGGAGACAAAAACCCAAACCCGAGAAAATAAAATAACTTAACGCCGGAAACGGCAAGAGTTGGATTACATATTGGGGAAATCATATCCGGGGTGTTACAAGTCAGGTCTCAAGAGACCCATCACCTCAGGATATGCCGCAATCTACGCGGGACCCGAGACTCAATGGTGTACCGGCCCTTGTCGAGCACCCAGTGTATTTCATCAGCACGGTACTGCGGGATGCGATGGCGTGCTACCCCATGCCGCAGAAGCTCCTGCTCGCACTTTTGGTGGCCTTGCACAAGCTGCGGCACTACTTCCAGGGGCACCCCATCAAGGTCGTCTCGTCTTACCCGTTGGAGAGGATACTCCGGAGCCCAAACTCAGCCGGAAGGGTCGCTGAATGGAACATCGAGCTGCAAGCATTTCAGCTGGAGTTTACCACCATCAGGGTCATCAAGGGAGTCGCGCTTGCCGATTTTGTGGCAAAATGGACAGATGCCCCGGCTCTTGACACTACTGGAATCAGCTCATTTGCCATCTACCAGCTCTTTGCCGTCAGCTAGCGGACGGCAAAGAAGCTCTTTGCCATCAGCTACCCAAAAGCAGACGGCAAAGAAATGGCAGACGGCAAAGAAGCTCTTTGCCGTCCGCGAGCTCTTTGCCGTCTGCCAGCGGACGGCAAAGATTCTTTGTCGTCCGCTGGCAGACGGCAAAGAGAGGTGGCCCCCACCCCCCGCCCGTTTGGAAAAAAACTTAATGGCCCACCTCTTTGCCGTCTGCCAGCAGACGACAAAGAGGCAAAAGGGCGAACGGCAAAGAGAGGCGGACGGCAAAGAGGGCACTACCTAACGGCCCGTACCCCCCCCGCCCGTTACTCTGTTCTCTCCTCGCCCCCGACGCGCCCCGCCGCCACCAC
>NC_041384.1:422925489-422951076 GCF_002162155.2 Triticum dicoccoides
CGACCCCGAAACAGCACCCCGACCCCGACACGGCACCCCGACACCGACAGGACACCCCGACCACCGACACCTCCCGAAAAGGTGTTCTTTGGCCTTCCAGAGGCCGACGGGGTCATATATTTGTGAATTATTAGTTAGGTCATATATTTTTCGATTTTGTTATGAAAAACATCATATATAATTGTGTTGATCGTGTAGTTTTAAATGTGCGGTTGTTTCATCGCTGCGAGGTTTGGTGTTCGACGACCTCGCCGTGCGTTTGATGAGCTCTGCCCCTTCGTTCGTGGGTGAGCACAAATGACAAGTCCCCATTAATTATTTGATCTATTCCGATGAAACTTGATAGCTAGCTATATATGTGTCTTGAATCATCAGTATGCGTAACCAATATGTGTCTCCCGTTCGAAAGCGTAATAGTTATAAATATGCATGCATTTGCATATTTATAACCTTGATTCTTTCGAATTGTCCAACGCTATCCATGGACAGCCCGAGTATGTGTAGATTGGGTTCGTTTTCCCATATGCTTTGCTCCGGATCCGACGCATATATTTCGTCAGTGCCTCCCCTGTTGTTCTCCGGGTACACATCCTCTCTGTTTATTGCAGAGACGTGTATCGGGAGAACAGCGGGGAGTTGCTGCCGAAATTTTGCGTCGGATCCGGGGCATAGCATGGGAAAATGAACCCAATCTACACATACACGGGTGGGATTAGGACCTATCATTACCTATTAGAGTGTAGGTTGCATGGACGTAATAAAATTGACAAAGTAGATCAACTGATGAATATATACATGGTGAATTACATATATAATTGTTGTGTGTCCAGTAGCTCTGAAAGTCAAGATGAGTGACCGTGCTTGGATGTATACCGGTCACACTGGTCAGAACAAATGGAGCGCTGAATGGTTCACAAAAACTAAGGGGTTTGTGCAAGCCGCATTTGCAAATGGCCAAAAGAAAACCTAGTGCCCCTGTTTCCGGTGCGGCAATTGGGAAAAGAAGACAGAGGCTGAAATGGGCAAACACCTGCAGAAGAGTGGTTTTACCGACACGAGCCACCCCGCTCCTACACCTCCTGGATCTTGGTAAGTTTATCTAGTGTTTTGCTTAACACATGCATAAATACCTAGACTTAGCTTTATTTCCTCCAATGCTTACCATAATGACCTAGACTTAGCTTCTTCTCCTCCAAAATGACTTAATAAGCTTACTGACCTCCAAAACCATCCATTTTACCTAAGTTAGCTCTAAAACGATCTGTGCTTAGCTTACTTATGTCAAAAATTGCATAATTAGCTTAGTTAGCTCATAGACGATCCATTTACCTAAGTTAGCTCTAAAATGACCCATTTTACCTAGGTTAGCTTATAAATGATCCAGTTCATCCAAGTTAGCTCAAAAATGACCCATTTTACTTAGATTAGCTCCTAAATGATCCATTTTACCTACGTTAGCTTTAAAATGACCCATTTCACCTAGGTTAACTCCAAAATGACCCATCTTACCTAGGTTATCTCATAAATGATCCATTTCAACTAATTTAGCTCATAAACGATCCATTTCACCAAGTTAGCTAAAAAAACGATCCATTTCACCTAAATTAGCTCTTAAATGATCCATTTCACCTAAGTTAGCTCAAAAAGATCCATTTCAACTAAATTAGCTCATAAATGATCCATTTCACCTAAATTAGCTCAAAAACGATCCATTTCAACTAAGTTAGCTCATAAATGATCCATTTCACCTAAGTTAGCTAAAAACAATCCATTTCACCTTAGTTACCTCAAAAATGATCCATTTGACCTTAGTTAGCTCATAAACGACCCATTTCAACTAAGTTAGCTCATAAATGATCCATTTCACCTTAGCTAGCTCATAAACGACCCATTTCAACTTAGTTAGCTCATAAATGATCCATTTCACCTTAGCTAGCTCATAAACGACCCATTTCAACTTAGTTAGCTCATATATGATCCATTTCACGTAAGTTAGCTCATAAATGACATACTCTTCTTGTTCTAGTCTTCTTCTTGTTCTACTCTTCTTGTTCTAGTCTTCTTCTTGTTCTACTCTTCTTCTTGTTCTACTCTTCTTGTTCTAACTTTCTTCTTTTTCATTTTGCAGATTTCATTCACTTGACGAAAGCTTGCATAGATGGAGTGCTCCTTATTATCCCTTTCTTTGTTTCTTTTATATCGTTGAACTATGCATGTATCGTTGGATGAAACTATTGTAATATATATGGTTGGATGCCTCTATGTTGAACTTGTTATGTATGATGGAACTATGCATGTAATATATATGGTTGGATGATGAAGTTATGTGTTGGATATCTTATATGTTTGCTCTGTAATGGCCTTTTGAAATATATCTATATATGTCATATATATTTGTGATGAAAATTGTTGGATTTAATAAAAAACAGATAAAAGAGCCAATAAGCAGGCTCTTTGCCGTCTGCCACCGACGGCAACGGGATCTTTGTCGTCCGCCGCGGACGGCAAAGAAGACACGTGGCATCCAGCTGTGCTTCCTGGGAGCTGACCTATTTGGTCAGTTTGCCTACAGTGGCAGACGGCAAAGACTTTGCCATCAGTGGCAGACGGCAAAGAACCTGCATGTAGTGACGTGTAGATGACATCATACGGCGGACGACAAAGACACTAGAAATTTTGTCGTCAGCGGCGGACGGCAAAGGCCTGCCGTTAGCCACTTAACGGACTGACAGCGCAATTATTGCCGTCCGCTCTCTTTGCCGTCCGCCGCAGACGGCAAAGGGCCTTTGCCGTCAGCCGCCAGGAAGCGGACGGCAAAGTAGTTGTTTACCGTAGCCTACTTTGCCGGAGCCTTTTGCCGTCCGCGGCTGACGGCAAAGGCCTTTGCCGTCCGCCGTTCATGCCTTTGCCGTCCGCCGTGGCAGACGGCAAAATAGCTGATTCCTGTAGTGTGAGGAAGGAGAAGACCAGTCCACTTCCCCAGGAAGCGAGGCGCCAGATGGCTGGGTCATGTGTTTTGATGGCGCCTTTGCGCACCAGGGTGCGGGGGCTGGAGCAGTGCTCATCTCTCCCACTCATGACAAGCTTTGCTACGCCGTGCAACTCTGCTTTCAGCATGGCGAGAAGGTCTCTAACAACATCGCAGAATACGAGAGGCCTCATAGCCGTCCTGAAGGCTGCAGCGGCTATGGGGGTGAGACGCCTTACTGTCAAGGGCGACTCGCAGCTCCTCGTCAACTTCTCCAACAAAGTGTACGAGCCAAAGGACGAGCACATGGAGGCCTACCTTGCTGAGGTGCACAAAATGGAAAAGCAGTTCGCAGGCTTGGAGCTGCAGCACGTGCCCCGGGGCACCAACAAGGAAGCCGACGACATCGCTAAAAGAGCATCCAAGTGGCAACCTCAGGAGCCCGGCGTCTTCGAAGAGCGGCTCTTCAAGCCGTCAGCTACGCCACCTCCCTCAAGTGCGACTCAGCCTTGGGAGGAGCTCCCTCAGCCCCTGGCCTCGGGAGCCCTAGATTGCGGCCCAACCTCAGGAGTTCGGTTTCTCTTGGCGCTTGAGCCCCAGGGGGAGTGCTGGACCAAGGAGTTTAGAGAGTACCTGATGCACGAGACATTGCCGGAGAAAGAAGAGGACACGGAGCGCGTGTCTGGATAGGCCACGGCATACTGCATTCAAGACGGCGAGTTGTACAAGAAACGACCAAACGACGTCATGTTGCGCTGCATCTCCAGTGATCAAGGGAGGGAGCTGCTGACTGACATACACGGCGGGGACTGTGGACATCACTCGTCATCACGAACCCTCGTCGGCAAGGCCTTCCGCAGCGGATTCTATTGGCCTACAGCACTTAACGATGCAGCCGAGCTAGTAAAGTCCTGCAAAGCTTGCCAATTCCATGCCAAGCAAATCCATCAGCCTGCTCAGGGCCTCCAAACCATTCCGCTCACGTGGCCGTTCGCGGTCTGGGGGCTGGACATCCTAGGCCCGTTCCTGCGAGCGCCAGGGGGCTACCGCTATATCTACGTCGCCATCGACAAGTTCACTAAGTGGGCAGAGGTGGAAGCCGTCTAAACCATTCCAGCCGGTTCTGCCGTCAAGTTCATCAAGGGCCTCGTGAGCCGCTTCGGGGTCCCCAACCGCATCATCACAGATAACGGCTCGCAATTCACTAGTAACCTCTTTAAGACCTATTGTGCTAACCTTGGAACGCAGATCTGCTACGCTTCAGTAGCCCACCCCAGGAGCAATGGTCAGGCCGAGCACGCCAACGCTAAGGTCCTGAGGGGCCTCAAGACCAGGACCTTCAAGAAGAAGCTGGAGGCCTGCGGCAGGGGCTGGCACGACGAGATCCAGTCTATGCTGTGGTCCATCCGCACCACCGCTACCAAGCCAATGGCGAGACTTTGTTCTTCCTCGTCTACGGAGCTGAAGCGGTCCTCCCTCACGAGGTTAGGCATCGCTCCGCACGGGTCCTGGCGTTTAACAAAACGCAGCAGGACGCCATGCGGGGGATGGATCTCGTGCTGGGGGAGGAACGATGTCGCGAAGCTGCGTTAAGAGTGGCAAGGTACCAGCGAGCGTTGCGGCGCTACCACTGCCGCAACATCCGCTCCAGGACGCTCGAGACAGGTGACCTGGTCCTGAGGCGGGTCCTCTCCAGGGAAGGCTTGCACAAGCTCTCACCCATGTGGGAGGGCCCGTTCAGGGTCGCTCACATCGCCAGGCCTGGCGCCGTGCGATTGAAGACGCAAGAGGGGACACCCATCCAAAACGCCTGGAACATCCAGCACCTCCGGAAGTTCTACCCATGAAGCAAGGCCCAGAGCCTGAGAAGCACAGCCCAGTGCCTATGAAGCAAGGCCCAGAGCCTGTGAAGTAAGGCCCGGTGCCTGTGAAGAATCTCCGCTCGTGACACTCTCACATAATAATGAGTTGGGGCTGTACACGCCCCGGAGTCTCAGGAGCGCCGGCCTCAGGCCCTAGGGCTCCCTCCCACGTCTAGTGGACATCACTTAGCTCCACGCTGGTGAGAAGACTCGAAGACTAGATTAGGTGCCAGATGCGGCTTTTCATTTGCTTTCCGTAGTTGGCTTGCTTTTCCTTAATCGAGTTTGCCTTTGGCGTTCCTTGCTGATTTGGTTCCTTCGCCTTTTAACGCGTTTTCGGCTCTGGGTTACCCGTGATCTCTCTCTCGCCTACCTCGCGAGGGGGCTAAGCAGGTGCCCTCGCGAGCTTTTCCTTCCCTCTGCTTTCTCGCGAGTCACCCTCGTTCGAGCCTGGAAGCTGGTGCAACTCCCCTAAATCCGTGCCCCTCGGGTACCGCGATGCAAAGCGCCGAGTCAAGGTTCGGGTGAACGGTAAAATCCTCTAGCGCACCCCCTAACAAATTCTTGCAGTTCCTGAGCAAATGCAGATATCTCGTGAAGGAAGGGGCATCCCAAACACGCCAGGTTAGGTTATCTTTGCGCAAAATAATAGCATGACATGGGAATAACACGCACGTTGCATTAACCAAGAACCATAGTTCGATACACGCCCCTCTGGGCCCATACTGGTTTCATTTTTTGGTGCAGGGAAAGAAAGGGAAAATCCAAACAAAGCGGCGTTTCAACAATCTGCGAGGACAGGCCCTTGGCGACGCCCAAGCCTAGCCAGACCCCTCCTCGTGCTTCACGAAGGCGCGATGACGAGATGACCCGCCGTCCCCTTCGAAGCGAGTGCGGCGGCTGATCGTAGCCACTGCTGCTGGAGCTGTCGCAGGAGGGAGAGTCGCCGTAGCTGGAGGAGATGCGGTCGCCGCTGAGGACAGGCTCGCCCTCACCCTCGTCACGACCGTCGCCAAGGCCGAGCACCTCCTCGCCGTCGTTTGTCTCGGGGCAACATCCGGCACGGCGGCCATCTGCCTCGAACACCCTCACAAAAAGGGTCGACCCGCCGTCATACTTGAAGTGGAGCGTGCACCGCCTGCCCAGGCCGCGCGCGCGGGCAAACATCTGCCAACCACGGGCCAGGGCTATGTTGCCCGCGGCAGAAGTCTCGACCGCGACCCAGGAGGCCTTGCTGCAGCAACCATCCGCCTGCAACCAGAGCCCCCCTGGACTAGGGGCCGGCAGCTCAGCGGCAAAGAAGCGCGGAAGCTGGAGCCAGTTGCCGGCTGGGTTTTTTGACCAAACAACGAACTCTGGCGATGCCTCCGCTGAATGGAAGCGCGGGTGTGGAGGCCTCGCCACCATCGCGCACCTCCCCCCACCGACTGGACCGCCACGGTTGGACGGCCCCCTCCGCGTGCCAGGGCGCCGCCTCGGCGGTGAGCCATGGCGGGGGTCACAGCGTGCTTGCGCGGGCGGCCGCGACCGTGCTTGGGCACCGGGGAACCAGGGCCCTCGCGAGGGGCCTTACCCTTCTCGGCGGTAGAGAACTTCCTTTGAGGCGCCATCAGAGGCAATGCGAGCAATGGAGCTAGAAGGAGGAAGCAAGCAAGGAAGAGATGGGCAACGGGGGCTCCGCCCCCTCCCCATTTATAGCAAGAGAAGGCCAACCGGTGTCTCCCACGATCACATGTAATGATGGTCTTCCTTGCATGTCGCATGGACTTGTCAAGTCGTGCAGTCGCCGAAGCAGCGTGGGGAAGCGGAGACGCCCACGTCCAATCAACCGCCACACGCCAACCAAGGCCGCATGCTTTGGGGGCCCGCGGCGCTTCGAGCTTGACCCTTGGCTTTGCCGCGAAGCCAAGCCCGCGCGCACCTTGGGCCCGGGGGCTACTGTCGGCGTTCTGGGAATGGGGGTCCCCAGACTTGCCTGCCTGCAGCCCGCCGCGTGGCTAAGCCAGCAGGCCGAATGGCCCATCCTCACCAACGAAGCGCCCAAGACCCTCGCGAGGGGCCAAGCCTCGCGAGGCGGACGACGCAAGGCCTCCTCTGGAGCGGCCTAGCTAGGCAGGCTCGCGAGGAGCGGAGATATCAAGGCAAGGCGAACCTCACGAGGTTCTCGTGACGTGAGCCGTGACGATTGACACCAGGCGGGCGCCAGCGCGCACATCGTCCTTGTTTCCTCTTTGATGCAAAAGGGGCAAGCGTAGCCGCGGAGTACCGAGGCATCAGGCAAAGGTTGTCATTTCGGTGCAACAAGACCAAGACCGAGGACTGCAAGACGGAGGTCACCGTGGAGCCCAGAACGGCATCACCACCAGAGCTTTGTGCAGGCGAAGACTACCTTTTATCAGGATAGCTTGTACTAGCTGTCCCCCTTCAAATTAGCCCGCCATTGTTGGCTCCCTTCCCGCTCGATATTTGAGAAGAGGACCAGGGCCTCCATAAATAGGACTAGCCACCACAATGGAGGAGGTGTGCTAAAAAGAGAGACCGCCTCACACACAAGCTCACTGAGCACAAGAACGCCTCAACCTCAGGAGGCCGTTCTGCCCTTGTATTGTTCACCATCAGCCCAAGAGGCAATCCACCACTATCACATTGGAGTAGGGTATTACACCACAACGGTGGTCCGAACCAGTATAAACCTTGTGTCCTTCTGTGTTGTGAGTTCGTCGAGTTCGTCCGCGAGATCCTAGTAAGCTAGAGAGTAGATCGGTTTGAGGAAAAGACTTCGCGCGCACCCCAGTGTTCGAACCTTAAGGGTTTGCCGGGACCCCATACCCCGAAACAAACATAGATAGCAACATCATTTGAAGCCCTCTCTCAATCATTACAAATAACAACAGCTCAACCTCAATCAGAAAACACAAAGAGCAGCTAAAAGGACAAATAGACTCTCTATATACCTAATCCGACTTTTGAATATATCAACCATTTCTACCTGAATCTCACAATTATCTCACTCTAAATCTCTCATCACTCAACACAGACCATGCACATGTCTGCGCAGCCCCAACACGCGTGTTTACGGCCCAGCCATAACACCACCACCCCACCTTACACCGCAGTTTTGTCGGCCCACTCCGCCCACCGTCCACCACGCATTTCCCTCAGTCGCGGCGCCTCCAACGGCGATGAAAAAGAAAAGAGCGTGTTGCGGAGAAGTGGAGGCGCCGCCATAGCTTAGTCCAGGGCTCACCGAGGAGGTCACCCCGGGCTAGGGTTCAGACTAATTGCTACGCAGCGGCGAGCAATCGGATGAGGTAAGAGAGGCGTGGACGGGTTGGTGACGGTGGCGCTAGTGGGGAAGCCGGTATTGGAGGCGGCAGAGCGCACAAGAGAGAAGGGAGAGGCGCGTCCGAAGCGTTTGCGTGGTTTTTTTTCCCACAATGTAAAGCAACGAAGCGCATGCCGACAGGTAGGCCCACAAACGACCCTCAAAGCCTCGAGCCATCATAGGCCGTGATTTTCTGGGAGCTTAGTAACTGTATCAATGCCATGGAGGAATAGAAAAGGCAGGATTGACTAAACATTCATGGATGCTTTAGTTTAGTGTAACCACAAAAGAGTACTCACACACTAATTCTTATCATGGTTGGATGACCGCTTTGCTCCACTCCCCAACATTATCTTCATCTTCCACACATACTTTTTTTAACCGTGGACAACTTAAGATTTTTTGCATAAAACTTTGACAAATTTGAGCACAACATTCCACAAATTTAGACTTCCAAAACAGTTGTAGACCGTTAGAAAGTACATGCAAAAAATCTTTGTCAATATAATCTTGAACTTCAAAATCCCCACTGCACTCAAATCTATGAAAGGATTCAGAAAATGTATCTCATACTTCTTTCTGCTTTGAAAGGTCGAGCATGGTGATGAGAAAAAACACCCTTCCTGGACTTCTCAAAAGCGAGCACTCTAGGTGTGTGCTTTCTAGATGACAAAGGAAGGGAAAGGTGGAGGAGACATGACGACCACGACCGATAAGGACAAAGGCCGTGATGAGAGAGGCGGGACAACATGTCTCATCTTGCACATGAGGGCCGCGACATAGCACAATTCCCTCATGTGACCCTATGCAGAGCGCGATGATGTGATTATCGGTTGCTCCAATGGAGAGGCGTGACAGACTAACATGAATATCATGACGGGTGGGCTCTACCAATTTGTTGTTGCCATTTTGCTTCATTTTAGATACCAATTTCTCGCAAAGACATTAATAAGAGATACTTTAAGAAGAGGATAGTGTTCCTCCCATTCACTGTTATAAGACGCTCAAACTTTTGTTCTAAATCGAATGCATATATGCATGTTTTAGTATGTTTGTTCACTTATTTCAGTCTGCATATAGCTCATATTGAAACCCAAAGCATCTTATAATTCAGACGCAAGGAGTAGTACTTTTCATTTTTTTCAAACCATATTAGTCAGTTTTTCGGAACGATGAATGTTCATGGTAGTCAATTTTTCTACAACTTCATAGTTATCAGTTTTTTTGCGGGAACTTCATAATTACCAGTTAATTGAACATTTTAACGTGTATCTCTAAGGCTGGTCGTAACGAGAGTATCATAGATACGCATGCCAACTAGGCAAATTTAATGAGGTGTCATAGAATTAAATAAAGAAAGAGATGGTTGAGTATCATATCATGATCTGGATGTGTCATGCATAACAATAAATGAAGTCATTTATGATACTAACTTACGACATTGTGCATTATATATATTAATATTATACTAGCATATGATACTCGCCATTACAACCAGCCTAACTCGCAGAATAACCGTGTTCCTAATTGTTCACACTTCTAACCTTAAAAAAATGTTGATACTTCCACGTTCGTAATTAATTAACTGCATTGACCAGACACCTCGACCTGACTGTGTTAAATGAAAATCCGGCCTCCACCGGATCCCAACCTTTCATCCTTCCTCTCTTTTCCTTGCCGACGAAGCATCCTCCTCGCGGGTTCTCATGAGTCTCGTCCCCCAACAAATCGATTGAAATTAGAAAATCAATTAAGAATACCCGTAAATTACCAAACACGCGCTGCCACCGACCGATCGAGCCACCGACCCCCAGAAGTTCCAACCAAATTCCCCGTCGACAACAGCAGCGGAGGGGCTCCCAGATCTCGCCGCCGCGGGCACCGGCGAACGAGATGTCGCTCAACATGAAGACGCTGCAGCAGGCGCTGGCCAAGGCGTCGGCGGTGATCGAGAAGACGGTGACCACCACGGTGCAGGAGGTCACGGGCCCGCGGCCGCTGCAGGACTACGAGCTGCTCGACCAGGCGGGCTCGGGCGGCCCGGGGCTCGCGTGGCGGATCTACACGGCGCGGCCGCGGGACGCGGCGGCATCCACGCCGTACCCCGTCGTCTCCGTTTGGGTGCTCGACAAGCGAGCGCTCTCCGAGGCGCGGGCGCGGGCCGGGCTCTCCAGGGCGGCGGAGGACGCGTTCCTCGACCTCGCACGCGCTGACGCCGCGCGCCTCGTGCGGCTGCGTCATCCGGGTGTGCTCCACGTCGTGCAGGCGCTGGACGAGACCAAGGCCGCCATGGCCATGGTCACTGAGCCGCTCTTCGCCTCCGTCTCCAATGCGCTCGGGTGCCTCGACAACGTGGGCAAGGTGCCCAAGGAGCTCAAGGGCATGGTACAAACATAGCACTCACGCCTTTGTTTGATCTCGATCATTTCTGAACATCTAGCTTTGGACCTTCGCAATTAAGTGGATGCTATGGAGGCTAGAGTTTGTGAAACTGGCGATTTAGTTCAAGTATACTGTTAGTATCAGTGTGGGTGGGTATGGTTACATTACTCACTGGTAGTAACTAGTGATCAGTCACCGCCAGCAAGCAAGTTGAGGTGATCAGTGTCTGTTTTCATATAGACGAGAGTGAGAAACTGATAGTTTTGCCCAATTTGTCCAGTATTTAGCACCATGGTGAATGCCCAGTGTAATCCATGATATCGAATGTGTCATTTCAGAGTGATGTATCCGCAAATTTCACCAAATGGAATCACCTATATTTTTAGAACTTCACAACAAGCCTTTCTTCACATTAACTTCCTTTAGTGGGTTCATTCTACTGAAATCGTGTGAAGTCCTGTGGCATTTCTCCAGTCTTGTTACTTATGCACTATTTGTAAAAATCTCGTGGCATCATTTTACCCCAGGGTGGCTCCGCCATTGACATGTGGTAGGAACATACGAGATTAACATGATTGACTTCACTAACAATAGGTTTTGGGTCAGACTGTGTTGATTTCTTCCATTATAAAATTGTTAGTTTTTCAAGTGATATTTCAGGGAGTTAGATTGCTATCGAGTAAGCTTGTCAACCAATGCACTCGTAAATATCTTCTGTGGTTGGGTCCTTGTAGAATTTTTCTTGCACGGAACTCTGTGGGGGTCAGTAGCGCATGGCAATTGGTTGCTTTTCGCCTCTACTATGGTTTGCTTATTTTTCGGCTGTGTTCCAGGAAATGGGGATACTGGAGATTAAACATGGATTGCTACAAGTTGCAGAGACGTTGGATTTTCTCCATAACAATGCCCATCTTGCACATCGAGCTATATCACCTGAGGTTGCAACGTAGCAGATTTCTGCATGGTTTTATTTCCTGTAATTTTATATATTTTTTTGTGCACTCATTAGTTTCCCCCGTCATTAAACTAGCTTTATTGTTTATTTGCACCATACTGTCTAGGCTGGCTGGCCATTATATCCTTCTGCTTTATACTTGCACTTAGTTACTCAACAAAATCAATTCAAACCTTCTCTAATGCTTAATACATATTATTGTCTTTATACTGATTATTTGGTAAATTTTCTGTTCTGACATCATGATTGGTAGCACAGAGTTTAATAGTACCTGCGAATCATCCATCCCGTAGAAGGCTTAATTTTTTTTCCATTTCACTACAACTGTCCCTGGCATCAGGAGTCTCCTTTCAAAATAAATGTCTATTGAGGAAATAAAAATAGTATCTTAATGCAGTACTTCACTTCCAAACCTCATTAATGCTTTAGAATAGGCTAAGTGAGGACAGTTATAAGAAACAATGGGAGCAGTTTTTAGTCTATTCTAATGCCCTTGCATGATTTTGATGTTGCTGCTTATAAGCGTGCGCATGTTTTCACTTCTATGCTGTAATAACTTGGTCTCTTTTGCAGACAGTCTTTATAACTTCAAGTGGATCTTGGAAGCTTGGAGGTTTTGGTTTTGCTCTTTCTGTTGACCAAGCCACAGGTGGTTTGGCATCATCGCAGCAATTCCATTATTCGGTTAGTACTTATGACATTGTACTTCGTAAGTAATGTAGGTGATTTGTTTTACCATTTTCGCTATATTAACTAGTTGGCATCTTCTTTCTTTGAGTCATAACAGAGTACTTCTATAGAATTGCTTAGTATTCTCTTAAGTCCTGCCTATGTAGATTGCACTGGAGCACAGCACTAAATTGGACAGAAAATCTCTATTTATCTCCCATAGAATTTTTCCTAGTCATGAATATATATTTTCCACCAAATATGTGCTACAACTTCTGCAGTGTTGCTTAAGGTATTTGCAGATAACATGGATTTGCTTAGCTCTATAACCGCGTATATGCTGCGGTGGACAGAAATTGTCATTTTATTTGTTCAGAATGGTTTTGTGAACAGCTAAACATCCTATGCAACTAAGCATATTCTTTGCACACTTGCTATTTTTTGCTGATACTGTCGCTGTGATTAGCAAAGTATAAATAAGAATCATAACCTTTTTATATGCTTGATTGCTCTTTAGGACTATGATGTCGAAGACACAGCTTTACCTCTTCAACCATCTCTGAACTATACTGCACCAGAATTGGTTCGCAGTGGTGATTCTAAAGTAGGCTCTACCTGTGACATATTCAGTTTTGGATGCCTGGCTTACCACTTAGTTGCTCATAGACCACTTCTGGATTGCCATAACAATGTGAAAATGGTATGTCTTTAATCTGGCACATGCTTTGTCAAAATAGAATGTATTTAATTTGGCTCTACCTTTGACTTATGCTACGGTTGCATGTGCAGAAAATATACTGACATGTCCCCTGTTATTGCAGTATATGAATTCATTGACATATTTAACAAGTGAAGCCTTTTCTAATATTCCTACTGATCTGGTGGCTGATTTGCGAAATATGCTATCAGTTGATGCAGCATCACGCCCTAGTGCGATGGCCTTCACAGGTAAAGTAGCGGTTGTGTTTTCCTTATTTGGTGCATAAGTGCTTGTAGAATGGAGTTTCTGGATGTTGTCACTAATGGTGTTAACTGCTGACAGCACTAACAGTAGGTTGAAATGCTTTTGATACATTACCCTTTTCCTTCTTACAGGCTCTTCTTTCTTCCGGCATGATACAAGGTTGCGAGCTCTTCGTTTCCTTGACCATTTGCTTGTATGTATTTATGACTCCTTTCATTTCTCCTAGATAAGTTTAAACCTTTTGAGTTTCACTGCTATGTGTATCAAGCTTTCTTCTTTGCAACCTGAGAATCACAACTGACCAATTTAAGCTTCAGTTACTTGCTAGACTGTTATCTGCAGATGGTTCTGATGTTAATAAAATATCCTTTTCAGGAGAGAGATAATATGCAGAAGACAGAATTTCTGAAAGCATTATCGGATATGTGGAAAGACTTTGATTCCCGAGTTCTTCGATATAAAGTATGTGCAATCCATTCTCTTTACTTTGTTACAGTCAAAATTGTTCAGAGGAGCTGTAATTACGTATGTCCAATAAAAATCTTTACTTGCTCTTTCGTGCCTTCCTCAGATGCATGATAAAACTTTATTGCTTAAACGGCCATAAACTGCTCAAACTCTAAAGTTTCTATTTCAATCAAGTATCCAGTGCTCAACTTTCCTTGTGGCCTGAAGCTCCGTTCAAAAGAAAGAGCTAATTTTGAGGGCGTACTTGTTTTCTGGAAAATGTTGAGGCTGCCAACAACTAAAGTTTGTAATATGATAAACAAAGAAAAAAATCTCCACACCTCAAATTCCTGGCTCATTTCTATATTACAGAACTGAATCGGTTCATTCATTGATCCATCTGAATTCTAATTTTCTGGTCCCCTATTTCAATAAATTTGTTAATGATGTGTGTGATTAACTTTAATTTGCACATGGTGTTCATCTGAATCTCACTTATTCAATTAAATATACATGCATTGTAATGCTCAGTTGACACATTTTCTTTTTGATAGCTGACTCATTTTCCGACCAGGTTCTTCCACCTCTTTGTGCCGAGCTACGTAACATGGTCATGCAGCAAATGATTTTGCCCATGGTTCTGACAATAGCAGAATCACAGGTACTTCTCCTAATACATAGTACCATCTTTTATTTATGGATTATTGGCTAACAGCAAGGTGTCATGGTTAATTAATTCTAACAACTGGCACGTAGCTCAACCTGGTATCTGCTTATCTGGCTAGTTTCTTATATCTATGTACATGTCTTGTAACCTCTCTTTCTGTGGTTTAGCTCATTCTTGATTCAACGCATGCTAACCTACCAGAATTGGATTATCCCGTATGACACCTCAATTTAAAATAGTTCTTACTCCCTCCGTCCCATAATATAAGAACGTTTTTGACACTGGTGTAGTGTAAAAAATGCTCTTCTTATATTATGAGACGGAGGGAGTAGTTATTGAAAGCAATGTAATTTGAAGCTATGCCATGCTGCATTTTTTTTAGTAATACCAACTTCTGAAGATCATTTTTTAATGCCCTCTTTCTGTTCTGCAGGATAAAGATGACTTTGAGCTGTCAACATTGCCTGCTCTTGTTCCAGTATTTACTTCAGCATCAGGTGAAACTCTTCTTTTGCTTGTGAAGCGTGCCGATCTCATTATTAGCAAGGTAATTATGTATATTTATGAAGTAAACTAATTCTGATTCTTGTTTTAGCCCTGTTAGGTTTCGCTATGGTTGAATGCAATGTTGATCTTGATCCCTGAAGGATCTTTACAAACTAAAGTTTAGTGGAATCTGCCATTTGTGTTTGGGACCCCTGCCGTTATTAACTTATAGTTGCTGTATTACCCCTTGCAGGCCACAAACGAACATTTGATATCACATATCCTTCCTATGCTGGTACGGGCTTATGATGATACTGATCCCCGTCTGCAGGAAGAAGTTTTGCGACGAACAGTAACACTGTCTCGACAACTTGACATGAAGGTTAACCTTGTTTTTTTATTTGCTAAATTGATGAACAGCCATTGAGTTTTAATTGCTCTTTCTTTTGTTCACCATCAAGGAATTATTTTTTCTAACCGATTGCTTGGATTATGTCTCAGATGATGGATGAGCTTACCAAGTTATTATATGAATAATAATCCACATTATGTGTGTATTCATTGTTTTTGTGAATAATGCATCTACATTATGTATTCATGTATGGATTTCTTCTTGCAGCTACTGAAACAGTCTGTGCTGCCACGCGTGCATGGATTAGCTTTGAAAACTACAGTTGCTGCGGTATGCACAGTATATGATTTGATTCCAGTAATTTATTTATTAACATTAATCTGGTCAATATGCTTGTGCAACAAACGACCATAATAATAAAGCTCTTGATGAATGGCCAGGCTATATAAAATATTTGAGACTAAATTGCCGTCTTCATTCCTGTTTTAGCAGACACATTTGCACATGAAAAGGAAAATATAAAGATAAGGGCCATGACATAATGAAACATATGATTTTTCTTGTGTACAGTGTACTTATGCCCTTTGTCATGCAGCTCATTATCTGTCTTCTGCTCTGTTTATAGACATTTTACCGTCATTTATTACAATATTAACAATGCTGGTTTTCTGCCCAAATTCGTAACAATGCTTGTGAATAGTCCTTTCTAAGTTGCTCTGGACATTACTGATTGCTGAATTAAGGTTTACCTAGCAATATATAGTGATGCAGAGTTTATATTTAGTGGTGTAGGATTGCGGGGTACCGCATCTGTTGGGCCTTAGTTTACTTCACATGATTGTTCTATCACGGCACTGTTGGGTATTGCTGAATTAAGACATACTCAATTTTTCCAAATATCTGCTGGTTGCTACTGCCTTTGAACATGTGCTTTCTTATGATCGTAAGTGCCCTGCAAATGTAGGTGCGAGTAAATGCTTTGCGCTGTTTAGGAGATCTTGTTCCATCGTTGGATAAAACAGGTATAGTAGAGATCTTGCAGACTCTTCGGCGTTGCACAGCTGTTGACCATTCTGCCCCAACCCTTATGTGCACCCTTGGAGTTGCTAATGCGATTTATAAACAGGTTACCCTTGATATGTTTGTTCACTAACGCTGAACTTCCAGCACTCCTTGCCAATTTATTTACCTTCTACCAGTACCCCTATGTAACTAAATTCTCATTAATCCAGTGTGGTGTTGAGTTTGCTGCGGAACATGTGGTTCCTCTAGTCTTCCCATTGCTCACGGCACAACAACTGAATGTACAGCAATTTGCGAAGTATATCCTATTTGTCAAGGATATCACAAGGTACCAGTTACTATATTCAATCAATCAGTTGTACTCTCCATGGAGCAATTAATTTATCAACTAAACTACTGTGTGCTTCTACAGCAAGATTGAAGAGAAGCGTGGCGTGACAGTTACGGATAATGGGCATACAGAGGTAAAAGTATCGCCTTCAATCTCAAATGGGATTCATTCTAAGCCAACTTCAGGAGGCCTGGGACAGACTGGACAAATGCCAGCTGCAAAGAGCACTTCTTGGGATGAAGACTGGGGCCCTACTAAGAAAACCAGTGCCCCGCCACTCTCTTTTGATTCTAGTGCTCAAACAAAGCAACCCTCAAAAGACCCTTTTGATTTCAGTACCCAAACAAACCAACCCTCAACACTTCCCTTCGATCTTAGTACTCAAACGAAGCAGCCATCGACAGTTACTCAGGTTGCAGCGTCTACGATCCCGTCTGCACAACCACTTCCATCTCTGCAATCTCTTGCACCTAGTTCAGGGCATCAAACTTCCGGTTCATGTGTTCCTGTTGACATTGAGTGGCCTCCTAGAATGAGCACATCATCTGACTTTAATGCACCATTCTCAGCTAACAAGGATAGTAAATCTGGAGGGCTGTCTAATGATGGGGTTGATGATGTTGATCCTTTTGCCGACTGGCCCCCCAAACCAAGCAGCGCAGCCAGCATTTCAGCAGTGGAGCGCCTGCCAAGCACAAATCAAAGTATTTCTGGGTTGAATACAGGGAACATGGGGTTTGGTGGTAGCAGTACTTCGCTTGGACAACTGAAAACAAACCAGGTGAGCTGGTCAGCGAAACCAAACAATACAAATATAATGGGCATGAGTTCAACTGCCAGCTATTTGAACCAAGGCAACTCATCTCTGGGATATGGAAATCCAATTGGAGGACCGAGCTCAGGTCTCCCCAATGCAGCTAGTTCCATTGGAGGCCAGAGCATCAGGCAACCAAAATCTGATTTTGGTTCACTATCACAGTTATCCAGTGGCGCACAGGGCCCACCCAGGCTTGCCCCTCCTCCATCTGCTGCTGTTGGAAGAGGGCGTGGTAGAAATCAAGGGCAGTCAGCCCTCTCCCGAGCATCACGGACTCCCAATTCCAATGTTTCATCAGAGCAGCCACCTTTTCTTGATTTACTGTAGCAAATACAGGAGTGTCCATGTTCTTCGTTCTGCAAACGGCACTGGATAGCTCACATCGTTCAAGCCTTGTATATGATGAGCATTACACTTTCCTGAAACATGGTTGCAGGCGATAGTGCATTTTCTTGTCAGTGGAAACTGGGTTGCCTTTGTTGTTAGCCCCAAGGAAGCTGCTTCAGGAAAGAGCCTTCCTGAGGTTAGAGAATGTATTCTTGCTTAGGGTTTTCTCGATTTCAGCATCATTGGGGTGGTGAGGCAGCATTAATTTTATTTGTGTATATCTTTGTCCAGGCTCTGCTGTAATGTCTAGAGTTCACAAATGGTTGTGGTGATGTGAAATTTTGAATGTTGAGAATGTATCACCAAAATCTGATGGGCCTCGTGAAAGTGGAAACCCTACATGATGTATTCATTTAAGCCGGGAAGGGCCCATGTCGTGTAATTGCCAAATTTGGGCCCATCTGTACCTCTGCCTGAAAAATGTGGGTGGAAACACTTGTTAAATGCTCCACTAGTTTCTTGTATTGTGATTATTACTGTCGAAGTGAATATGCTTATTTTTGCACATTGCCATCAAAGTGAACATGCTTATTTTGCATTTCAGTTCCCAACTAATTATCCTTTGTTTAGAAATGTATCCCTGCCATGCCCAACCAAAAATGTTAGAGCATCTACAGCTGGACCGGGCAAATCTGGTCCCCTATACATTTGCAAACGTGTCCATGAACCGTGACTGAAGAAAAAAAAATGAAAATTGATTTTCAGGAAAATTTTGGGTCATACCTCAAAAGTCTGCTTCCACAACAATGTCCCTCAAAGCAAATCCCTAAATCCGTACTAATGCCATGCAATGTTAAACTTAAGCACGTAGTTCAACGCACATATATCATAGGAAGTTCATATATTTCATCGGACTACCAAAATTAAACATGTTCTACTAGTTACGAATGATACGACAATGGATGAACTTCACCCATGGCCGCCCTTGCCTTTGCTCTTGCCGTCTTCGTTGCAGAAGTAGCTGTCAAAGACACAATACGTATCGAGTCGGATCTGCTCTTGCTTGAGCTGTCCGATCTGTCACGGCCTCCTACTCTTTGGGGGCAGTTCGAAGAGGGAACAGACCACCCGATTTTGCTCCTTTGCATGGGCACGCGCGATCCGGGCTTGCTGTTTTGCGGCGATGCGGGCACGAAGGGCTTCCTCGTGCCTGCCTGAGGTAGCATGCAACTTCGCCTTCGCGGCTTGCCACGCCCTCGTCCTCGCACGGTGGGCATGCTGGTGCTCCACAGGTGTTGGGCCGTGCCGCCTACTGGTGTTGACCTCGGACTCGGAGTCCTCCGCCGCGGGGGTGAGGCGCCATCACATGGGTTGCGTTACCAACATGGGGATGTCGGTCCAGCGCCATGTACCTCCAGCCAATGGTTAGCACGCCCGGCTTTGCCGCGGTAACGTGCCTCGAGCCATAGATGCCGCTGGATCCAAGTGTCATTTGCATAGGAAACCCGCCGAAGCGACTCCAACTGCGGAGCTGGGATTTACTCCCAGGACAAGCGGAGAGCTAGCCGGACGACCAACTCCTCATCCCCGCATGGAATGAGGTCCTAGTCGATGGATCCGGAGATCTTTGACTCGGATCCACTGCGCACCATGTCGGAAAGGAGGTTGGGAGCTGATTGTGAAAATGAAGCGAATTGTTTAGGGTTTGGTCTAGGATGTAGATAGGGATGCATATTGGTAGGGTCGGGGTGGATCAGCGTGGTCCGGATCTAACGTGTCGGACGCGCCCGATCGTCCTTATATCTGCCCCACATATGACCTGGACATGAGGGATATCCGTCAGCCTGGACGTTTGCGTTAAATTTGCCAGGTCCGATTGAGTGACAATTTACTTTAGTGACCGAGAGGCCGCCCGGACTTCGGGAGGACATAGGACCTCGGGTTGTAGATGCTCTTGCAACCCTAACTAGCTATTGTTGCCCTTAAGAAGAGCGCCTTGTATTTGTATTTTGTGCACCCTTTTGCGGCACAGTAAAATATTGGCTGTCTTGGTTGGCATGGCAGGAATATTTCGGTTCCATTTCTGCCCGCCACTTGGAAGAGCACCATGCAAGTTCAGACGATTGTCTATTGAGAAGCAAGTACCATCCGCTCCCGTCACGGGACGGGAGAGCTCAAGTTCTCCATGTTGCAGTGGTCAGCTGCATGCACGTACGATGCATTCATGGGCGGCGACCTGTGAGACAAGGAAGACTCTGCACAGTACGCACACGACGCACAAAAACGGGAGGCTACAAAGGGGATGGATGCATCAACAGGGGCATTCGATTCCTGGGTGCACATGCACCCAAATCTATATTTATATCTACTAGAGGATACCTCGCTCGTAGCGGCCAGAACTGGTTGCAATATATTTTAATGAGATTTTATTGTGTAGACCATAAATATTTAGATTAATAATATCATGTGATTATTCTACATTGTAATTTTTTTCCATACATGATTATGCATTGACGTAGACATTTTTACATGCAAGCATGCTTACATTGCTAGTTGGGTGGAGCATGCAATTAAGAAAGATTGAAAAAATAATTGATGAGGCGGCATGTGTGGTGATGTGGCATATATGCATGTTGAGATAAATATGATAGTGCGGATCAACATATGTATATATAGGATAGCTACTCTCTCTCTCGAGTGAATTGCAAAAAACATCGACATTGAAGGCTAGGGTTGCAGAAATCACAAGTCTCTAGTTTTATGCCCAAAAACACTAATTCTAGGGCTAATTTTTTTTGCAAAAACCACAAGTCGCTCGGTTCGCTCGTTTTAAGTGGATTATGACAGGTTGGACCCGCATTTGTCGACGTGGCATAACTGTTCATCCGTTTGACTCGTTAGACGCCGTGAGACGCCGTGCGTGGGCCGGCTCGAGCCGGAACCCTTTTGACCGGTCCCTCCCCTCCCCGCTAGCTCTTCTCCATCTCTTTCCCTCCCCCACACCCTCTCCTCTCAGACATGGTGACGGCGAGTGGCGGCGGCGACTGCGGTGGGCCTGCCGGTGGCGGAGACGACAGGCCACCGGAGGCGGATCTCTGCGGCAGCTCAAACCCCGGCGCCCCTTCGGACAACAGCCCCAACCCCAGCCCCCAGCACTCGCTGGAGTCCGCGGCGGCTAGATCTTGGGCCAGGGTCGTGAAGGCGGATCCGACGGAAAGCCACCGGTGGGGCTCGTCATTCGGCGACGTCTAGTAAGTTAACCTCATTTGTACATATTCTAGGGTTAGGTTTAGGATTCGGTGGCGTCTAGTAAGTTAACCTCATTTGTACAGATTCTAGGGTTAGGGTTAGGATTCGGCGGCTGGATCTTGGGCTGTATGTATGTGTGGTTATTTTGATTTGCAGTGTTAAACCTAGCTTGGGTACTGAAACACTCAATTTGATTTTGGGGGAGGGGGCAGGGGAATAGCCCACTGTCAAACTCATATATGTGTCATATTAATTTTATTTAGTTGATATGTAGCAATGTGAACTGTTAATTAGAGCAGTGGCAATACAGAACACATTAGAGTAGCTTATTTGTTAATATGCAGTGTTAATTATAGTACATTAGAGTATGTACATATTTAGTTATGCATTGTTAATTAGAGCAGTGCCAATAAAGGGCAAATTAGAGTACCTCATTTTGTAGTTATGCATTGTTAATTAGAGCAGTGCGAATAAAGGGCAAATTAGAGTAGCTTCATTTGTAGTTATGCATTGTTAATTAGAACAGTGCCAATAAGAGCAAAGTAAAGTATTTTTTTGTTAATATGCAGTGTTAATTATAGCATATTACTGTGAACTTTTTTATAGTAATTATGCAATGTTAATTAGAATTGTTGTTTTATCTTGTTGTCTAGTTTGGACGATGCTGTTTGGGAAGTTAGAATGCACTTCCATGAAAGAGACAACTTGGAGAGATCCATCTGCATTTCAGACATCACATATCACAATTTGGTAGCATTAACAGAGACAGAGGGATATGGGCTGAATGACTACATTTACTTTGTGAGGGAGCCTGGTGTGGGTATTGAAGGATTGGTAGAAATTTTTGATGATGACAAGGTGGATGAAATGCTTGACCATATTGCTAATAAGGATCAGACTGTAGTGAATTTGACAGTGATTAGGGCCACTGATCCAAGACCTGCAGATTTGAATGCATGCTATTTGTATGAGGAGCAGGTTCCTTTGAGTCAATTAGGGGAGAAAAACCTGTCTATGAAGTCAATCCTTCTGGAGTTCTATTCAGATCACCTGAGAAATCAAATAAACAGAGGCAGTCAGAGCCACTTCAGTTCTTTTCCACACAGCAGAGCACAAACATAGATATTGCTATGGAGCAAGATGAGCAGGAGACACTAATGGAGCTAAAGAGGAGAACCAAGATTGAGAACTTTAGGAAACATAAGGAGGCATCTGAGCATGTTCAAATGGTTAAGCAAAAACTACCAGTTCTTCTAACTGAAGATGACTCTGATCTGGATGCAGATGAGGACTTTGTTAACATGCTTAATGATTTGAGGAGGCAGAGAGAGGACCCACTCCTTCATTTTGAAGGAGACATTGATGTGGATGAAGTGTATGGGGAAGATGAGGAAGAGGAGCAAGTGGAGCGGATGGAGCATGAGGAGGAGGAGCGGGTAGAGCAAGTGGAGGAGGATGAGCAGATGGAGCAACAACAGGAGCCAGCAAAGAAGAAGGAAAAAAGAAAAGGGCCAACCAAGAGGTCACATTCAAGCTTGGAGCAAAGATTTGAGGATGTGTGGGTACCATCATCAGATGAGGAGTATGTAGGTGATTTGAAGCAGGAATATGATGATGGAGCTGAGAATGCACCTTTTATTCTGCCCAATGGAAGGAAGAGCAGAGCATATAAAGAAAAACCAAGGAAGTGTTATAGTGAAGAAAGATAGAACCCAGAGGAGCAGTTTTGTAGAAATCTTTATTTCCTTAATGTGTACCAATTTAGGAGAGCACTTCAGACATTTCACATAAGTCAGAATAGGAACTATGACTTCCACAGAAACTGCAATGACAACATCATAGTTGTGTGCACTAATGTGAAATGTCCTTTCTACATTGCAGCTTCTGTTGTTGCAAATGAAACTACTTTTTGCATCAGAAAGGCTAATCTTCTGCACACATGCCCAGTAGTAGCAGAGAATACAAAGGTCACAGGAAAATGGGTGGCACACCAGTGTGAGGATATGCTGAGAATTGATATTGCCACACCAATCACCACAATAATGCAGAATTTGAAGAAGAAATATGGAGTAGAGATCTCAACCCATATGGCCTATAGGGCTAGGAAACAAGCATTGAAGGTTGTCCAAGGAGACCAGAGAGGTCAATACACTAGGATTAGAGATTATTTGCAGGCTGTTTTGGACACAAACCCAGGAAGTAGATGTGTTGTGACCACTAAGCATTTGCCACAGCACCGAAGCAAGAACCCAAGGTTCCATGGCCTGTTCTACTGTCTTAATGCTTGCAAAGAAGGGTTTTTAAATGGATGTAGGCCATTCATAGGTACATTGTGTTGTAACTTGTGTAGTGTTTTTGTTATTTGGCCACATTAAATACACTGTCTTCTCACATTTGTCACTTTGCAGGGGTAGATGGTTGTTTTATCAAGCTGTCAACAGGTCAGCAGATCCTTGCTACAACAGCAAGGGATGGAAACAACAACATATACCCTATAGCATTTGGATTTGTTGACAAAGAGGACACGGACAACTGGACCTGGTTCTTAACACAACTGAAAGATGCACTTGGTGGAGAAAGTGGAAAGTTTGGGTATTATACTATCATTTCTGATAGGCAGAAGGTAAACTTCTCTCCTCATATTTCTATTGTACTATTAATTTTTCATATGCACATTGCTTTGTGAACAATTCAAATGGACCAATATTTAGCTCTAGTTCATATTGTGTCAACAGAGCCTTTTAAATGCAATAAACCATGTTTTCCTCAATTGTCCACAAAGATTCTGCCTTAGACACATTTATCAGAATTTCCAAACTGCTGGTTTTAGAGGTGATGAATTAAAGAAACACATGGATGCGGCTAGTTACTCTTATAATAAGAATGAACACCTAGCTGCAATGAATGATTTGAAAAGAGAGTGTAAGGCAGCTTGGGCATGGCTTAATAAAGTACCGGTTCATACATGGGTTAGACATGCAATGGATTTTACCTACAAGACTGACCTAGTTGCGAACAACATCGGTGAGGTGTTTAATAAAATGATCCTAGATGTTAGAGGGAAGCCAATAAAGACCATGCTGGAAGGAATTAGGACTAAATTGATGGTCAAATTTAACACCAATAGAACTAAGACAAAGACAACAAATTGGGAGATTTTCCCAACATATGCAGAGATGTTAGAGGAGGCAAAGTACAACTCAAGGTGGTGCCAATCTTTGATGGCTGGTCCTAACATTTACCAAGTTAGTAGTGGAGATAACACCTACTCAGTGAACTTGCTGCACAGAACATGTGGATGTAGGAAGTGGGATATGACTGCTACGCCTTGCAACCATGCAGTCTCTGCAATTGTGAAAGCTAAGTTGCAACCTGAAGACTTTGTTGATGATTTCTTCAAGAAGGAAATGTACCAAAAAGCATATGGCCATATCATATTTCCTGTCCCTGGTCCAAATCTGTGGCCAAGGATAAGAACTCAGGACATAGAGCCTCCATTTTTCAGAGACAAAGTTGGGAAGCAACAAACAAAGAGGAGAAAAAACCAATTTGAGAAGCCAGCACCAAGAGATACATCTAGGATGGCATCCATTACTTGTAGCAACTGCAAACTTGTAGGGCACAGATACACTGTGTGCTCCAAGCCCTTGATACCAGCTCTTGCTATGAGACAAAACCAGCATCAGGTTAGCTAAGCATATTTGTTTCTGTTTTTGTAGCTATGTCTCAATTGTAATTCATAGTTCATGATTGTTTTTGTTTTTTAAATGCAGCCAAACAGGTCACATGCTTCTGCTTCATCTACAGCTGCTGCACCAACAAGGAAGAGGCCATCTCCATGCACAACAGATGTTGGGACTGCTCCTCCCAGGAAGAAAGCTGCACCTGCTGCAACTACACCTAGTGCTCCTCCCAGGAAGAAAGCTGCACCTGCTGCTAGTGCACCTACTGCTCCTCCCAGGAGGTCTCCCAGGAAGAATGCTACCCCAGCACCTACTACTCCTCCAAGGAGGTCTCCTAGGAAGAAAACTACCCCAGCTGGTGCATCTTCTACATCTGCTGCAGGCCATAGGGGAACATTTCATGCTCCAAGACAGACTGGAAGGAAGAGGACAGTTTCCTACAAGATGAAAGGGTACCTTTATGCTTCTGGTAACTAGATGTTGCCTTTGATGGCTGCTTGAATTTGATGCCCATGTTGGTTGTTGAATTTGATGCCTTTGTTGGCTGTTAAACTAGATGCCTTTGTTGGCTACTCAAGTAGATGCCTTTGTTGGCTGTTGAACTAGATGCCTTTGTTGGCAGGTTTGAACCAGATGTTGAACTAGATGCCTTTGTTGGCTGCTTTGAACCATATGTTGAACTTGTTGCCTTTTGATGGTTGTTGAACTTCATGCTGGATGTTGATGGTAGTTGCACCTAAATGAGTAATAGTTGCTGCCTTTTGATGGTTGTTGAACTTGAATGCATGATGTTGATGCTTGTTGAACTTGATGGTTGATGGTTGTTGAAATTGATTCTAGGGTGCCTCGACGTAAAAAAAACCACCAAAATGATTCTAGGGTGCCTCGACATCGAAAAAACCACCTAAATGAGTCTAGGGTGCCACGACGTCGAAAGAACCACCTAAATGATTCTAGGGTGCCTCGACGTCGAAAAAACCACCTAAATGAGTCTAGGGTGCCTCGACGTCGAAAAACCACCTAAATGAGTCTAGGGTGCCTCGACGTCGAAAAAACCACCTAAATGATTCTAGGGTGCCT
>NC_041384.1:422951320-423019068 GCF_002162155.2 Triticum dicoccoides
GACGTCGAAAAACCCACCTAAATGATTCTAGGGTGCATCGACGTCGAAAAAACCACCTAAATGATTCTAGGGTGCCTCACGTCGAAAAAACCACCTAAATGATTCTAGGGTGCCTCGACGTCGAAAAACCACCTAAATGAGTCTAGGGTGCCACGACGTCGACAGAACCACCTAAGTGAGTATAGGGCTATTTCAGATATACAAATCAACATCAAAATTCATCACATTCAGCATATTGGGAGATCCATACATAAGCAATACATAACTAATTAGTATCATAATTGGGGGATCCATACATGACCATTACATAACTAATATGTAGCATAACTGGGAGATCCATACATGAACATTACATAACGAATAGGTAGCATAATTTGGAGATCGATACATGACTAATAAGTAGCATAATTGGGAGATCCATATAGGACCATTACATAACTAATAAGGAGATCCATACATGACCATAAATTCCATGACCATTACTGCCCAATGTGGCTCATTCATCTAAGATTGCCTTGATCCCATTCAACTTGGCCTTGGTCTGCTCCACAGCCTTCTCAATCTCATCAATATGGGCCTGCAACTTAGTCTTCTCTTCAACAAGCTTCAACTTCATGTTCCTAATGACACTGGCTTGAGATACTGTCAGGTTCTTAACCATGTCATACTTCTCCTGGAGCTTGCTCTCATCAGGCTTCCTTTCCATCTAGGCCCTCCTCTCATTCTCATCCAAAAGGGCTTGAACATCTCCAACCAACTTGTCATAACTGGCCTGCAGCTTGATCTTCTCTTGTGTCAGATTGTGAACAGCAAATGAGTTCATCAGGTTGTCCTCAGTCCTATTTCTCTTGGACTCTTCATACATATCCCACAACTTGGACAGTGCATTCTCCATTGTAGCTGGCCAAGATGGATCAACCCATTCAACTAGTCCACAATTTTTACTATCCTGTTAAATTACAGTGTTAAACAACAAGATATGAGCTACATGCCAAGATGAGTTATTTACTAATAACAAGTAGGCACTCCAACCAATACCAACAATTAGGCAATCTAAATAATGCGTGCTTACTAACTAAAAGCAACTAGGGCAGCAGTACTTAATAAAAAATTTTAGTAACTGCTTCCAACCCCATGCACATGCTTGACATATAAACAAACCTCACTTGTTCACACTGTCACATGCTGACATATTAACAAATAACCTCACTTATCAACACTGTCACATGCTGACATATTAACAAATGACCTCACTTATCCACACTGTCATATGCTCACATATAAACAAATGAACATGCCACGACACTCTGCACAGATGCTCACATAAATACAATGACTTCACTGAGCTAATAAGCATTGGGCACATATTTAAATAGCCTAACTAACAAGCCAGATCTGCTAAATACCAAAATAGGTACTAAACAATGACCAAATGATTAGACCACAACAACTAATTAGCAGAAATTTGACACATACCTTCACAGCACAGGCAATGAACCTCCTGCCAGTATGGATGCCCTCGAAAGCAACAAGTCTTTCTGCTCGCTTCCGGTGTTCATGGCACAAAACATAATCTTTGCCCTCGAATTCGGAGTCATCCGTGGTAGCAGGGATCTGCACGTGCAAAGGAAAGCAAGAGATTTGGGAAGAAAAATTCAGATCTAGCTCAAGAGGAAAATCCCCAAATCCAAACCCTAACCCTTCTACCAACTCACCTGCACTATGCCGTCATCTGAACCTGAGGTGGCGTACTGGTAATACCTGCCATGTGAACCTTCACTGCTGCGAGAGTCCTCACTCCAGGAAACCATGGCGACGCGGTGGCAGCGGCGGCGGTCGGAGATGTGGACGTGTCGACGGCGGCGAACGAGTGGGAGCAGAGAGCGCGAGCGAATGAGGGTTGTGGTGGGTGGGCATGTAACGACTCGAGGGGAGGGACCGGCTAAAAGGGTTCCGGCTCGAGCCGGCCCGCACACGGCATCTCACGGCGTCTAACAAGTCAAACGGATGAATAGTTATGCCACGTCGACAAATGCGTGTCCCACCTGTCATAATCCCACTTAAAACGAGTGAACCGAGCGACTTGTGGTTTTTGCAAAAAATTAGCCCCGGAATTAGTGTTTTTGGGCACAAAACTAGAGACTTGTGATTTCTGCAACACTAGCCTTCAATGTCGATGTTTTTTGCAATTCACTCCTCTCCCTCTTCCGATTTAGAGAGATCATCAACCAATGTAGATTGTGAGTGAAAGACATGAGTTTTGAGGATACAAAACTATCCAATGAAATATTCCTCACTTGTTCAACTCCAATTATTGCATTACCCTTTCTTTCATTGGACATGCACATGATGCATGTAAAATAAGATGCATGCATGACCACTAATTCTCTTTCTCTCATCTCTATAAATTAACAAAATTGCTTCATGGACAACACATTAGGCACAATCGCGAACAATACAACGTCCCCAACAACACTAGCATCAGCTAGAAAAGGAAAACGAATGACCCCAACATGCAGGCTCGCGGTTGGCCCTATTGGGGATCGTAGCATAAATTTAAAATTTTCTATGCATCACCAAGATCAATCTATGGAGTAATATAGCAACGAGGGGAAAGGGAGTGCATCTACATACCCTTGTAGATCGCTAAGCGGAAGCGTTGCAAGAACACGGATGAAGGAGTCGTACTCATAGCGATTCAGATCACGGTTGATTCCGATCTAAGCGCCGAACCACGGCACCTCCGCGTTCAACACACGTGCAACCCGGTGAGGTCTCCTACACCTTGATCCAGCAAGGGGAGAAGGAGAGGTTGGGGAAGACTCCGTCCAGTAGCAGCACGACGGCATGGTGGTGGTGGAGGAGCGCGGGACTCCAGCAGGGCTTCGCCAAGCACTACGAGAGACGAGGAGGGAGAGGGGTAGGGCTACGCCAATAGGGGAAGAACTTCGTGTGTTGGGCTGCTCCTTTGCCTCCACTATATATAGGGGGAGAGGGAAGGCTGCGCCCCCACCTAGGGTTTCCTCCCTAGGGGTGGCGGCAGCCCTAGATCCCATCTAGGGTGGCGGCCACAAGGGGGAGAGGGGGAGGCGCACCTGAGGTGGGCCTTATGGCCCATCTGCCCTAGGGTTTGCCCTCCTCCCCTCTTGGAGGCGCCTTGGGCTTTGGTGGGAAGGCGCCCCATCCCACCTAGGGGCTGGTCCCTTCCCACTATTGGCCCATGTAGGCCTCCGTGGCTGGTGGACCCCCGGATCCCTCCGGTGGTCCCGGTACACTACCGGTGATGCCCGGAACACTTCCGGTGGCCAAAACCATACTTCCTATATATCAATCTTCACCTCCGGACCATTCCGGAACTCCTCGTGACGTCCGGGATCTCATCCGGGACTCCGAACAACATTCGGTAACCATGTGCATACTTTCCCTATAACCCTAGCGTCATCGAACCTTAAGTGTGTAGACCCTACGGGTTCGGGAGTCATGCAGACATGGCCGAGACAACTCTCTGGCCAATAACCAACAGCAGGATATGGATACCCATGTTGGCTCCCACATGCTCCATGATGATCTCATCGGATGAACCATGATGTCAAGGATTCAATCAATCCCGTATACAATTCCCTTTGTCTATCGGTACGATACTTGCCCGAGATTCAATCGTCGGTATCCCCATACCTTGTTCAATCTCGTTACTGTCAAGTCTCTTTACTCGTTCCGTAACACATCATCCCGTGATCAACTCCTTGGTCACATTGTGCACATTATGATGATGTCCTACCGAGTGGGCCCAGAGATACCTCTCCGTTACACGGA
This sequence comes from Triticum dicoccoides, assembly GCF_002162155.2. Taxonomy (NCBI): domain Eukaryota; kingdom Viridiplantae; phylum Streptophyta; class Magnoliopsida; order Poales; family Poaceae; genus Triticum; species Triticum dicoccoides. The sequence continues at coordinate 422,955,134 of NC_041384.1, forward strand.
GTGAAAAATCCCAGTCTTGATTCGTGCCAACCCAACAGACACTTTTGGAGATACCCGTAGTGCACCTTTATAGCCACCCAGTTACGTTGTGACGTTTGGCACACCCAAAGCACTCCTACGGTATCCGAGAGTTGCACAATCTCATGGTCTAAGGAAATGATACTTGACATTAGAAAAGCTTTAGCATACGAACTACACGATCTTGTGTTAGGCTTAGGATTGGGTCTTGTCCATCACATCATTCTCCTAATGATGTGATCCCGTTATCAACGACATCCAATGTCCATGGTCAAGAAACCGTAACCATCTATTGATCAACGAGCTAGTCAACTAGAGGCTTACTAGGGACATGGTGTTGTCTATGTATCCACACATGTATCTGAGTTTCCTATCAATACAATTCTAGCATGGATAATAAACGATTATCATGAACAATGAAATATAATAATAACTAATTTATTATTGCCTCTAGGGCATATTTCCAACAGTCTCCCACTTGCACTAGAGTCAATAATCTAGTTCACATCGCCATGTGATTAACACTCACAGGTCACATCGCCATGTGACCAACATCCAAAGAGTTTACTAGACTCAATAATCTAGTTCACATCACTATGTGATTAACACTCAATGAGTTCTGGGTTTGATCATGTTATGCTTGTGAGAGAGGTTGTAGTCAACGGGCCTGCCATATTTAGATCCCTATGTATTTCACAAAACTTTATGTCATATCATAGATGATGCTACCACGTTCCACTTGGAGCTATTCCAAATTGTTGCTCCATTATACGTATCCGGTATCTCTACTCAGAGCTATCCGGATAGGTGTCAAGCTTGCATCGACGTAACTCTTTACGTCGAACTCTTTATCACCTACATAACCGAGAAACATTTCCTTATTCCTCTAAGGATAATTTTGACCGCTATCTGGTGATCTACTCCTAGATCACCTTTGTACCCTCTTGCCAGACATGTGGCAAGGCACACATCTGGTGCGGTACTCAGCATGGCATACCATATAGAGCCTATGACAAAAGCATAGGGGACGACCTTCGTCCTTCCTCTTTCTTCTGCCGTGGTCAATCTTTGAGTCTTACTCAACTTCACACCTTACAACTCAGGTAAGAACCCCTTCTTTGACTGATCTATTTTGAACTCCTCAAAAACATGTCAAGGTGTGCGTTCTTTGAAAGTACCATTAGGTGTCTTGATCTATCTCTATAGATCTTGATGCCCAGTATGTAAGCAACTTTATCCAGGTCTTCCTTTGAAAATCACTCTTCAAACAACAATTCATGCTTTCCAGAAATTATACATCATTTCGAATCAACAATATGTCATCCACATATACTTATCAGAAATGTTGTAGTGCTCCCACTCACTTTCTTGTAAATACAAGTTTCTAGCAAACATTGCATAAACCTAAAAGCTTTGATCACTCCATCAAAGCATATATTCTGACTCCGAGATGCTTGCTCTAGTCCATAGAAGGATCGCTGGAGCCAGCATACATTTTAGCATCCTTAGGATCGACAAAACTTTGATTGTATCACATACAACTTTTTCTTACGAAAACTGGTAAGAAAACTTGTTTTTTGACATCCATCTGTCAGATTTCATAATCGAAAAATACAGCTAATGCTAACATGATTCCAACGGACTTAAGCATCGCTACGGGTGAGAAATTCTCATCGTAGTCAACTCCTTGAACTTGTGAAAAGACTCTTTCCCACAAGTCGAGCTTCATAGACGGTAACATTACCGCCCACGTCCGTCTTCTTCTTAAAGATCCATTTATCTCAATGGCTTGCCGATCATCGGGCAAGTCCACCAAAGTCCATACTTTGTTCTGATACATGGATCCTATCTCGGATTTCATGGCTTCTAACCATTTGTCGAAATACGGGCCCACCATCGCTTCTCCATAGCTCGTAGGTTCATTGTTGTCTAACAACATGATATCTAAGACAGGATTACCGTACCACTCAGGAGTAGTACATATCCTTGTCGACCTACGAGGTTCGATAGCAACTTGATCTGAAGCTTCATGATCACTATCATTAACTTCCTATTCAACAGATGTAGGCGCCACAGAAAACATCTTTCTGTGTTGCATCACTTTCTGGTTGAAATAAAGGTTCGACAACCTCATCAAGTTCTATCTTCCTCCCACTCAATTCTTTTGAGAGAAACTCCTTCTCGAGAAAGGACCCGTTCTTAGCGACAAACAATTTGCCCTCGGATCTGAGATAGAAGGTATACCCAACTGTCACCTTTGGGTATCCTACGAAGATGTGTTTGTCCGCTTTTGGGTTCGAGCTTCTCCGGCTGAAGCCTTAAGCATCGCAGCCCCAAACATTAAGAAACGACAATTTTTTTTGGTTTCTTGCCAAACCAATGTTCATACAACGTCGTCTCAACGGACTTATATGGTGTCCTATCTAAAGTGAATGCAGTTGTCTCTAACGCATATCGTCAAAATGAAAACGGTAGATCAGTAAGAGACATCATATATCGCACCATATCTCATAAGGTTCAATTACGACGTCCGGACACACCATTTCCCTGTGGTGTTCCAGGTGGCTTCAAATGTGAAACAATTCTACAATGTCTTAAGTGATTTCCAAACTCATAACTCAGAAATTCTCATCGATCAGATCGTAGGATTTTGATCTTCTTGTTATGATGATTCTTAACTTCACTCTGAAATCGCTTGAACTTTTCAAATGTTTCAGACTTGTGCTTCATTAAGTAAATATACCTATATCTACCCAAATCTTAGTGAAGATGAGAAAATAGCGATATCCCCCACACACTTCAATTATCATTGGATCACACGCATCAGCATGCATGATTTCCAACAAGTCACTTGCCCGTTTCATTGTACCTGAAAACGGGGTCTTAGTCATCCTGCCCATGAGGCATGGCTCACATGTGTCAAGCGATTCAAAATCAAGTGACTCCAAACATCCATTGATATGGAGTTTCTTCATGCATCTTACGCCAATATGACCTAAGCGGCAGTGCCACAAGCAAGTGGTACTATCATTATTAACTCTACATCTTTTGGCGTGAACATGTGTATTACCATGACCGAGATTCAATGAACCATTCACATAGGGTGCATGACCATGAAAGGTATTATTCATGTAAACAGAATAACCAGTATTCTCTAACTTAAATGAATAACCGTATTGCAATGAACAAGATCTAATCATATTCATGCTCAACGTAGACACCTGATAACATTTATATAGGTTCAATACTAACCCCGAAGGCAGATGGAGCGTGCGATGGTGATCTCATCAACTTTGGAAACACTTCCAACACACATCGCCACCTCGCCCTTAGCCAGTCTCCGTTTAGTCCGTAGCCTTTGCTTCAAGTCACCAATAATTGCAACTGAACCAGTATCCAATACCCAGGTGCTACCAGGAGTACTAGTGAGGTACACATTAATAACACATATATACTTTGTTGAAGTTGCTAGCCTTCTTATCTACCATGCATTTGGGGTAATTCCGCTACCAGTGACCATTCCCCTTACAATAGAAGCACTTAGTCTCAGGTTTGGGTTCAACCTTGGGTTCCTTCACTGGAGCGGCAACTGGTTTTCCATCCATGAAGTTTCCCTTCTAGCCCTTGCCCTTCTTGAAACCAGTGGTCTTGTTAAACCATCAACACTTGATGCTCCTTCTTGATTTCTACCTTTTGCGGTCTTAAGCACCGTGAACAGCTCCGGGATCAACTCCATCCCTTGCATGTCATAGTTCATCATGAAGATCTAGTAGCTTAGTGATAGTGACTAGAGAACTCTACCGATCACTATCTTATCTGGAAGTTTAACTCCCACTTGATTTAAGTGATTGTAGCACCCAGACATTCTGAGCACATGCTCACTAGCTGAGCTATTCTCCTCCATCTTGTTGGCAAAAGAACTTGTCAGAGGTCTCATACCTCTCAACACGGGCATGAGCCTGAAATCCAATTCCAGCTCTTGGAACATCTCATATGTCTTATGGCGTTCAAAACGTCATTGTAATCCCGACTCTAAGCCGTAAGTATGGTGCACTAAACTATCAAGTAGTCATCAGGACGTGTCTGTCAGGTGTTCACAACATCCACAGACGACGTTGTAGGGGTTTGCACATCAAGCGGTGCATCAAAGACGTAAGACTTCTGTGTAGCAGTGAGGACACTCCTCGGACTACGGACCCAGTCTGCATCATTGCTTACAATATCTTTCAACTTGGTTTTTCTCTAGGAACGTATTGAAACAGGGAGCTACAACGTGAGCCATTTATCTACAACATATTTGCAAAGACAATTTAGACTATGTTCATGATAATTAAGTTCATTGAATCAAATTATTTAATGAACTCCCACTCAGATAGACATCCCTCTAGTCATCTAAGTGAAACATGATCCGAGTCAACTAGGCCGTGTCCGATCATCACGTGAGACGGACTAGTCAACATCGGTGAACATCTTCATGTTGATCGTATCTTCTATACGACTCATGCTCGACCTTTCGGTCTTCCGTGTTCCGAGGCCATGTCTGTACATGCTAGGCTCGTCAAGTCAACCTAAGTGTATTGCGTGTGTAAATCTGGCTTACACCCGTTGTATTCGAACGTTTCAATCTATCACACCCGATCATCACGTGGTGCTTCGAAACAACGAACCTTCGCAACGGTGCAAAGTTAGGGGGAACACTTTCTTGAAATTATTACAAGGGATCATCTTATTTAAGCTACCGTCGTTCTAATCAAATAAGATGTAAAACATGATAAACATCACATGCAATCACATAGTGACATGATATGGCCAATATCATTTTTGCTCCTTATGATCTCCATCTTTGGGGCTCCATGATGATCGTTGTCACCGGCATGACACCATGATCTCCATCATCATGATCTCCATCATCGTGTCTTCTTGAAGTTGTCTCGTCATCTATTACTTCTACTACCATGGCTAACGCTTTAGCAATAAAGTAAAGTAATTACATGACGTTTATGTTGACACGCAGGTCATAAATAAATTAAGACAACTCCTATGGCTCCTGCCGGTTGTCATACTCATCGACATGCAAGTCGTGATTCCTATTACAAGAACATGATCAATCTCATACATCACATATATCATTCATCACATCCTTTTGGCCATATCACATCACACGGCACATGCTGCAAAAACAAGTTAGACGTCCTCTAATTGTTGTTGCAAGTTTTTTTACGTGGCTGCTATAGGTTTCTAGCAAGAACGTTTCTTACCTACGCCAAAACCACAACGTGATATGTCAATTTTTATTTACCCTTCATAAGGACCCTTTTCATCGAATCCGATCCGACTAAAGTGGGAGAGACAGACACTCGCTAGCCACCTTATGCAACTAGTGCATGTCAGTCGGTGGAACCAGTCTCACGTAAGCGTACGTGTAAGGTCGGTCCGGGCCGCTTCATCCCACGATGCCGCCGAATCAAGATAAGACTAGTAACGGCAAGTAAATTGACAATATCGACGCCCACAACTGCTTTGTGTTCTACTCGTGCATAGAAACTACACATAGACCTAGCTCATGATGCCACTGTTGGGGATCGTAGCATAAATTTAAAATTTTCTACGCATCACCAAGATCAATATATGGAGTAATCTAGCAACGAGGGGAAAGGGAGTGCATCTACATACCCTTGTAGATCGCTAAGCGGAAGCGTTGCAAGAACACGGATGAAGGAGTCGTACTCGTAGCGATTCAGATCGCGGTTGATTCCGATCTAAGCGCCGAACCACGGTGCCTCCGCGTTCAATACACGTGCAGCCCGGTGACGTCTCCTACACCTTGATCCAGCAAGGGGAGAAGGAGAGGTTGGGGAAGACTCCTTCCAGCAGCAGCACGACGGCGTGGTGGTGGTGGAGGAGCGCGGGACTCCAGCAGGGCTTCGCCAAGCACTACGAGAGACGAGGAGGGAGAGGGGTAGGGCTACGCCAACAGGGGAAGAACTTCGTGTGTTGGGCTGTCCCTTTGCCTCCACTATATATAGGGGGAGAGGGAGGGCTGCGCCCCCACCTAGGGTTTCCTCCCTAGGGGTGGCGGCAGCCCTAGATCCCATCTAGGGTGGCGGCCACAAGGGGGAGAGGGGGAGGCGCACCTAAGGTGGGCCTTAGGGCCCATCTGCCCTAGGGTTTGCCCCCTCCCCTCTTGGAGGCGCCTTGGGCTTTGGTGGGAGGCTCCCCAGCCCACCTAGGGGCTGGTCCTTTACCACTATTGGCCCATGTAGGCCTCCGGGGCAGGTGGACCCCCGGACCCCTCCGGTGGTCCCGGTACACTACCGGTGATGCCCGGAACACTTCCGGTGGCCAAAACCATACTTCCTATATATCAATCTTCACCTCCGGACCATTCCGAAACTCCTCGTGATGTCCGGGATCTCATCCGGGACTCCGAACAACATTCGGTAACCGCGTACATACTTTCCCTGTAACCCTAGCGTCATCGAACCTTAAGTGTGTAGACCCTATGGGTTCGGGAGTCATGCAGACATGGCCGAGACAACTCTCCGTCCAATAACCAATAGCGGGATCTGGATACCCATGTTGGCTCCCACATGCTCCACGATGATCTCATCGGATGAACCACGATGTCAAGGATTCAATCAATCCCGTATACAATTCCCTTTGTCTATCGGTACGATACTTGCCCGAGATTCGATCGTCGGTATCCCCATACCTTGTTCTATCTCGTTACCAGCAAGTCTCTTTACTCGTTCCGTAACACATCATCCCGTGATCAACTCCTTGGTCACATTGTGCACATTATGATGATGTCCTACCGAGTGGGCCCAGAGATACCTCTCCGTTACACGGAGTGACAAATTCCAGTCTCGATTCATGCCAACCCAACAGACACTTTCGGAGATACCCGTAGTGCACCTTTATAGCCACCCAGTTACGTTGTGATGTTTGGCACACCCAAAGCACTCCTACGGTATCCGGGAGTTGCACAATCTCATGGTCTAAGGAAATGATACTTGACATTAGAAAAGCTTTAGCATACGAACTACACGATCTTGTGCTAGGCTTAGGATTGGGTCTTGTCCATCACATCATTCTCCTAATGATGTGATCCTGTTATTAACGACATCCAATGTCCATGGTCAGGAAACCGTAACCATCTATTGATCAACGAGCTAGTCAACTAGAGGCTTACTAAGGACATGGTGTTGTCTATGTATCCACACATGTATCTGAGTTTCCTATCAATACAATTCTAGCATGGATAATAAACGATTATCATGAACAATGAAATATAATAATAACTAATTTATTATTGCCTCTAGGGCATATTTCCAACAGGCCCTCCACGTACGAACATGCAATTAAATGTGGCATGAGTCTCAATGCTCTTTGACTCAATTGGACTCAAAGTAAGCATAATATAAAGAAAATCCAATTTTTTTGAGATGTGCCCTTTAAACCGGAAATGGGGGAATATATCTATATATGTGCCTACTAATGAAGGGACGTGCGTTTCTCTGATTTTTTTGTCTGTTTAGCATATATGAATTTTTTTCCGTACCTACGCCAGGTGGTACTAAAATTTTTTGTCTGTCCACACATAAATAAATATTCGGGTTGGGCATCCAAACCATGCATTGAGAGGCCTGCTTAGCATATTTTTTTCCTTCAATTAGGCTGAAGGAAATATGCCCTAGAGGCAATAATAAAGTTATTATTTTATATTTCCTTATTCATGATAAAGGTTTATTATTCATGCTAGAATTGTATTGATCGAAAACCTTAATACATTTGTGAATACATAAACAAGCACCGTGTCCCTAGTGAGCCTCTACTAGACTAGCTTGTTGATCAAAGATGGTTAAGGTTTCCTAACCATGGACATGAGTTGTCATTTGATAACGGGATCACATCATTAGAAGAATGATGTGATGTACAAGACCCATCCGTTAGCTTAGCATAATGATCGTTCAGTTTTATTGCTATTGCTATCTTCATGTCAAATACATATTCTTTCGACTATGAGATTATGAGACTCCCCGATACCGAAGGAATGCCTTGTGTGCTATGAAACTCACAACGTAACTGGGTGATTATAAAGATGCTCTACATGTATCTACGAAGGTGTTTGTTGAGTTGGCATAGATTGAAATTAGGATTTGTCACTCTGAATATCAGAGAGGTATCTGTGGTCCCTCTCGGTAATACACATCATAAGCTTGCAAGAAAACGACTAAGGAGTTAGTCACGAGGTGATGTATTACAGAACGAGTAAAGAGACTTGCCAAGAATGAGATTGAACTAGGTATGAAGTACCGACGATCGAATCTCGGGCAAGTAACATACCGATAGACAAAGGGAATTACTTATGTTGTCATAATGGTTCGACCGATAAAGATCTTCGTAGAATATGTAGGAGCCAATATGGGCATCCAGGTTCCGCTATTGGTTATTGACCGAAGAGGTGCCTCAGTCATGTCTACATAGTTCTTGAACCCGTAGGGTCCGCACGCTTAACGTTCGATGACGATATAGTTGTTGGAGAACGCAGTATTTCAAAAAATTTCCTACGATCATGCAAGATCTATCTAGGAGATGCATAGCAATGAGAGGGGAAGAGTATGTCTATGTACCCTCGTAGACCGAAAGCGAAAGCATTGTGAAACGCGGTTGATGTAGTCGAATGTTTTCACGATCCAACCGGTCAAGTACCGAACACACGGCACCTCCGCGATTTGCACACGTTCAGCTCGGTGACGTCCCTCGTGCTCTTGATCCAGTTGAGGCCGAGGGAGAGTTTTGTCAGCATGACGGCGTGATGACGGTGATGATGAAGTTACCGATGCAGGGCTTCGCCTAAGCACTACAACGATATGACCGAGGTAGAATTCTGTGGAGGGGGGCATCGCACACGGGTAAACAATCAACTTGTGTGTCTATGGGGTGCCCCCTCCCCCATATATAAAGGAGTGGAGGAGGGGAGGGTCGGCCCTCTCATGGCGCGCCCAAGGGGGGGGGTCCTACTCCAAATAGGAGTAGGTTTCCCCCTTCCCTAGTTGGAGTAGGAGAAGAAGGAAGAGGGAGAGGGAGAGAAGGAAAGGGGGGCTGGCCCCCCTCCCAATTCGGATTGGGCTTTGGGGGGGGGGGGGCTCCCCCACCTTGGCCGCCTCCTCCTCTCTCCCACTAAGGCCCATTGACTCCCCCGGGGGTTCCGGTAACCCCCCGGTACTCCGGTAAATGCCCGAACTCATCTGGAACAATTTCGATGTCCAAACATAGCCTTCCATTATATCGATCTTTATGTCTCGACCATTTCGAGACTCCTTGTCATGTCCGTGATCACATCCGAGACTCTGAACTACCTTCGGTACATCAAAACAAATAAACTCATAATACCGATCGTCATTGAACGTTAAGCATGCGGAACCTACGGGTTTGAGAACTATGTAGACATGACCGAGACTCACTTCTAGTCAATAACCAATAGTGAAACCTGGATGCTCATATTGGCTCCTACATATTCTACGAAGATCTTTATCGGTCAAACAGCATAACAACATACGTTGTTCCCTTTGTCATCGGTATGTTACTTGCCCGAGATTCGATCGTCGGTATCACCATAACTAGTTCAATCTCGTTACCGGCAAGTCTCTTTACTCGTTCGGTAATGCATCATCCCACAACTAACTCATCAGCCACATTGCTTGCAAGGCTTATAGTGATGTGCATTACCGAGAGGGCCCAGAGATACCTCTCCGACAATCGGAGTGACAAGTCCTAATCTCGATCTATGCCAATTCAAGAAGCACCATTGGAGACACCTGTAGAGCATCTTTATAATCACCCAGTTACGTTGTGATGTTTGATAGCACACAAGGTGTTCCTCCGGTATTCGGGAGTTGCATAATCTCATAGTCAGAGGAACATGTATAAGTCATGAAGAAAGCAATAGCAATAAACTAAATGATCATCGTGCTAAGCTAACGGATGGGTCATGTCAATCACATCATTCTCTAATGATGTGATCCCGTTCATCAAATGAAAACTCATGTCTATGGCTAGGAAACTTAACCATCTTTGATTAACGAGCTAGTCAAGTAGAGGCATACTAGTGACACTCTGTTTGTCTATGTATTCACACTTGTACTAAGTTTCCGGTTAATACAATTCTATCATGAATAATAAACATTTATCATGATATAAGGAAATATAAACAACAACTTTATTATTGCTTCTAGGGCATATTTCCTTCAGTCTCCCACTTGCACTAGAGTCAATAATCTAGTTCACATCATCATGTGATTTAACACCAATAGTTCACATCTTTATGTGATTAGTTCACATCTCCATGTGACTAATACACAGAGGGTTTACTAGAGTCAATAATCTAGTTCACATCGCTATGTGATTAACACCCAAAGAGTGATCATGTTTTGCTTGCGAGAGAAGTTTAGTCAACGGGTCTGCCACATTCAGACCGTATGTATTTTGCAAATTTTCTATGTTTACAATGCTCTGCACGGAGCTACTCTAGCTAATCGCTCCCACTTTCAATATGTATCTAGATCGAGACTTAGAGTCATCTAGATCGGTGTCAAAGATTGCATCGACGTAACTCTTTACGACAAACTCTTTGTCACTTCCGTAACCAAGAAACATTTCCTTATTCCACTAAGGATAATTTTGACCAATGTTCAGTGATCCACTCCTGGATCACTATTGTACCCTCTTGCCAAACTCATGGTGAGGTACACAATAGGTCTGGTACACAACATAGCATACTTTATAGAACCTATGATTGAGGCATGGGGAATGACTTTTCATTCTCTTTCTATTTTCTGTCGTGGTCGGGTTTTGAGTCTTTACTCAACTTCACACATTGCAACACAGGCAAGAACTCCTTCTTTGACTATTCCATTTTGAACTACTTCAAAAACTTGTCAAGGTATGTACTCATTGAAAATATATCAAGCGTCTTGATCTACCTCTATAGATCTTGATGCTCAGTATGTACGCAACTTCATTGAGGTCTTTCTTTGAAAAACTCCTTTCAAACACTCATTTATGCTTTCCAGAAAATTCTACATTATTTTCGATCAACAATATGTCATTCACATGTACTTATCAGAAATGTTGTAGTGCTCCTACTCACTTTCTTGTAAATACAGGCTTCATCAATATGCTTTGATCACTTTATCAAGGCATATATTCCTACTCTGAGATGCTTGCACCAGTCCATAGATGGATCGCTGGAGCTTGCACACTTTGTTAGCACCTTAAGATTGACAAAACCTTCTTGTTGCATCATATACAACTCGTTTTTATAAGAAATCCATTAAGGAATGTAGTTTTGACATCCATTTGCCAGATTTCATAAAATGTGGCAATTGCTAACATGATTCGGACAGACTTTAAGCATCGATACGTGTGAGAAAATTTCATCGTAGTCAACATCTTGAATTTGTCAAAAACCCTTTTTGACAAGTCAAGCTTTGTAGACTGTAACACTACTATCAGCGTCCGTCTTCCTCTTGAAGATCCATTTATTCTCAATGGCTTGCCGATCAACAGGCAAGCCCACCAAAGTCCACACTTTGTTTTCATACATGGATTCTATCTCAGATTTCATGGCATCAAGCCATTTTGCGGAATCTGGGCTCATCATCGCTTCCTTATAGTTCGCAGGTTCGTCATGGTCAAGTAACATGACCTCCAGACCAGGACTACCGTACCACTCTGTGCGGATCTTACTCTGGTTGACCTATGAGGTTCGATAGTACCTTGATCATAAGTTTTCATGATCATCATCATTAGCTTCCTCACTAATTGGTGTAGGAATCACTGGAACTGATTTCTGTGATGAACTACTTCCAATAAGGGAGCAGGTACAATTACATCATCAAGTTCTACTTTCCCCCACTCACTTCTTTCGAGAGAAAACTCCTTCTCTAGAAAGGATCCACTCTTAGCAACAAAGATCTTTCCTTCGGATCTGTGATAGAAGGTGTACCCAACAGTTTCTTTTGGGTATCCTATGAGGACGCACTTCTCCGATTTGGGTTTGAGCTTATCAGGTTGAAACTTTTTCACATAAGCATCGCAACCCCAAAATTTTAAGAAACGACAACTTAGGTTTCTTGCCAAACCATAGTTCATACGGTGTCATCTCAACGGGTTTAGATGGTGCCCTATTTAATGTGAATGTAGCTGTCTCTAATGTATAACCCCAAAACGATAGTGGTAAATTGGTAGGAGACATCATAGATCGTACCATATCTAATAAAGTACGGTTATGACGTTCGGACACACCATTACGCTGTGGTGTTCCAGATGGCGTGAGTTGTGAAACTATTCCACATTGTTTCAAATGAAGAGCAAACTCATAACTCAAATATTTGTTTCTGCGACCAGATCGTAGAAACTTTATTTTCATATTATGATGATTTTCCACTTCACTCTGAAATTCTTTGAACTTTTTGTTCGGGAATGTAGTAATTTCAAAAAAATTCCTACGCACACGCAAGATCATGGTGATGCATAGAAACGAGAGGGGAGAGTGTAGTCTATGTACCCTTGTAGACCGGCAACGGAAGCGTTGACACAACATAGAGGAAGTAGTCGTACGTCTTCCAGATCCGACCGATCCAAGTACCGAACATACGACACCTCCGAGTTCTGCACACGTTCAACTCGGTGACGTCCCTCAAGCTCCAATCCAGCCGAGTGTTGAGGGAGAGTTTCGTCAGCACGACAACATGATGATGGTGATGATGTTCTACCGATGCAGGGCTTCGCCTAAGCACCGCTACGATATGACCGAGGTGGAATATGGTGGAAGGGGGCACCGCACACGGCTAAGGAACGATCACGAAGATCAACTTGTGTTTCTTGGGGTGCCCCCTTGCCCCCGTATATAAAGGAGGGAGAGGGGGAGGTGCGGCCGGCCCTAGGGGTGCGCCTGGAGGAGTCCTACTCCCACCGGGAGTAGGACCCCCCCCCTCTTGCCTTGTTGGAGAAGGAAAGGGGAAGGGGAAAAGAGGAAAGGGGGCGCCGCCCCCCTTCCTTGTCCTACTCGGACTAGGGGGGAGGGGGCGCGCGGCCTGCCCTGGCCGGCCCTCCTCTTCTCCCTTAGGGCCCATGTAGGCCCATTAACCCCCCCCCCCCGGGGGGGGGGGTTCCGGTAACCCCCGGTACTCCGGTAAAATCCTGATTTCACCCGGAACATATCCGATATCCAAATATAGGCTTCCAATATATCAATATTTATGTCTCGACCATTTCGAGACTCCTCGTCATGTCCGTGATCACATCCGGGACTCCGAACAACCTTCGGTACATCAAAACACAAAAACCCTAATTACGATCGTCACCGAACTTTAAGCGTGTAGACCCTACGGGTTCAAGAACTATGTAGACATGACCAAGACACGTCTCCGGTCAATAACCAATAGCGGAACCTGGATGCTCACATTGGCTCCTACATATTCTACGAAGATCTTTATCGGTCAGACCGCATAACAACATACGTTGTTCCCTTTGTCATTGGTATGTTACTTGCCCGAGACTCGATCGTCGGTATCTCAATGCCTAGTTCAATCTCGTTACCGGCAAGTATCTTTACTCGTTCCATAATACATCATCCCGCAACTAACTTATTAGTTGCAATGCTTGCAAGGCTTGAGTGATGTGCATTACCGAGAGGGCCCAGAGATACCTCTCCGACAATCGGAGTGACAAATCCTAATCTCGAAATACGCCAACCCAACAAGTACCTTTGGAGACACCAGAGCACCTTTATAATCACCCAGTTACGTTGTGACGTTTGGTAGCACACAAAGTGTTCCTTCGGTAAACGGGAGTTGCATAATCTCATAGTCATAGGAACATGTATAAGTTATGAAGAAAGCAATAGCAACAAACTAAACGATCAAGTACTAAGCTAACGGAATGGGTCAAGTCAATCACATCATTCTCCTAATGATGTGATCCCGTTAATCAAATGACAACTCATGTCTATGGCTAGGAAACATAACCATCTTTGATCAACGAGCTAGTCAAGTAGAGGCATACTAGTGACACTCTGTTTGTCTATGTATTCACACATGTATTATGTTTCCGGTTAATACAATTCTAGCATGAATAATAAACATTTATCATGATATAAGGAAATAAATAATAACTTTTATTATTGCCTCTAGGGCATATTTCCTTCAGTCTCCCACTTGCACTAGAGTCAATAATCTAGATTACACAGTAATGATTCTAACACCCATGGAGCCTTGGTGCTGATCATGTTTTGCTCGTGGCAGAGGCTTAGTCAGCGGGTCTGCAACATTCAGATCCGTATGTATCTTGCAAATTTCTATGTCTCCCACTTGGACTAAATCCCGAATGGATTTGAAGCGTCTCTTGATGTGCTTGGTTCTCTTGTGAAATCTGGATTCCTTTGCCAAGGCAATTGCACCAGTATTGTCACAAAAGATTTTCATTGGACCCGATGCACTAGGTATGACACCTAGATCAGATATGAACTCCTTCATCTAGACTCCTTCATTTGCTGCTTCCGAAGCAGCTATGTACTCCGCTTCACATGTAGATCCCGCCACGACACTTTGTTTAGAACTGCACCAACTGACAGCTCCACCGTTCAATGTAAACACGTATCCGGTTTGCGATTTAGAATCGTCCGGATCAGTGTCAAAGCTTGCATCAACGTAACCATTTACAATGAGCTCTTTGTCACCTCCATATACGAGAAACATATCCTTAGTCCTTTTCAGGTACTTCAGGATGTTCTTGACCGCTGTCTAGTGATCCACTCCTGGATTACTTTGGTACCTCCCTGCTAGACTTATAACAAGGCACACATCAGGTCTGGTACATAGCATTGCATACATGATAGAGCCTATGGCTGAAGCATAGGGAACATCTTTCATTTTCTCTCTATCTTCTGCGGTGGTCAGACATTGAGTCTTACTCAACTTCACACCTTGTAACACAGGCAAGAACCCTTTCTTTGCTTGATCCGTTTTGAACTTCTTCAAAATTTTGTCAAGGTATGTGCTTTGTGAAAGTCCAATTAAGCGTCTTGATATATCTCTATAGATCTTAATGCCTAATATATAAGCAGCTTTACCGAGGTCTTTCATTGAAAAACTCTTATTCAAGTATTCCTTTATGCTATCCAGAAATTCTATATCATTTCCAATCAATAATATGTCATCCACATATAATATTAGAAATGCTACAGAGCTCCCACTCACTTTCTTGTAAATATAGGCTTCTCCAAAAGTCTGTACAAAACCAAATGCTTTGATCACACTATCAAAGCGTTTATTCCAACTCCGAGAGGCTTGCACCAGTCCATAAATGGATCGCTGGAGCTTGCACACTTTGTTAGCTCCCTTTGGATCGACAAAACCTTCTGGTTGCATCATATACAACTCTTCTTCCAGAAATCCATTCAGGAATGCAGTTTTGACATCCATCTGCCAAATTTCATAATCATAAAAAGCGGCAATCGCTAACATGATTCGGACAGACTTAAGCATCGGTACTGGTGAGAAGGTCTCATCATAGTCAATCCCTTGAACTTGTCGAAAACCTTTCGCAACAAGTCGAGCTTTGTAGACAGTAACATTACCGTCAGCATCAGTCTTCTTCATGAAGATCCATTTATTCTCAATTGCTTGCCGATCAACGGGCAAGTCAACCAAAGTCCACACTTTGTTCTCATACATGGATCCCATCTCAGATTTCATGGCTTCTAGCCATTTTGCGGAATCTGGGCTCACCATCACTTCTTCATAGTTCGTAGGTTCATCATGATCTAGTAGCATGACTTCCAGAACAGGATTACCGTACCACTCTGGTGCGGATCTTACTCTGGTTGATCTACAAGGTTCGGTAGTAACTTGATATGAAGTTTCATGATCATTATCATTAGCTTCCTCACTAATTGGTATAGGTGTCACAGAAACCAGTTTCTGTGATGTACTACTTTCCAATAAGGGAGCAGGTACAGTTACCTCATCTAGTTCTACTTTCCTCCCACTCACTTCTTTCGAGAGAAACTCCTCTAGAAAGGATCCATTCTTAGCAACAAATATCTTGCCTTCAGATCTGTGATAGAAGGTGTACCCAACAGTCTCCTTTGGGTATCCTATGAAGACACATTTCTCCGATTTGGGTTCAAGCTTAGCAGGTTGAAGCTTTTTCACATAAGCATCACAGCCCCAAACTTTCAGAAACGACAACTTTGGTTTCTTGCCAAACCATAGTTTATAAGGCGTCGTCTCAACGGATTTTGATGGTGCCCTATTTAACATGAATGCGGCCGTCTCTAAAGCATAACCCCAAAACGATAGCGGTAAATCTGTAAGAGACATCATAGATCGCACCATATCTAGTAAAGTACGATTACAACGTTCGGACACACCATTACGCTGTGGTGTTCCGGGTGGCGTGAGTTGCGAAACTATTCCGCTTTGTTTCAAATGTAGACCAAACTCGTAACTCAAATATTCTCCTCCACGATTATATCATAGAAACTTTATTTTCTTGTTACGATGATTTTCAACTTCACTCTAAAATTCTTTGAACTTTTCAAATGTTTCAGACTTATGCTTCATTAAGTAGATATACCCATATCTGCTTAAATCATCTGTGAAGGTGAGAAAATAACGATATCTGCCACGAGCCTCAACATTCATTGGACCACATACATCTATATGTATGATTTCCAACAAATCTGTTGCTCTCTCCATAGTACCGGAGAACGGCGTTTTAGTCATCTTGCCCATGAGGCACGGTTCGCAAGTACCAAGTGATTCATAATCAAGTGGTTCCAAAAGTCCATCAGTATGGAGTTTCTTCATGTGCTTTACACCGATATGACCTAAACGACAGTGCCACAAATAAGTTGCACTATCATTGTCAACTCTGCATCTTTTGGTTTCAACATTATGAATATGTGTATCACTACTATCAATTTTCATCAAAAATAGACAACTCTTCAAGGGTGCATGACCATAAAAGATATTACTCATATAAATAGAACAACCATTATTCTCTGATTTAAATGAATAACCGTATTGCATCAAAGAAGATCCAGATATAATGTTCATGCTCAATGCTGGCACCAAATAACAATTATTTAGGTCTAATACTAATCCCGAAGGTAGATGTAGAGGTAGCGTGCCGACCACGATCACATCGACTTTGGAACCATTTCCCACGCGCATCGCCACCTCATCCTTAGCCAATCTTCGCTTAATCCGTAGCCCCTGTTTCGAGTTGCAAATGTTATCAACAGAACCAGTATCAAATACCCAGGTGCTACTACGAGAATTAGTAAGGTACACATCAATAACATGTATATCACATATACCTTTGTTCACTTTGCCATCCTTCTTATCCGCCAAATACTTGGGGCAGTTCCGCTTCCAGTGACCGGTCTGCTTGCAGTAGAAGCACTCAGTCTCAGACTCAGGTCCAGACTTGGGTTTCTTCTCCTGAGCAGCAACTTGTTTGCTGTTCTTCTTGAAGTTCCCCTTCTTCTTCCCTTTGCTCTTTTTCTTGAAACTGGTGGTCTTATTAACCATCAACACCTGATGCTCCTTCTTGATTTCTACCTCCGCGGCTTTTAGCATCGCTAAGAGCTTGGGAATAGTCTTATTCATCCCTTGCATATTATAGTTCATCACAAAGCTTTTGTAGCTTGGTGGCAGTGATTGAAGAACTCTGTCAATGACACTATCAACAGGAAGATTAACTCCCAGTTGAGTCAAGTGATTATGATACCCAGACATTTTGTG
Organism: Triticum dicoccoides; assembly: GCF_002162155.2. Lineage (NCBI taxonomy): Eukaryota > Viridiplantae > Streptophyta > Magnoliopsida > Poales > Poaceae > Triticum > Triticum dicoccoides. Next base: position 422,972,968 of record NC_041384.1, read on the forward strand.
TATATGTTCACTGACAGAACTATTCTCCTCCATCTTGCAGCTATAGAACTTATTGGAGACTTCATATCTCTCAATCCGGGAATTTGCTTGAAATATTAACTTCAACTCCTGAAACATCTCATATGCTCCATGACGTTTAAAACATCGTTGAAGACCCGGTTCTAAGCCGTAAAGCATGGCACACTGAACTATCGAGTAGTCATTAGCTTTGCTCTGCCAGACGTTCATAACATCTGGTGTTGCTCCTGCAGCAGGCTTGGCACTTAGCGGTACTTCCAGGACGTAATTCTTCTGTGCAGCAATGAGGATAATCCTCAATTTACGGACCCAGTCCGTGTAATTGCTACCATCATCTTTCAACTTTGCTTTCTCAAGGAACGCATTAAAATTCAACGGAACAACAGCATGGGCCATCTATCTACAATCAAACATAAACAAGCAAGATACTATGAGGTACTAAGTTCATGATAAATTTAAGTTCAATTAATCATATTACTTAAGAACTCCCACTTAGAAAGATATCCCTCTAATCCTCTAAGTGATCACGTGATCCAAATCAACTAAACCATGTCCGATCATCACGTGAGATGGAGTAGTATCAATGGTGAACATCACTATGTTGATCATATCTACTCTATGATTCACGCTCGACCTTTAGGTCTCCGTGTTCCGAGGCCATATCTGTTATATGCTAGGCTCGTCAAGTTTTAACCTGAGTATTCCGCGTGTGCAACTGTTTTGCACCCCTTGTATTTGAACGTAGAGCCTATCACACCCGATCATCACGTGGTGTCTCAGCACGAAGAACTTTTGCAATGGTGCATACTCAGGGAGAACACTTACTTTGATAATTTAGTGAGGGATCATCTTATAATGCTACCGTCAATCAAAGCAAGATAAGATGCATAAAAGATAAACATCACATGCAATCAATATAAGTAATATGATATGGCCATCATCATCTTGTACTTATGATCTCCATCTCCGAAGTACCGTCATGATCACCATCGTCACCGGCGTGACACCTTGATCTCCATCGTAGCATCGTTGTCGTCTCGCCAATCTTATGCTTCCACGACTATCGCTACCGCTTAGTGATAAAGTAAAGCACTACAGCGCAATTGCATTGCGTACAATAAAGCGACAACCATATGGCTCCTGCCAGTTGCCGATAACTCGGTTACAAAACATGATCATCTCATACAATAAAATTTAGCATCATTTCTTGACCATATCACATCACAACATGCCCTGCAAAAACAAGTTAGACGTCCTCTACCTTGTTGTTGCAAATTTTACGTGGCTGCTATGGGCTTAGCAAGAATCGTTCTTACCTACGCATCAAAACCACAACGATAGTTTGTCAAGTTGGTGCTGTTTTAACCTTCGCAAGGACCGGGCGTAGCCACACTCGGTTCAACTAAAGTTGGAGAAACTGACACCCGCCAGCCACCTGTGTGCAAAGCACGTCGGTAGAACCAGTCTCGCGTAAGCGTACGCGTAATGTCGGTCCAGGACGCTTCATCCAACAATACCGCCGAACCAAAGTATGACATGTTGGTAAGCAGTATGACTTATATCGCCCACAACTCACTTGTGTTCTACTCGTGCATAACATCAACGCATAAAACCTGGCTCGGATGCCAATGTTGAGGAACGTAGTAATTTCAAAAAAATTCCTACGCACACGCAAGATCATGGTTATGCATAGCAGCGAGAGGGGAGAGTGTAGTCTACGTACCCTCGTAGACCGGCAACGGAAGCGTTGACACAACATAGAGGAAGTAGTCGTACGCCTTCCCGATCTGACCGATCCAAGTACCGAATGTACGGCACCTCCGAGTTCTGCACACGTTCAACTCGGTGACGTTCCTCGAGCTCCGATCCAGCCGAGTGTTGAGGGAGAGTTTCGTCAGCACGACGTCGTGATGACGGTGACGATGTTCTACCAATGCAGGGCTTCGCCTAAGCACCGCTACGATATGACTGAGGTGGAATATGGTGGAAGGGGGCACCGCACACGGCTAAGGAATGATCACGAAGATCAACTTGTGTGTCTTGGGGTGCCCCTTGCCCCCGTATATAAAGGAGGGAGAGGGGGAGGTGCGGTCGGCCCTAGGGGTGCGCCTGGAGGAGTCCTACTCCCACCGGGAGTAGGACTCCCCCCTCTTGCCTTGTTGGAGAAGGAAAGGGGAAGGGGAAAAGAGGAAAGGGGGTGCCGCCCCCATGCTTGTCCTATTCGGACTAGGGGGGAGGGGGCACGCGGCCTGCCCTGGCCGGCCCTCCTCTTCTCCCTTAGGGCCCCATGTAGGCCCATTAACCCCCCGGGGGGGGGGGGTCCGGTAAGCCCCCGGTACTCTGGTAAAATCCCGATTTCACCCAGAACTTTTCGGATATCCAAATATAGGCTTCCAATATATCAATCTTTATGTCTCGACCATTTCGAGACTCCTCGTCATGTCCGTGATCACATCCGGGACTCCGAACAACCTTCGGTACATCAAAACACAAAAACCCTAATTACGATCGTCACCAAACTTTAAGCGTGCGGACCCTACGGGTTCGAGAACTATGTAGACATGACCGAGACACGTCTCCGGTCAATAAACAATAGCGGAACCTGGATGCTCATATTGGATCCTACATATTCTACGAAGATCTTTATCGGTCAGATCGCATAACAACATATGTTGTTCCCTTTGTCATTGGTATGTTACTTGCCCGAGATTCGATCGTCGGTATCTCAATACCTAGTTCAATCTCGTTACCACAAGTCTCTTTACTTGTTCCATAATACATCATCCCGCAACTAACTTATTAGTTGCTATGCTTGCAAGGCTTGAGTGATGTGCATTACCGAGAGGGCCCAAAGATACCTCTCCAACAATCAGAGTGACAAATCCTAATCTCGAAATACGCCAACCCAACAAGTACCTTTGGAGACACTTGTAGAGAACCTTTATAATCACCAAGTTACGTTGTGACGTTTGGTAGCACACAAAGTGTTCCTCCGGTAAACGGGAGTTGCATAATCTCATAGTCATAGGAACATGTATAAGTTATGAAGAAAGCAATAGCAACAAAGTAAACAATCAAGTGCTAAGCTAACGGAATGGGTCAAGTCAATCACATCATTCTCCTAATGATGTGATCCTGTTAATCAGGTGACAACTCATGTCTATGGCTAGGAAACATAACCATCTTTGATCAACGAGCTAGTCAAGTAGAGGCATACTAGTGACACCCAACTTGTCTATGTATTCACACATGTATTATGTTTCCGGTTAATACAATTCTAGAATGAACAATAAACATTTATCATGATATAAGGAAATAAACAATAACTTTTATTATTGCCTCTAGGGCATATTTCCTTCACTTTTAAAATGTTTCAGACTTATGTTTCATCAAGTAGATATACCCATATCTGCCCAAATCATCTGTGAAGGTCAGAAAATAACGATACCCGCCGCGAGCCTCAACACTCATTGGACTGCACACATTAGTATGTATTATTTCCAACAAGTCTATTGCACGCTCCATTGTTCCGAAGAACGGAGTCTTAGTCATCTTTCCCATGAGGTATGGTTCGCAAGCATCAAGTGATTCCAAAAGTCCATCAGCATGGAGTTTCTTCATGCGCTTTACACCAATATGACCTAAACGGCAGTGCCAGATATAAGTTGCACTATCATTATTAACTTTGTATCTTTTGGCTTCAATATTATGAATATGTGTATCATTATGATCGAGATTCAATAAACCATTTATATTGAGTGTATGACCATAGAAGGTTTTATTCATGTAAAAAGAACAACAATTATTCTTTGACTTAAATGAATAACTGTATTGCAATAAACATGATTCAATCATATCCATGCTCAACGCAAACACCAAATAACTTTTATTTTAGGTTCAACACTAATCCAGAAGGTAAAGAGAGTGTGCGATGGTGATCTTATCAACCTTGGAATCACTTCCAACTCACATCATCACCTCGCCCTTAACTAGTCTCTGTTTATTGTGCAACTCCCATTTCGAGTTACTACTCTCAAATACTGAGGGGTTACTATAAACACTAGTAAAGTACACATCAATAACATGTATATCAAATATACCTTTGTTCATTTTGCCATCCTTCTTATCCACCAATTATCTAGGGTAGTTCCACTTCCAATGACCATTTCTTTTGCAGTAGAAGCACTCAATTTCAGGCTTGGGTCTAGCTTTGGGCTTCTTCATGGGAGAGGCAACTTGCTTGCCATTCTTCTTGAAGTTCCCTTTCTTTCCCTTGCCCTTTTACTTGAAACTAGTGGTATTGTCAACCATCAAAACTTGATGCTTTTCTTTATTTCCACCTTCGCTGATTTCAGCATCGCGAAGAGCTCGGGAATCGTTTTCGTCACCCCTTACATATTATAGTTCATCACGAAGTTCCAGTAACTTGGTGATAGTGACTAGAGAGCTCTGTCAATCACTATCTTATCTGGAAGATTAACTCCCACTCGATTCAAGCGATTGTAGTACTCAGACATTCTGAGCACATGCTCACTGATTGAGCTATTCTCCTCCATCTTGTAGGCAAAATACTTGTCAGAGGTCTCATACCTCTCGACTCGGGCATGAGTCTGAAATACCAATTTCAGCTCTTGGAACATCTTATATGCTCTTTGGCGTTCAAAACATTTTTGAAGTCCTAGTTCTAAGCCGTAAAGCATGGCGCACTAAACTATCAAGTAGACATCATACCGAGCTTGCCAAACGTTCATAACATCTGCATCTGCTCCTGCAATAGGTCCGTAACCTAGCAGTGCATCAAGGACATAATTCTTCCGTGCAACAATGAGGATAATCCGCAGATCACGGAGCAAGTCCGCATCATTGCTACTAACATCTTTCAACATCGTTTTCTCTAGGAACATATCATAAATAATGTTGTGGAACACAATAATTTCAAAAAAAATCCTATGCACACGAAAGATCTATCATGGTGATGCATAGCAATGAGAGGGGAAGAGTGTTGTCCATGTACCCTCATAGACCGTAAGCGGAAGCATTATGACAATGTGGTTGATGTAGTTGTACGTTTTCATGATCCGACCGATCCTAGTACGGAAAGTACGACACCTCCGTGATCTGCACACGTTCGGCTTGGTGATGTCCCATGAACTCTCGATCCAGCCAAGTGTCGAGGGAGAGCTTCGTCAGCATGACGGCATGATGATGTTGATGATGATGATGCTACCGCCGCAGGGCTTCGCCTAAGCGCTACGATGATATGACTGAGGTGGATTATGGTGGAGGGGGGCACCGCACAGGACTAAGGATCAATGATCAACTTGTGTGTCTATGGGGTGCCCCTCCCCCGTATATAAAGGAGTGGAGGAGGGGGAGAGGGCCGGCCTCCTACGCGTGCCCAAGGGGGGGAGTCCTACTCCCGGTGGGAGTAGGATTCCCCCTTCCCTAGTAGGAGTAGGAGAGGGAAGGAAGGGGGAGAAGGAGAGAAGGAAAGGGGGCCGCCCCCCTTCCCAATTCAGATTGGGCTTGGGGGGGGGGAGCCCCCACCTTGGCCGCCTCCTCCTCCTTTCCACTATGGCCCATTAAGGCCCATTGACTCCCCGGGGGTTTCCGGTAACCCCCCCGGTACTCCGGTATATGCCCGAACTCTTTCAAAACCTTTTCGATGTCCAAACATAGTCATCCAATATATCGATCTTTATGTCTCGACCATTTCTAGACTCCTCGTCATGTCCGTGATCACATTCGGGACTCTGAACTACCTTTGGTACATCAAAACACATAAACTCATAATACCGATCGTCACCGAACGTTAAGCGTGCGGATCCTACGGGTTCAAGAACTATATAGACATGACCGAGACACGTCTCCGGTCAATAACCAATAGCGGAACCTAGATGTTCATATTGGCTCCCACATATTCTACGAAGATCTTTATCGGTCAAACCACATAACAACATATGTTGTTCCTTTTGTCATCGGTATGTTACTTGCCCGAGATTCGATCGTCGGTATCTCAATACCTAGTTCAATCTCGTTACCGGTAAGTCTCTTTACTCGTTCTGTAATGCATCACCCTGCAACTAACTCATTAGTCACATTGCTTCCAAGGCTTATAGTGATGTGCATTACCGAGAGGGCCCAGAGATACCTCTCCGGTACTCGGAGTGAAAAATCCTAATCTCGATCTATGACAACTCAACAAACACCATCAGAGACACCTGTAGAGCATCTTTATAGTCACCCAGTTACGTTGTGATGTTTGATAGCACACTAAGTGTTCCTCCGGTATTTGGGAGTTGCATGATCTCATAGTCATAGGAACATGTATAAGTTATGGAGAAAGCAATAGCAACAAACTAAACGATCATCGTGCTAAGCTAACGGATGGGTCAAGTCAATCACATAATTCTCTAATGATGTGATCCTGTTAATCAAATGACAACTTATGTCTATGGTCAGGAAACATAACCATCATTGATTCAACAAGCTAGTCAAGTAGAGGCATCTAGTGACACTCTGTTTGTCTATGTATTCACACTTGTACTAAGTTTCCTGTTAATACAATTCGAGCATGAATAATAAATATTTATCATGATATAAGGAAATATAAATGACAAGTTTATTATTGCCTCTAGGGCATATTTCCTTCAGTCTCCCACTTGCACTAGAGTCAATAATCTAGTTCACATCGTCATGTGATTTAACACCAATAGTTCACATCTTTATGTGATTAGTTCACATCTCCATGTGACTAACACCCAAAGGGTTTACTAGAGTCAATAATCTAGTTCACATCGCTAGGTGATTAACACCCAAAGAGTGATCATGTTTTGCTTGTGAGAGAAATTTAGTCAACGGGTCTGCCACATTCAGAGCCGTATGTATTTTGCAAATTTTCTATGTCTACAATGCTTTGCATGGAGCTACTCTAGATAATTGCTCCCACTTTCAATATGTATCTAGATCGAGACTTAGAGTCATCCAGATCGGTGTCAAAGCTTGCATCGACGTAACTCTTTATGACGAACTCTTTGTCACCTCCATAACCGAGAAACATTTCCTTATTCCACTAAGGATATTTTTGACCGATGTCCAGTGATCCACTCCTGGATCACTATTGTACCCTCTTGCCAAACTTATGGTGAGGTACACAATAGGTTTGGTACACAGCATAGCATACTTTATAGAACCTATGACTGAGGCATAGGGAATGCCTTTTCATTCTCTTTCTATTTTCTGCTGTGGTCGGGTTTTGAGTCTTTACTCAACTTCACACCAACACAGGCAAGAACTCCTTCTTTGACTGTTCCATTTTGAACTACTTCAAAATCTTGTCAAGGTATGTACTCATTGAAAAATCTTATCAAGCGTCTTGATCTATCTCTATAGATCTTGATGCTCAATGTGTAAGCAACTTCACCGAGGTCTTTCTTTGAATTTTTTTCTTATTCAAGTATCCTTTTATGCTATCCAGAAATTTAGTATCATTTTCGATCAACAATATGCTATCCACATATAATATAAGAAATGCTATAGAGCTTCCACTCACTTTCTTGTAAATACAAGCTTCTCCAAAAGTTTGTATAAAACTATATGCTTTGATCAACTCATCAAAGCGTATATTCGAACTCTGAGATGCTTGCACCAGTCCATAGATGGATCGCTGGAGCTTGCACACTTTGTTAGCACATTTAGGATTGACAAAACTTTCTTGTCGTATCATATACAACTCTTCTTTAAGAAATCCATTAAGGAATGCAGTTTTGACATCCATTTGCCAGATTTCATAAAATGTGGCAATTGCTAACATGATTCAGACAGACTTAAGCATTACTACGAGTGAGAAAATCACATCGTAGTCAACACCATGAACTTGTCGAAAAACCTTTTTTGCGACAATTTGAGCTTTGTAGATAGTAACACTACTATCAGCGCCCGTCTTCCTCTTGAAGATCCATTTATTCTCAATGGCTCGCCGATCATTGGGCAAGTTAATCAAAGTCCATACTTTGTTCTTTATACATGGATCCCATCTCAAATTTCATGGCCTTAAGCCATTTCGTGGAATCTAGGCTCATCATCGCTTCCTCATAGTTCATAGGTTCGTCATGGTCTAGTAACATGACTTCCAGAAAGGATTACCGTAGCACTCTGGCGCGGACCATACTCTGGTTGTCCTACGAGGTTCGGTAGTAACTTGATCTGAAGTTTCATGATCATCATCATTAGCTTCACTAATTGGCGTAAAAATCACTAGAACTGATTTCTGTGATGAACTACTTTCCAATTCGGGAGAAGGTACAATTACCTCATCAAGTTCTATATTTCTCCCATTCACTTCTTTCAAGAGAAACTTCTTCTCTAGAAAGGATCCACTCTTAGCAACAAAGATCTTGCCTCTCGATCTGTGATAGAAGGTGTACCCAACAGTTTCTTTTGGGTATCCTATGACGATGTACCTTTCCTATTTTGGTTTGAGCTTATCAGGCTGAAACTTTTTCACATAAGCATCACAACCCCAAACTTTAAGAAATGATAGCTTACGTTTCTAGCCAAACCATAGTTCATACGGTGTCGTCTCAATGGATTGGACGGTGCCCTATTTAACGTGAATGTAGTTGTCTCTAATGCATAACCCAAAAACGATAGTGGTAAGTCGGTAAGAGACATCATATATTGCACTATATCCAATAAAGTACGGTTATGACGTTCGGAAACACCATTATGATGTGGTGTTCCACGTGGCATGAGTTGCGAAACTATTCCACATTGTTTCGAATGAAGACCAAACTCGTAACTCAAATATTCGCCTCCGTGATCAGATCGTAGAAACTTTATTTTCTTGTTACGATGATTTTCCACTTCACTCTGAAATTCTTTGAGCTTTTCAAATGTTTCAGACTTATGTTTCATTAAGTAGATATACCCATATTTGCTCAAATCATCTATGAAGGTCAGAAAATAACGATACCCGCCGCGAGCCTCAACACTTATCGGATCACATACATTAGTATGTTTTATTTCCAATAAGCCAGTTGCTCGCTCCATTGTTCCAGAGAATGGAGTCTTAGTCATCTTGCCCATGAGGCATGGTTCGCAAGCATCAAGTGATTCATAATCAAGTGATTCCAAAAGTCCATCAGCATGGAGTTTCTTCATGCGCTTTACACCAATATGACCTAAACGGTAGTGCCACAAATAGGTTGCACTATCATTATTAACTTTGCATCTTTTGGCTTCAATATTACGAATATGTGTATCACTATGATCGATATTCAATAAACCATTCACCTTGGGTGTATGACCAGAAAAGGTTTTATTCATGTAAACAGAATAACAATTATTCTTTGACTTAAATGAATAACCGTATTGCAATAAACATGATCCAATCATATTATGCTCAACGCAAACACCAAACAAGATTTATTTTAGGTTCAACACTAATCCCGAAGGTAAAGGGAGTGTGCGATGGTAATCTTATCAACCTTGGAATCATTTCCAACACACATCGTCACCTCGTCCTCAACTAGTCTTTGTTTATTTTGCAACTCCCGTTTTGAGTTACTACACTTAGCAACTGAACTAGTATCAAATACTGAGGGGTTTGCTATAAACACTAGTAAAGTACAAATCAATAACATGTATATCAAATATACCTTTGTTCACTTTGCCATCCTTCTTATCTGCCAAGTATCTAGGGTAGTTCCACTTCTAGTGACCATTTCATTTGCAGTAGAAGCACTCAGTTTCAGGCTTGGGTCTAGCTTTGGGCTTCTTCATGGGAGTGGCAACTTGCTTGCCATTCTTCTTGAAGTTCCCTTTCTTTCCCTTGCCCTTTTATTTGAAACTAGTGGTCTTGTCAACCATCAACACTTGATGTTTTTATTGATTTCTACCTTCGTCGATTTCAGCATCATGAAGAGCTCGGGGAATCGTTTTCGTCATCCCTTGCATATTATAGTTCATCACGAAGTTCTAGTAACTTGGTGATAGTGACTAGAGAACTTTATCAATTACTATCTTATCTGGAAGATTAACTCGCACTTGATTCAAGCAATTGTAGTACCCAGACAATCTGAGCACATGCTCACTGGTTGAGCTATTCTCCTCCATCTTGTAGGCAAGGTACCGTCAGAGGTCTCATACCTCTCGACATGAGCATGAGTATGAAATACCATTTTCAACTCTTAGAACATCTTATATGTTCCGTGACATTTCAAAACATTTTTGAAGTCCCAGTTCTAAGCCGTAAAGCATGGTGCACTAAACTATCAAGTTGTCATTATACCGAGCTTTGCCAAACGTTCATAACGTCTGCATCTGCTCCTGCAATAGGTCCGTCACCTAGCGGTGCATCAAGGACATAATTCTTCTGTGCAGCAATGAGGATAATCCTCAGATCATGGACCCAGTACGCATCATTGCTACTATCATCTTTCAACTTATTTTTCTCTCGGAACATATAAACAATAAACGGGAGCTACATTGCAAGCTATTGATCTACAACATAGATATGCAAAAACTATCAGTACTAAGTTCATGATAAATTAAGTTCAATTAATCATATTACTTAAGAAATCCGACTTAGATAGACATCCCTCTAATCATCTAAGTGATCACGTGATCCATATCAACTAAACCATGTCGGATCATCACGTGAGATGGAGTACTTTTCAATGGTGAACATCACTATGTTGATCATATCTACTATATGATTCACGCTCGACCTTTCGGTCTCAATGTTCCGAGGCCATATCTGCATATGCTAGGCTCGTCAAGTTTAACCCTAGTATTCTGCACGTGCAAAACTGGCTTGCACCCATTGTACGTGAACGTAGAGCTTATCACACCCGATCATCACGTGGTGTCTCGGCACGACGAACTGTAGCAACGGTGCATACTCAGGGAGAACACTTATACCTTGAAATTTAGTGCGAGATCATCTTATATAATGCTACCGCCATACTAAGCAAAATGAGATGCATAAAAGATAAACATCATATGCAATCAAAATATGTGACATGATATGGCCATTATCATCTTGTGCCTTTGATCTCCATCTCCAAAGTACTGTCATGATCTCCATTGTCGCCGGCATGATACCATGATCTCCATCATCTTGATATTTATCAATGTGTCGTCACATGGTCGTCTCACCAACTATTGCTTTTGCAACTATTGCTATCGCATAGCGATAAAGTAAAGCAATTATATGGTGCTTGCATCTTATGCAATAAAGAGATAATCATAAGGCTCCTGCCAGTTGCCGATAAATTTAACAAAACATGATCATCTCATACAACAATTTATATCTCCTCATGTCTTGACCATATCACATCACAACATGCCCTGCAAAAACAAGTTAGACGTCCTCTACATTGTTGTTGCAAGTTTTACGTGTCTGCTACGGGATTGTAGCAAGAACCGTTCTTACCTACGCATCAAAACCACAATGTAGTATAGTGATTTCTTTTTGATCTTCAGAAAGAACCCTGTTCATTGAAACCGATTCAACTAAAGTTGGAGAAACAGACACCCACTAGCCACCTGTGTGCGAAGCACGTCGGTAGAACCAGTCTCGCGTAAGAGTACGCGTAATGTCGGTCTGAGCCGCTTCATCCAACAGTATCACCGAATCAAGAATCAACTAGTGACGGCGAGCAATATGTATATACCCACGCCCACAACTCCTTTGTGTTCTACTCGTGCATATAACATATATGCATAGACCTGGCTCGGATGCCACTTTTGGAGAACACAGTAATTTCAAAAAAAACTCCTATGCACATGCAAGATCTATCATGGTGATGCATAGCAACGAGAGGGGAAGAGTGTTGTCCACGTGCCCTCGTAGACCGTAAGCGGAAGCGTTATGATAACACGGTTGCTGTAGTCGTACATCTTCACGATTCGACCGATCCTAGTATCAAAAGTACGACACCTCCGCGATCTGCACATGTTCGGCTCGGTGACGTCCCATGAACTCTCCATCCAGCTGAGTGTGGAGGGAGAGCTTCGTCAGCAGGACGGCGTGATGATGGTGATGATGATGCTACCGTCGCAGGGCTTTGCCTAAGCACTACGATGATATGACCGAGGTGGATTATGGTGGAGGGGCGCACCGCACACGGCTAAGGGATCAATGATCAACTTGTGTGTCTATGGGGTGCCCCCTCCCCCGTATATAAAGGAGTGGAGGAGGGGGAGAGGGCCCGCCTCCTAGGTGCATCCAAGGGGGGAGTCCTACTCCCGGTGGGAGTAGGATTCCCCCTTCCCTAGTTGGAGTAGGAGAGGTAAGGAAGGGGAGAAGGAGAGAAGGAAAGGGGGGCTGTCCCCCTTCCCAATTCGGCTTGGGATTTGGGGGGGGGCACCCCCACCTTGGCCGCCTCCTCCTCCTTTCCACTATGGCCCATTAAGGCCCATCGACTTCCCGGGGGGTTTCGGTAACCCCCCGGTACTCCAGTATATGCCCGAACTCTTTCAAAACCTTTCCGATGTCCAAACATAGTCATCCAATATATCAATCTTTATGTCTCGACCATTAGAGACTCCTCGTCATGTCCGTGATCACATCTGGGACTCCGAACTACCTTCGGTACATCAAAACACATAAACTCATAATACCGATCGTCATAGAATGTTAAGCGTGCGGACCCTACAGGTTCGAGAACTAAGTAGACATGACCGAGACACGTCGGTGTTCGATAACCAATAGCGGAATCTGGATGTGCATTTTGGCTCCCACATATTCCACGAAGATCTTTATCGGTCAAACCGCATAACAACATACGTTGTTCCTTTTGTCATCGGTATGTTACTTGCCCGAGATTCCATCATCGGTATCTCAATACCCAGTTCAATCTCGTTACCGACAATTCTATTTACTCGTTATGTAATGCATCATCCCACAACTAACTCATTAGTCACATTGCTTGCAAGGATTATAGTGATGTGCATTACCGAGAGGGCCCAGATATACCTCTCCAATACTCGGAGTGACAAATCCTAATCTCGACCTATGCCAACTCAACAAACATCATCGGAGACACCTGTAGAGCATCTTTATAGTCACCCAGTTACGTTGTGACGTTTTATAGAACACTAAGTGTTCCTCCAGTATTCGGGAGTTGCATGATCTCATAGTCATAGGAACATGTATAAGTTATGGAGAAAGCAATAGAACAAACTAAACGATCATCGTGCTAAGCTAACGGATGGGTCAAGTCAATCACATTATTATCTAATGATGTGATCCCGTTAATGAAATGACAACTCATGTCTATGGTCAGGAAATATAACCATCATTGATTCAACGAGCTAGTCAAGTAGAGGCATACTAGTGACACTCAGTTTGTCTATGTATTCACACATGTACTAAGTTTCCAGTTAATAGAATTCTAGCATGAATAATAAATATTTACCATGATATAATGAAAGATAAATGACAACTTTATTATTGCCTCTAGGGCATATTTCCTTCAAATAAAAAGGGGAAGCTATACGCAAGCAATTGATCTACAACATAGATATGCAAATACTATCAGGACTATGTTCATGATAAATTTAAGTTCAATTAATCATATTACTTAAGAACTCCCACTTAGATAGACATCCCTTTAATCATATAAGTGATCACGTGATCCATATCAACTAAACCATGTCCGATCATCACGTGAGATGGAGTAGTTTTCAATGGTGAACATCACTATGTTGATCATATCTACTATATGATTCGCGCTCGACCTTTCGGTCTCAGTGTTCCAAGGCCATATCTGCATATGCTAGGCTCGTCAAGTTTAACTCGAGTATTCTGCATGTGCAAAACTGGCGCACCCGTTGTATGTGAACGTAGAGCTTATCACACCCGATCATCACGTGGTGTCTCAACACAAAGAACTGTCGCAACGGTGCATACTCTGGGAGAACACTTATACCTTGAAATTTTAGTAAGGGATCATCTCATAATGCTACCATCGTACTAAGCAAAATAAGATGCATAAAATATAAACATCACATGCAATCAAAATATGTGACATGATATGGGCATCATCATCTTGTGCCTTTGATCTCCATCTCCAAAGTACCATCGTGATCTCCATCATCACTGGCATGACACCATGATCTCCATCATCTTGATCTTTATCAATGTGTCGTCACATGGTCATCTGGCCAACTATTGCTTTTGCAACTATTTCTATCACATAGCGATAAAGTAAAGCAATTATATAGCGCTTGCATCTTATGCAATAAAGAGACAACCATAAGGCTCCTGCCAGTTGCCGATAACTTTAAAAAAACATGATCATCTTATACAACAATTTATATCTCATCATGTCTTGACCATATCACATCACAACATGCCCTACAAAAATAAGTTAGACGTCCTCTACTTTGTTGTTGCAAGTTTTACATGGCTGCTACGGGCTTAGCAAGAACCGTTCTTACCTACGGCATAAAAACCACAACGTGGTATAGTGATTGCTTTTTTATTTCAGAAAGAACCCTATTCATTGAATCCGATTCAACTAAAGTTGGAGAAACTGACACCCACTAGCCACCTGTGTGCAAAGCACGTCGGTAGAACCAGTCTCATGAACGCCGCCATGTAATGTCGGTCTAGGCCGCGTCATCCAACAATACCGCCGAATCAACAAACAACTAGTGACGGCAAGCAATATGTATATACCCACGCCCACAACTCATTTGTGTTCTACTCGTGCATATAACATCTACGCATAGACCTGGCTCTGATGCCACTGTTGGAGAACGCAGTATTTCAAAAAAATTCCTACGGTCAAGCAAGATCTATCTAGGAGATACATAGCAACGAGAGGGGAAGAGTATGTCTACGTACCCTCGTAGATCGAAAGAGGAAGCGTTATGAAACGCGATTGATGTAGTCGAACGTCTTCACGATCCAACCGATCAAGTACCGAATGCACGGCACCTCCGCGATCTGCACACGTTCAACTCGGTGACGTCCCTCATGCTCTTGATCCAGTTGAGGCCGAGGGAGAGTTTCGTCAGCACGACGGCATGATGACGGTGATGATGAAGTTACCGACGCAGGGCTTCACCTAAGCACTACAATGATATGACTGAGGTGGAATTCTGTGAAGGGGGAACCGCACACGGCTAAACAATCAACTTGTGTGTCTATGGGGTGCCCCCTCCCCCGTATATAAAGGAGTGGAGGAGGGGAGGGCCGACCCTCTCATGGCGCGCCCAAGGGGGTGAGTCCTACGCCCAGTAGGAGTAAGTTTCCCGCTTCCCTAGTTGGAGTGGGAGAAGAAGGAAGAGGAAGAGGGAGAGAAGGAAAGGGGGGCGACCCCCCTCCCAATTCAGATTGGGCTTGGGGGGGGGGCACCCCCACCTTGGCCGCCTCCTCCTCTCTCCCACTAAGGCCGATTGACTCCCCGAGGGTTTCCGGTAACCCCCCGGTACTCCGGTAAATGCCCGCACTCATCCGGAACCATTCCGATGTCAGAACATAGCCTTCCAATATATCGATCTTTATGTCTCGACCGTTTCGAGACTCCCCGTCATGTCGTGATCACATCCGGGACTCGGAACTGCCTTTGGTACATCAAAACACATAAACTCATAATACCGATCGTCATCGAACGTTAAGCGTGCGGACCCTACAGGTTCGAGAACTATGTAGACATGACCGAGACTCACTTTCGGCAATAACCAATAGTGGAACCTGGATGCTCATATTGTCTCCTACATATTCTATGAAGATCTTTATCGGTCAAACCGCATAACAACATACGTTGTTCCCTTTGTCATCGGTATGTTACTTGCCCGAGATTCAATCGTCGGTATTGATGTCTACTACACAACCTTCTTCTTGTAGACGTTGTTGGGCCTCCAAGTGTAGAGGTTTGTAGGACAGTAGCAAATTTCCCTCAAGTGGATGAACTAAGGTTTATCAATCCGTAGGAGGCATAGGATGAAGATGGTCTCTCTCAAACAACCCTGCAACCAAATAACAAAGAGTCTCTTGTGTCCCCAACACACTCAATGGTAAATTGTATAGGTGCACTAGTTCGGCGAAGAGATGGTGATACAAGTGGTATATGGATAGTAGATATAGGTTTTTGTAATCTGAAAATATAAAAACAGCAAGGTAACTAATGATAAAAGTGAGCACAAACGGTATTGCAATGCGTTGAAACAAGGCCTAGGGTTCATACTTTCACTAGTGCAAGTCCTCTCAACAATAATAACATAATTGGATCACATAACTATCCCTCAACATGCAACAAAGAGTCACTCCAAAGTCACTAATAGCGGAGAACAAACGAAGAGATTATTGTAGGGTATGAAACCACCTCAAAGTTATTCTTTCCAATCAATCCGTTGGGCTATTCCTATAAGTGTCACAAACAGCCCTAGAGTTCGTACTAGAATAACACATTAAGACACAAATCAACCAAAACCCTAATGTCACCTAGATACTCCAATGTCACCTCAAGTATCCGTGGGTATGATTATACGATATGCATCACACAATCTCAGATTCATCTATTCAACCAACACATAGAACCTCAAAGAGTGCCCCAAAGTTTCTACTGGAGAATCACGACGAGAACGTGTGCCAACCCCTATGCATAGGTTCATTGGCAGAACCCGCAAGTTGATCACCAAAACATACATCAAGTGAATCACGTGGTATCCCATTGTCACCACAGATACGCACGACAAGACATACATCAATTGTTCTCAAATCTTTAAAGACTCAATCCAATAAGATAACTTCAAAGGGCAAACTCAATCCATTACAAGAGAGTAGAGGGGGGAAGAAACATCATAGGATCCAAATATAATAGCAAAGCTCGCGATACATCAAGATCGTATCACCTCAAGAACATGAGAGAGAGAGATCAAACACATAGCTAGTGGTACATACCCTCAGCCCCGAGGGAGAACTACTCCCTCCTCGTCATGGAGAGCACCGGGATGATGAATATGGCCACCGGAGAGGGATTGCCCCCTCCGGCAGGGTGCCGGAACGGGTCTAGATTGGCTTTCGGTGGCTACGGAGGCTTCTGGCGGCGGAACTCCCGATCTATTGTGTTCTCGGATGTTTTTAGGGAATATGGAGATATATAGGCGGAAGAAGTATGTTAGGGGGGGCACGAGGGGCCCACGAGGGTGGAGGGCGCGCCCTAGGGGGGTGGGCGCGCCCCCCTACCTCGTGGCTCCCTTGTTTCTTCCCTGACGTGCACTCCAAGTCTATCCGGTTGCTTTCCTTCCAAAAATAAGTTCCATGAAGTTTCAGGTCAATTGGACTCCATTTGATTTTCCTTTTCTACGATACTCTAAAACAAGGTAAAAACAAAAACTGGCACTGGGCTCTGGGTTAATAGGTTAGTCCCAAAAATAATATAAAAGTTTATAATAAAGCCCATAAACATCCAAAACAGTAGATAATATAGCATGGAGCAATCAAAAATTATAGATACGTTGGAGACGTATCAGCATCCCCAAGCTTAATTCCTGCTCGTCCTCGAGTAGGTAAATGATAAAAACAGAATTTTTGATGCGGAGTGCTACTTGGCATAATTTCAATGTTAAATTCTTCTTAATTGTGGCATGAATAATCAGATCCGAAAGATTCGAGATAAAAGTTCATATTGACATAAAAATAATAATACTTCAAGCATACTAACAAAGCAATTATGTCTTCTCAAAATGAAATGGCCAAAGAAAGTTCATCCCTACAAAATCATATAGTTTAGTCATGCTCCATTTTCGTCACACAAGAATGCTCTCATCATGCACAACCCCGATGACAAGCCAAGCAATTGTTTCATACTTTAGTAATCTCAAACCTATAAACTTTCACGCAATATATGAGCATGAGCCATGGACATAGCACTATGGGTGGAATAGAATATAATGAGGGGGGTTATGTGGAGAAGACAAAAAAAGTCTCACATCAACGAGGCTAATCAATGGGCTATGGATATGCCCACCGATTGATGTTGATGCAAGGAGTAGGGATTGCCATGCAACGGATGCACTAGAGCTATAAATGTATGAAAGCTCAACAAAAGAAACTAAGTGGGTGTGCATCCAACTTGCTTGCTCACGAAGACCTAGGGCACTTGAGGAGGCCCATTGTTGGAATATACAAGCCAAGTTCTATAATGAAAATTTCCCACTAGTGTATGAAAGTGACAAAACAAGAGACTCTCTATCATGAGTATTATGGTTCTACTTTGAAGCACAAGTGTGGCAAAGGATAGTAGCATTGTCCCTTCTCTCTCTTTCTCTCATTTTCATTTTTTTGGGCCTTCTCTTTTTTATGGCCTTTCTCTTTTTCTTTTTCTTTTTTTGGGCCTCCTCTTTTTTATGGCTTTTTTTATTTTTTTATTTTTCCTCAATTGGGACAATGCTCTAGAAAATGATGATCATCACACTTCTATTTATTTACAACTCAATGATTACAACTCGATACTAGAACAAAAGATGACTCTATATGAATGCCTCCGGCGGTGTACCGGGATATGCAATGGACCAAGAGTGACATGTATGAAAGAATTATGAACGGTGGCTTTGCCACAAATACTATGTCAACTACATGATCATGCTAAGCAATATGACAATAATGAATGTGTCATGATAAACGGAATGGTGGAAAGTTGCATGGCAATATATCTCGGAATGGCTATGGAAATGCCATAATAGGTAGGTATGGTAGCTGTTTTGAGGAAGATATAAGGAGGTTTATGTGTGATAGAGCGTATCATATCACGGGGTTTGGATGCACCGGTGAAGTTTGCACCAACTCTCAATGTGAGAAAGGGCAATGCACGGTACCGAAGAGGCTAGCAAGGATGGAAGGGTGAGAGTGCGTATAATCCATGGACTCGACATTAGTCATAAAGAACTCACATACTTATTGCAAAAATCTACAAGTCATCAAAAACCTCGGCACTACGCGCATGCTCCTAGGGGGATAGATTGGTAGGAAAAGACCATCGCTCGTCCCCGACCGCCACTCATAAGGAAGACAATCAAATAACACCTCATGTTTCAAATTTGTTACATAAAGTTTACCATACGTGCATGCTACGGGACTTGCAAACTTCAACACAAGCATTTATCAATTTCACAACTACTCAACTAGCACGACTTTGATATTATTACCTCCATATCTCAAAACAATCATCAAGCAGCAAACTTCTCTTAGTATTCAATACTCTATATGAAAGTTTTTACTATTCTTGGATGCCTAGCATATTAGGATTATTTAAGCAAATTACCATGCTATTCAATACTCTCAAAATAATATAAGTGAAGCATGAGAGTTCATCTATTTCTTCAAAACAAAACCACCATTGTGCTCTAAAAGATATAAGTGAAGCACTAGAGCAAACGACAAACTACTCCGAAAGATATAAGTGAAGATCAATGAGTAGTCGAATAATTATGCAACTATGTGAAGACTCTCTAACATTTAATAATTTCAGATCTTAGTATTTTATTCAAACATCAAGCAAAACAAAAT
Source organism: Triticum dicoccoides (assembly GCF_002162155.2). NCBI lineage: Eukaryota > Viridiplantae > Streptophyta > Magnoliopsida > Poales > Poaceae > Triticum > Triticum dicoccoides. The sequence goes on from NC_041384.1 coordinate 422,992,511, forward strand.
AAAATGACATCTAAGAATGGCAAACATCATGTGAAGAAGCAACAACTTAGGATCAACTGATACTAACCGATAGTTGTTGAAGAAGAAAGGTGGGATGCCAACCGTGCATCCCCAAGCTTAGACGCTTGAGACTTCTTGAAATATTATCTTGGGGTGCCTTGGGCATCCCCAAGCTTGAGCTTTTGTGTCTCCTTAATTCCTCTCATATCACGGTCTCCCTAAATCTCAAAAGCTTCATCCACACAAAACTCAACAAAGACTCGTGAGATAAGTTAGTATAAACCATTGCAAAAACCTTATCATACTCTACTGTAGAAAATCACTAAAATTATTATTCAACATTTCATACTAAATGCCTCTGCATATTTAATAGTCCTATCCTCAAATAGAATCATTAAAGAAGCAAACATATGCAAACAATGCAAACATAACAGCAATCTTCCTAAACAGGACAGTCTGTAAAGAATTCAGCAACATCCATACTTACCTAGCTCCAAAGATTATTAAAGAAAATTCCCAATGTAGTAAATTTATCAGATCTTAATATGCAAAAGGTTTCAACATTTTATCACATTCTGACTTTTCTAGGGAATTATTGCAACAGCGGTAAACTTTCTGTTTTCAAACAGCAACATGTGGACTTCTAAAATAGGCTTAGTAAAGGCTATCAATGCCACTTTTATGAAATAAAATATGCAAAACATTGTTCTAAATAACGGCAAGCAAATTCTAACAAAATAAATTGACGCTCCAAGCAAAACACATATCATGCGGCGAATAAAAATATAGCTCCAAGTAAAGTTACCGATGAACGAAGACGAAAGAAGGGATGACTTCCGGGGCATCCCCAAGTTTAGGATTTTCGTTGTCCTTGAATATTACCTTGGATTTACCTGGGCATCCCCAAGCTTAGGCTCTTGCCACTCCTTATTCCATAGTCCATCGAATCTTTACCCAAAACTTCAAAACTTCACAACACAAAACTTAAAGTAGAAAACTCGTAAGCTCCGTTAGCGAAAGAAAACAAAACACCAATTCAAGGTACTGTAATGAACTCATTACTTATTTATATTGGTGTTAAACCTAATGTATTCCAACTTCACTATGGTTTATAAACTCTTTTACTAGCCATAGATTCATCAAAATAAGCAAACAACACACGAAAAACAGAATCTGTCAAAAACAGAACAGTCTGTAGTAATCTGTAACTAATGCAAACTTATGGAACCCCAAAAATTATAAAATAAATTGCTGGACGTGAGGACTTTATCTATTAATCATCTGAAAAAATAATTAACTAAATATCACTCTCCAAATAAAAATGGCAGCAATTATCATGAGCGCTAAAGTTTCTGTTTTTTACAGCATGATCGCAAAGACTTTCCCCAAGTCTTCCCAACGGTTCTACTTGGCACAAACACTAATTAAACACAAAAAACACAACAATAACATAGGCTAGATAAATTATTTATTACTAAACAGGAGCAAAAAGCAAGGGACAAAAATAAAATTGGGTTGCCTCCCAACAAGCGCTATCGTTTAATGCCCCTAGCTAGGCATGATGATTTCAATGATGCTCACATAAAAGATAAGAATTGTAACATAAAGAGAACATCATGAAGAATATGACTAGCACATTTAATTCTAACCCACTTCCTATGCATAGGGATTTTGTGAGCAAACAACTTATGGGAACAAGAATCAACTTGCATAGGAAGGTAAAGCAAGCATAACTTTAAGATTTTAAGCACACAGAGAGGAAACTTGATATTACTGCAATTCCTACAAGCATATATTCCTCCCTCATAATAATTTTCAGTAGCATAATGAATGAATTCAACAATATAACCAGCACCTAAAGCATTCTTTTCATGATCTACAAGCATAGAAAATTTACTACTCTCCACATAAGCAAGATTCTTCTCATTCGGAATAGTGGGAGTATCATAAGAGACTCGAATACTATAAATTGTTTCCATATTAAAGTAGTAATGTTCAGAAAAAGGGGAATCATATTCATGACAAGTTTTATAAATATAATCATTACTACTTTTTATAGCATAAGTATCATCACAATAATCATCATAGGTAGGAGGCATGCTATAATCATTATAAATTTGCATATCAAAACTTGGGAGACTAAAAATATCATCTTCATTAAACGTAGCATCCCCAAGCTTAGGACAAATATTAATTGCAGCAAATATATTATTAAAAACATCATCTTCATCAAACATAGCATCCCCAAGCTTGGTCCTTTTCATATCATAAGCATAATTACTCTCATCATTAATAGTATGGATAGCACCAATAGTATAGCAATTATCATATTCTTCCAAGCAAGTGCCAAAAAGATTTTCAAGATCATAAGAAGTATCATTATCTTCCACAATTATATTTTCATGAGGCACAATAGTAATAGGAGTAGCATTATTTGGAGGATATATCTTTTTACCTCTCTTCCTTTTTCTTTTCTTCTTCTTCACCACATCATGTGTGGGTTCAATCCTCCTTTTGGAGCTCCTTATTAATGAGATTGGTTGAATAGGAAGCTCCTCCTCGTTACCTGATTCATCATAAGAAATAATAGGAGGGTATTGGGAAGTCTCTTCCCTTTCATTAGTATTCTCTTCATCTTCTATTTCTTTTCTTTTCTTTATGTAGTTGGCAATATAAGGATTTTCAATACAATTCACTGCACAATACATATAAATTTCCTCTAGATCAAAATGAAGAACTCTATCAAGGAATTTTTTTGGAATATCCTTAGTTATACGTTTCATTAATTCATAACCCAAGAGCAAGCTAAGTTCATTATCATGTGGAAGGGAAATCAAGTCATCACAATTTTTGGACACGATACGATCATGAAACAATTTGCATTGGAGATTTAAATGACCATGTTCATTGCAAAGTTCACAAGGGGCGCAAAAATATTGAATTTTTGAGCACAATCATCAAGACTTTCTTGCAACAATTTAGTTTCTAAGTACTTATGCCTCTTGCAATATCTATCTTCCCTATTTGGTGTGTACTTACAAACCCAATGCACTCCACAAAAATTGACATGTTTATAGGAGACATTTTCATCATAACTAGTGCAATCATCATTAGTATTATGGATATTTGTCAGGACCCCGATCCTAAGTCACACCGATCTAGCATGTAACACATCATATCACTTTGCGGCCTCACACATGGTATTCCCACGGGTGCCACCTTACCTGGCCCGGGACCGTTTGCGCCTTTTGGCTCACGTATATGATAGTATCGCTAGCATCCATATGACAAAGAACCCGGGCTGACATGGCTAGTCGTGAACCCAAAGTGGCACAAACTTACAGGGACAGGCATCCATGACCCAGCATCGAACGTGTCGGTCATCAGCGGGTGAATCCAGGCTGTAGCACTGGGCTAGCAGGGCTCTGGTGAACCGGGCTGTAGCGGGCTAACAGGACTCCGGTATTCATCGCGTGACATTTCCCCGAAGGGACAGACACAGGATCGAAGAAGGACACATGCCGGCCAGCCTAAGTGTTCCGGAGCAGTAGCAAGCTACCATGGCTCAATGGAAACACTAGGAGACATTTCCCGGTAATAGAGGCTACTAAAGATAAACAACTAGATAGTCAGATCCCACACATACCAAGCATTTTAATAACATACACACAATATGCTCGATATGTGCAAATACAACATGGCATCACAACATGACTCTATGACTCAAGTATTTAATCAATAGGCTCCGAGGAGCGAGATATTACAAACATGGGTCTCATGACCCAACACTCAGAGCATACAAGTCAAAACACAAGCGGAAGCTTAACATGTCTGAGTACAGACATCTACAAATGAAAAAGGCTGAGAAGCCTGACTTTCTACTAGATCCTGCCGAGGGCACAAGATCGTAGCTGAGGTAACAAGCTAAACGTCGAAGTCCAAGCGGAACTACTAGCGAGACTGAAGTCTCTCTGCAAAAACATAAATTAAGCAACGTGAGTACAAATGTACCCAGCAAGACTTACATCAGATCTAACTACATATGCATCATTATCAACAAAGGGGGGTGGTGGAGTTTAACTGCAGCAAGCCAGCTTTGACTCGGTGGCTATCCTGGACTACAACTGCAAGTAACTCTTTTGAGGTGGCGCACACGAGTCCACATATTCACCATAACAATACACCACTATGGATCCGCTCTCGTCTCCCTACGAGAACGCCATCCATAGCACTCACGCTTATCTTGCGTATTTTAGAGTATCCACTTTCACTTGTCTATGAACTATGCAAGGGGTCCAAGTTTCCATATCCGAGGAATCCGGCTATTCGAATAGATAGTGATAACCCTGCAGGGGTGTACTTCTTCACACACGCTCTCGCCACTTATCGCCCTGTACACGTCATGTACCTCGGCAACCTTCAAGCGGAAGCCGGGCGAGGGAGTCGGCCACGACCTGACTAACCGAACAAGTCTCTAGTCCAGGTTTATCGCCTATTCGGGTTCCATCCGCAAGGAGATCCGGCCGGGGTGTCGCTCACGGCCCCAAACAATGTGAGCAGGGTTCCCAAGCCCACCATTCGGGTGCTACTTGGTACACCGTGCCACTATGCCTAGTCTGTCCCAAGCCTACCTGTATCGGGTACCACTTGGTAGACTACTAACACTACCTACAAACACCAGAAACTAGTTGCAACTCCTGGACAGAGATCGAGTTGATTAATAAGTCGAGAGGGCTTGGAGCGCCCGGAGCCCAATGTGTGGTAGTAACTGATCATGGATCACAAACACAGAACTCAATTCCTGAGGACGGCTGCAATGAGACAACCCACCATGTACTCCTACATGGCCTCTCACCGCTACCTTTACCAAATCGTGTTCACACACTTAGCTCTCAATGGTAGGACATGTTCACACACCTCTGATTCATCCCCGATGAATCAGACCTGACTCAACTCTAAGCAGTAGCAGGCATGACAAACAAGCATGAATGAGTAGGCACAACATGGCTCAAACAACTCCTACTCATGCTAGTGGGTTTCATCTATTTACTGTGGCAATGACAGGTCATGCAAAGGATAAAGGGGTTCAGCTACCGCAGCAAGTAACAGATGAATCGGTGTTGTCCTAATGCAGTAAAAGAGAGCAGAGGCGAGAGAGTGGGATTTTATCGGAATGAACAAGGGGGTTTTGCTTGCCTGGCACTTCTGAAGATAGTATAGTTCTTCATCGGTGTCATCGAACTCATCGTCGGAACCACGTCTACTGAGAGGGGGCAATCACCGGCAACTGAGGAAAAACACAATCAATGCAATGCGACAATATGATGCATGAATGTGACATGGCAATATGATGTGATTTGTGCTGATGCAACTAAACCAGATTAAATGAAGTTGGTTTGAATCCAAGATTCAAATTCAAACTCCACATGTGGTTATTTAAATGCCATTTAATTGAATTGTCCTAAACAGAGGACAAACATTGTTCAAACATGCATGAAAATGGTACAGATGGATTCCTTGAATTTTTCTGATAATTTTTCATATATAATTTATTTAATTTGGAGTTACGGTTGAATTTATATGAATTTTAGAAGTTTAAACAATTTTCTGGAATTTTCTGAATAAAAATAAATCCAGAAAACATTACTGCGTCAGCCTGACATCATAATGACGTCAGCAGGTCAACTGCGGCGGTCCAGGTCAAACCCTGACCTGTGGGTCCCGAGTGTCAGTGTCTAACTAAACTAACCTAGCTTAGTTAATACTAACCTAACTTAATTAGCCGGGCGGGGCCCGCATGTCGGTGAGAGAGAGGGGGGTCAAACCGGGCAGTGGGGTCAACCCACGCCGGTCATCGAGTCAGCGGTCGCCGGCGTTTAGCCGCCGGCGAGTCCAGACGCGGCGGAGGGCTCAGAAACGAGCCACATGGCATCGTTTCGGCCGTGGTTTGTTGCATTCGAACGCGCGCAGTGGCGCGCATCTAGTGGTGGCGGTGATAGGTGCTGGGGTGGCCGGAAAAGTGGCCGGCGACGAGGTTTGGCGGCGACAGCAGCTCGGGCAATCTTGGGGTGGCGCTACAGAGCACTAGAGGAGGGACCGAAGGGCGCTGCGGGCTCTTGGGAGGGCGGCGAACATGGTGACGCGCTCAGGCGCAAGCTGGGGTGGCCCTGGCCACGGCGGCGCCATGGCCGGCGGCACAGAGCTCTCGGCTGCGGTGGAAATGGCGGCTACGGAGGGAAATAGAGCACGGGGAGAGAGGGGTTCAGCGTAGCGGCTCACTGCGGTTATAGGGGGCGTCGAGGTGGGCTCTGGGAAGCACGGACGGCGTCATGGCATTGCCGGCGATCTCGGCGACCGGAGGGAGAAGAAGGCGATGTAGACGGCGATGCAGGGCGGCCGAGCTCACGTGGCTCATCGAGGAGGAAGAGGGCGTCTTGGTGGAGCTTCTTGGCGCGTCGGCGGGGCATGGGGTGGCCGGTGGCTGCGGCTATGGCGAACGGCGGCAACGGCTGTGCTCGGGGCTCATAGGGAAGAAAGGGAAGGAGAGAGCCAGAGGAGGGGGAGAGGAGCGAGGAGAGTGAGAGAGGGAGCCAGGGGCTGCGTGGCTATGCTAGAAGGGCCGTGGCGTCGCGGTGGAAGCAGGAGGTGGCCGGGGAAGCAGGAGGTGGCGCACGGCGGCGCGCGCGGCCGACAGGCAGCTGCCTGCCTGCTCTGGCGGGAGGAAGCAGGTGGCTGGCACGGGCCAGCACAGTGCTGGGTTGGCCAGCGGGCTGCCAGGTGGGCTGCGTCAGGTAAGGTTTTCTCTGCTCTGTTTTATTTTCTGTTTGTTTTATTAATATCTTTTGCCATTGTTTTGAATTTAAACAAATTCAAAGACAGTGACAAAATTCCCCTGAACATTTTATTTAGCACAATGGAATAATTATACCAAAGCACATAAAAATGTTTCGGTTATTTGAACATATATTCAGTAATATTTGAATATAAGTTCAAATTCAAAAATAGTATTGATTTAAATTCAAAGTCCCAAGATTAAGTCCTTAAAAATGTTCAATATTTTGGTTGGGACCAGAACCCTTGCCAAAAATTATCAAACATTTAAGAAGAGCATTTTGGAACAATGAATGAGATTTTAGGGTTTTTGCCCTTCTTTTATTTAAGTTTTTTTTGAGGCTTCCAAATTTCCTCAGTTCAAGTTTCAAAAATTTAAACATGATGCAAACACTAGGCAGCACCAGAAGCTAGGGATGTGACAATATTCAAAGAATTCGTACTAACAACATTGCAATCATGCTCATCATTCACATATTTAATGCCAAGCATTCTATATAATTCTTCTTCTAGCATTTGAGCACAATTTTCCATTCCATCATACTTATGAAAGATATTAAAAAGGTGAAGCGTATGAGACAAACTCAATTCTATTTTTTTATAGTTTTCTTTTATAAACTAAACTAGTGATAAAACAAGAAACTAAAAGACTAGATTGCAAGATCTAAAGATATACCTTCAAGCACTCACCTCCCCGGCAACGGCTCCATAAAAGAGCTTGATGTCTACTACACAATCTTCTTCTTGTAGACGTTGTTGGGCCTCGAAGTGCAGAGGTTTGTAGGACAGTAGCAAATTTCCCTCAAGTGGATGACCTAAGGTTTACCAATCCGTAGGAGGCGTAGGATGAAGATGGTCTCTCTCAAACAACCCTGCAACCAAATAACAAAGAGTCTCTTGTGTCCCCAACACACCCAATACAATGGTAAATTGTATAGGTGCACTAGTTCGGCGAAGAGATGGTGATACAAGTGGTATATGGATAGTAGATATAGGTTTTTGTAATCTGAAAATATAAAAACAGCAAGGTAACTAATGATAAAAGTGAGCACAAATGGTATTGCAATGCGTTGAAACAAGGCCTAGGGTTCATACTTTCACTAGTGCAAGTCCTCTCAACAATAATAACATAATTGGATCACATAAATATCCCTCAACATGAAACAAAGAGTCACTCCAAAGTCACTAATAGCGGAGAACAAACGAAGAGATTATTGTAGTGTACGAAACCACCTCAAAGTTATTCTTTCCAATCAATACGTTGGGCTATTCCTATAAGTGTCACAAACAGACCTATAATTTGTACTAGAATAACACCTTAAGACACAAATCAACCAAAACCCTAATGTCACCTAGATACTCCAATGTCACCTCAAGTATCCGTGGGTATGACTATACGATATGCATCACACAATCTCAGATTCATCTATTCAACCAACACATAGAACCTCAAAGAGTGGCCCAAAGTTTCTACCGGAGAATCACGACGAAAACGTGTGCCAACCCCTATGCATAGGTTCATGGGCGGAACCCACAAGTTGATCACCAAAACATACATCAAGTGAATCACGTGGTATCCCATTGTCACCACAGATACGCACGGCAAGACATACATCATGTGTTCTCAAATCTTTAAAGACTCAATCCGATAAGATAACTTCAAATGGGAAAATCAATCCATTACAAGAGAGTAGAGGGGGGAAGAAACATCATAGGATCCAAATATAATAGCAAAGCTCGCGATACATCAAGATCGTATCACCTCAAGAACACGAGAGAGAGAGAGAGAGAGATCAAACACATAGCTACAGGTACATACCCTTAGCCCCGAGGGAGAACTACCCCCTCCTCATCATGGAGAGCACCGGGATGATGAAGATGGCCACCGGAGAGGGATTGCCCCCTCCGGCAGGGTGCCGGAATGGGTCTAGATTGGCTTTCGGTGGCTACGAAGGCTTCTGGCGGCCAAACTCCCGATCTATTGTGTTCTCGGATGTTTTTAGGGTATATGGAGATATATAGGAGGAAGAAGTACGTCAGGGGGGCCACGAGGGGCCAATGAGGGTGGAGGGCGTGCCCTAGGGGGGTGGGTGTCAAAACCGGCGGATCTCGGGTAGGGGGTCCCGAACTATGCGTCTAAGGCGGATGGTAACAGGAGGCAGGGGACACGATGTTTTACCCAGGTTTGGGCCCTCTTGATGGAGGTAAAACCCTACGTCCTGCTCGATTTATTCTTGATGATATGGGTATTACAAGAGTTGATCTACCACGAGATCGGAGAGGCTAAACCTAGAAGCTAGCCTATGGCATGATTGTATGTTGTCTTATGGACGAAAACCCTCCGGTTTATATAGACACCGGAAGGGGTTAGGGTTACACATGGTCGGTTACAAAGGAGGAGATATCCATATCCGTACTGCCTAGCTTGCCTTCCACGCCAAGTAGAGTCCCATCCGGACACGAGACGAAGTCTTCAATCTTGTATCTTCATAGTCCAACAGTCTGGTCAATGGATATAGTCCGGCTGTCCGGAGACCTCCTAATCCAGGACTCCCTCAGTAGCCCCTGAACCAGGCTTCAATGACGATGAGTCCGGCGCAGTGTTGTCCTCAGAATTGCAAGTGTCGGATTTCGGGTTCTGGCAGACCCTTGAGGTTCGAACACTGGGGTGCGTGCGGAGATTTCGCCTCCTACCTACCTGCACCCCTCCGCATCGCTAAGATCTAAGCTATGGAAAGAACAACACAAGAGACACAAGGTTTATACTGGTTCGGGCCACCGTTGTGGTGTAATACCCTACTCCAGTGTGAGGTGTGGTGGATTGCCTCTTGGGCTGATGATGATGAACAGTACAAGGAAGAACAGCCTCGCGAGGGTCTGTTCTTGGCTGGGGCGATGAACTGCTGGGAGGAGTTCAGTCACCCTTCTCTCTCTCTCTCTCTCTTCCCGGTTGTTGATCTCAATCTCCCTAAAACCTCTGTCCTCCCCTGTGGGTGGCTGGTCCTATTTATGGAGGCCCTGGTCCTCTTCCCAAATATCAAGCGGGAAGGGAGCCAACAATGGCGGGCTAATTTGAAGGGGGACAGCTAGTACCGGCTATCCTGACAAAAGTAGTCTTCGCCTGCACAAAGCTCTGGTGGTGACGCCGTCTTGGGCTCCACGATGACCTCCGTCTTGCAGTCCTCCTGGTCTTGGTTTTGTTGCACCGAAATGGCAACCTTTGCCTGATGCCTCGGTACTCCACGGCTGCGCTTGCCCCCTTTGCACCAAAGGGGAAAGGAGGACACTGCGCGGGCTGGCACCCGCCTGGCGCCCTTGGTCGTCATGGCTTGCGTCACGGGCACCTCGTGAGGTACCCCGCCTTGATCTCTCCGCCTCCTCGCGAGCCAGCCTGATGAGGCCATGCCTGAGGAAGCTCCGCGTCGTCCGCCCCGCGAGGCTTGGCCCCTCACGAGGGTCTTGGGTCTGTGTTGGTGAAGATGGGCCGTGCTGGGCCCCCCTTTGAGTCACGCCGCAGGCCGCAGGCAGGCAAATCTGGGGACCTCCGTTCCCAGAACGCCGACAGTAGCCCCCGGGCCCAAGGCGCGCCTGGACTTGGCCGTGCAGGGAGGCGGAAGGGCAAGAGCGAAGCGCTGCGGGCCCTAACAGCCTGTGGCCTTGGGCGCCACGTGGCGGTTGATTGGACGTGGGCGGCACTGTTCCCCCACGCCCCCCTTATTTTGCGCCATGCTAGGCAGACTCGTAGTTATACACAGCCGCTCCCCTTTCTGTCGCTCGATCGCCCTCTGTCCTTCCTCCGCTCGAACTCCAGCTTCTGTTTTCAACCCAATCTCGAACTCCCCCCCTTCCCATCGCCATGGCTCCGACGAAGAAGGGAAGAGGGAAGAAACTCGTGCCTCCGCCTTGCCCGCCGCTGTTGGCGGCCCCCGCCGAGGGCTTGGGCAAGGTCAGCTCGGCTCTGGCCACTATCTTCAACGAATGCGGGAGGACGACGGCCTGGCCCGCGTCCCACTTCTCCATCGACAGGATAGTCACCGAGGTCCCGTATTTCGCCGACGCCCTGTGGGCGGGTCTGGTTCCTCCCTTGTCTGACTTCTTCAATGCCGTGCTTTCCCACTATCAGATCTACATGATGCATCTGGGTCCTGAATCCATCACCCTCCTTTCGGTCTTCGCCTTTGTTTGCGAGGCTATGATGGGCATCCTTCCTTTGGTTGCCTTGTTGCGCCACTTCTTCTCGCTGTGCCTTGTCGACCCTACCCAATGCTGGGCGTGCGTGAGCTTTGTTGCCGCATCTGAGACAGCAACTTCTGGGATTGACTTCAAGCTCCCTCCGCCCGCGGCTGGGTTCCGCGACCGGTGGCTGTATGTGGATGCAGGGGTGCCCAGCCCCCTGCTATCGGAGCCAACTTCGCCTGCTGTCCCCAATTCGGGCTGGGGCCAGGAGACGCTTGAGAGCCCCCGGCTCGTCTTCATCTGGCACCGCTTCGCGTTCTTGAGGTCGCTTGGCGTGACAGCGCCCAAGGTGGTGAAGGAGTTCCTATTACGCCGCGTTGCTCCTCTCCAACGCCACTCCCACCGGATGTGGGCCTTCAGCGGGCGCGATGATCGTATGAGGCTCCAGGAAGAGGACCTGATGCCTGAAGTGCTGAGGATAGCGCTCTTGACCCTGACTGGGGACCCCGACCCTGGTAGCATCCAGCAGGGAGGGGCGTTGCTGTACCTCTGCCAGAGCAGGGGCGATTTTGTGAAGCAGATGCCTATCTTTGATGAGTGGGGGCCGCGCCCCGCCGGCCTCCAGGGACCTCGCGAGAACCCAGTGATGGTGACTACCCTTCCAGTCGGCCACGGCGACTCTTCCTCAAGCGGCGGAGCAGGGTGGCATGAGGCGCCAGAGGCCGAGGGGGCTCCCGGCGGGGTGACAGCACCGGGCGATGCTCATGAGGGAGCAGCTCTTGGGGCCCGTGCCGCTGAGTCTGGGGGTGACGAGCAGCTGCCCTCAGCGCCTGCGACTGAGGCCCCTGAGGCTCCAGCTGCTTCTCTTGGTGAGGCGATTGGCAGCACGCATCAGGCAGGCGCCCCTGACGCAGATCGCCTTGACGCTCCATCTTTGTCGCAGGTTGATCCCTGCGCCCAACTCTTGGGCCGTTTCCGTGTGGACTTTGAGGCCCTTCGGAAGAGAAGGGAGGCCCTGGGCGACGATTACCCTTGTCGCCTACTGAAGCGTAGGAAGTACCTCGGCACTGATGAGTAAGCCTTCTCCTTCCCCAACTCTCGATCCTTCTGTTGCTTTTACTGACCCTTGCTTCGCAGGCCCCTTCCAGCCGAGCTTGCGGAGACGGCTGAGGTGCCGTCCCCCTTGGCTTCGCCCCCTCCATTGTCCTCAAGCGCCCCGAGCAGCAGAGCCCTTGTGGTGAGGGCGATCGAAGAGGTGGACCGTCCCGAGGCGCATCGTGGCCCTGCGCACCTCGTGACCCTCTTTCGCAGGCCTTCTCATGGCATAGCCAGCCTGCCGTGGGCTTCTTGCCTGGTCGTGGACTGCGATTGGCTGAGGCGCTCCCTGCGCTCTTCACCTAGGGACGGGATGGCTCCAGGCCAGGCTTCTGGCGCGGCATGCCTGGCCGTCACGAGGGTGCCAGCCCCCAGCCCCCAGCTCGGAGGGGGAGTGCTGATTCGTGGCCCCCGGCGCTTGCTTGGGGCAGATGATGGTGTGGAAGACGTACTCGAGCGCGCTCGGGAGCGTCGCGCTCTCCGCCAAGGATTCCTTCGAAGGGCGGCTGACGCGGTAAGCCTGCTTGGTGAGGAGCTTGCTGATGAAGACGCGTGCCTTGAGGCCGAGGGCCTGCGCTTGGCTGCAGAGAGGCGTGAGCTGGAGGGCGCCATCGCCCTTGCGCGCCGTCAGCGTGATCTTGACGACGCAGAGGCCAAGGCGTCACTGGCGGCCTCTCGGGAGGCCCGATCTTGGGCCGCTGAGGAGGTCCGGGAAGCCGACCGGCGGCGAAAGGCGGCGGAGGAGCGGGCTCGGGAGCTCCTGGCCTGGTGCCACTCATTGGAGGAGCAGGTGGAGCTGCACGAGGCAGCCCTCGCATCGATGAAGGTGGCCTCTGGCGACTCAGCAGAGCTCCAGAAGCATGAGGAGGCGCTGACGCTGGAAGCCGCCGAACGTACCCGCGAGTACGAGCGTCTGGAGACGAGGGAGCGCTTGGTGACACAGGCGGAGGATGATGTCGCTGCACAGGAAGCCCGTGTCCTGGAGGAGGTCGGACGTCGGGTGGCGATGGCGCATTTGAACCTTGAGCACGAGTTCGAAGAGAAGCAGGGGTTGATCCGGGCCGAGGCTGAAGGCAGGACTGCTGCCTTGAGGGCCATGCTGGAGGAGGCGACGCGGCGGGCCGATGCTTTCCGGGCCGCCATTGAGGTGGCGCAAGGTGAGTTAACCACCTCCCAGGCCGAGGTGCTCCTTCTCCGCCAGCGGGTGGAGGAGGCTGAGGTCGTCGCGCGCCAGAATGCGGACGAGGTACATCAGCGGCAGATCCTGGAGCATGAGCACGGCCCCATGCTCACCACGCTCCGGGAGAGAGCCAACGCAGCCTTGGGCAACATCTGCAAGGCGGCTGTTGGCGAGCCGCACGCAGTCAACTACGCCGGCAATCTTCAGTTCTTCACTGACGTGGTGACGCAGCTGGAGGCGCGGTCGGTCAGGGCTGATAGGTTGGTGGAGGAGAGGAGCCGCGCCCTGCTCGGGCGTGCCTTTTCTCGCGTCTTCACCATCTCCGGAACATGGATCCCCACTTCGATTTCGACGCCGCCATCGCCCTAGTCCCCCAGGCCATCCGAGACGATCTGGCGCACTGGGTGGAAGACAATGTGGATGCTCTTATCAGGGCCTTCGCTTCGGACAACGACGGCGTGATCGTGGCTGCCGACGAGGGCGGCGTGGTGAATGGCCCTGACACCACTGGCGGCGACGCGGACAGCGATGGCGAGTTCAGTGACGCCAGCAACGGCTCGGGTGGTGCTCCTGAGGACGCATTGGGGGATTTATCTGACTGATTGTGCATCATTCCTGCTTCCTTACCCTGCATGAATAGAACTCAGGTTTTGGCCTGATGGCTGTGAGAGCATTTTGGAGGGGGAGCCCCTCATGTAAAACTTGTGTTCATCGTATCAGTAGACGCTACATTGCCCATGCGCCCGCGCCAAGCGGTTGGCTTAAGCGACGCGCTGGTCGGCTAGTTTACCTTGGTCCCATGCTGGCCCTGAGGTAGCCCGTGGGAGGCTGTGGTGTCCTGAGTGTCCCCTGATTGAATCCGTAGGATCTGCAGTAAAACACCCTCCTAAGAGGACGCGGCGGCGGCAGTCTGGGCTGCGCGCAAGCTAGGCCTGACCCGGCTCACGAGGGGCTCACGAGGGAGGCAGCTGAGGCGAAGCGATAACCAAAACGCGAGAAATCACTCGAACGAGACTAAGCACCCCTTTCTTCGAACACACGCAAATCTCAAATTCGAATCCAACTTGAATCTAGCGGGGGAAAGCGACAACCAAAGGGAAAAGCAATGAAAGCAGACAAAAGTCCGCGTCCGGCACCTAATCTAGTCTTGGATGTCTTCTCACCAGCACAGAGCTAAGTGCTGCCACTGGGCGTGGGAGGGAGCCCCAGGGCCAGAGGCCGGCACCCCTGAGACTCCGGGGCGTGTACAACCCCACTCATTATTACGTGAGAGTGTCATGGGGCAGCTAGCTTCACACGCACTGGGCCTTCTTCATTGGTACCGGCCTTGCTTCATATCGCTAGACGAGGGCCCCGCCTTGCGCCACACTCTAGTGCCATCAACGACGACCGGAAACCAGGACGCCGCCGATGGGGTAGAGCGGTCGCCAGCGGTTCCCCCAACGACCATGGGTCCTCCGCCAGGGGCAGGCCCTGAGGCACCTCCCCAGCGGAGGGCCTACCTCCTGAGAACACCTTGCTCCGAACGCCGCGGTGGTGATGTCGGATCTCGGCCCCTCTCCTGCAGCCCCCTGCGCCCTCCTCCCGAGGGGTAGGAGACTATGGGAGCGGGCCAGCTGCTCGCTGTGGCGACCTGCACCTCCTTCGATCCATGGTTAGCGTATGCCTGCTCCTGAAGAATTAGCGGTACCCGATAATCGTTGCCTCCAGCGTGGCCAGTGGGACCGTCCCGGGGCTCCCGGAAAGGCTCAGCTTCTGGCGCCTCGTCCCCCCAGCTTGGGCTGAGGAGCGAGCCTTGTTCGCTCTTGTGAGGGTGTCCTTGGTCCATCATGAGGGGCACATATTCCTCTGGCGCCGTCATCCCGAAGGCCACGCCGTAGTGCTCCGCGTGCCATGCGGTCCTGCCTGATGCGCCCACCGTGGGGTGGCAGCGTGACAGTCCACTGGGGCCGCTGGTCGCATCGAGTTCTTCTTCTTCGCGGGCCGGGAGCGGGGGCAGCGCCGCCGCCGGTCCGGCGCTGACAGCTTCACTAGCGTTGGAGTAGCCTTGGAGCCCGCGGGCGCGCGCGGAGCCCCCGCGCGGGCTGCCCTGGGCTTGAGATGGGAGCTGGGTGCAGAAGGGGTGAGCCCCCTAGGCGGCGAAGCCCAGGAGCTCTGCCACCCGCTCCAGCAGCACGTCGCGGCCGCCCTCCAGCAGCCTACACTGCAGCAGCTCTCGGGCCACCGTGAGCGCGGCCCTCGAGTTCGCCTGCTCCCGGCGGGTGTACGGTGTCGTGGTCGCGGCGTGATTGGAGGCCCTTGCTAACGACCGCGCCTGCCGCGGTGTGAGAGCTATCGAAGCCTGTCCGCGTCACCCGCGGCCCCAGCGCCCTACGGACCGCGAGCCGCCTGGGGCACGGGGTCGCCCGAGGCGGTCGGCTCCGGCTGGCGGGCCACGCCGCCCATGGATCTGGGTTGCCCGCCTGGTCACCGGACATGGTGACGACGACGCGATGGGGCACGAAGCAGTAGAAGGTGGATTCTAGCGCACCTCTACCTGGCGCGCCAAATGTCGGATTTTGGGTTCCAGCAGACCCTTGAGGTTTGAACACTGGGGTGCGCGCAGAGATTTCGCCTCCTACCTACCTGCACCCCTCCGCCTCGCTAAGATCTAAGCTATGGAAAGAACAACACAAGAGACATAGGGTTTATACTGGTTCGGGCCACCGTTGTGGTGTAATACCCTACTCCAGTGTGAGGTGTGGTGGATTGCCTCTTGGGCTGATGATGATGAACAGTACAAGGAAGAACAGCCTCGCGAGGGTCTGTTCTTGGCTGGGGCGATGAACTGCTGGGAGGAGTTCAGTCACCCTTCTCTCTCTCTCTCTCTCTCTCTCTCTCTCTCTCTCTCTCTCTTCCCGGTTGTTGATCTCGATCTCCCTAAAACCTCTGTCCTCCCCTATGGGTGGCTGGTCCTATTTATGGAGGCCCTGGTCCTCTTCCCAAATATCGAGCGGGAAGGGAGCCAATAATGGCGGGCTAATTTGAAGAGGGACAGCTAGTACCAGCTATCCTGATAAAAGTAGTCTTCGCCTGCACAAAGCTCTGGTGGTGACGCCGTCTTGGGCTCCACGATGACCTCCGTCTTGCAGTCCTCCTGGTCTTGGTCTTGTTGCACCGAAATGGCAACCTTTTCCTGATGCCTCGGTACTCCGCGGCTGCGCTTGCCCCCTTTGCACCAAAGGGGAAATGAGGACACCGCGCGGGCTAGCACCCGCCTGGCGCCCTTGGTCGTCATGGCTTGTGTCTCGGGCACCTCGTGAGGTACCTCGCCTTGATCTCTCCGCCTCCTCGCGAGCCAGCCTGATGAGGCCGTGCCTGAGGAAGCTCCGCGTCGTCCGCCCCGCGAGGCTTGGCCCCTCGCAAGGGTCTTGGGTCTGTGTTGGTGAAGATGGGCCGTTTTGGACCCCCCTTTGAGCCACGCCGCAGGCCGCAGGCAGGCAAGTCTGGGGACCCCCGTTCCCAGAACGCGGATACAAGGCAGGTTCCTCCTCCGGATACACCACAAAAGAGTTCGAATAAAAGGATAGTGTCCGACCCTGCAAAATAAGTTCCACATACCACCGTAGAGAGAATAATATTTTCACAAATCTAATCTGCTGACACATTTTGGCAACATGTCATCATGCCATGGCTTGGTGATTATTCGAACAGTTTTTCTTTAGCTAGCCCCGCACATAACGCGAGGCAGTTTCTTGACACGTCTTGTCAAAGCAGAGATCGTGTCCCCCTTATTACAGGATTCTCATCAATACGGGCATGGGTAACCCAACCGCGCCATCAATTACGGCGTTTGGGAGATAAGCGAGTTTTACCAGGCTAGTGGGGGCGCATAGTTTCGACCGCCCTTATAAAGGGATAAGGTTTATCCTTTTTCTACCCATGCCTTCTTCCTCCTTGCTCATCCATTCTCGCACACTCGAGCTCCAACGCCCAAGTCCACATCCTTCTCCTCAACCTTCTCCAAACATGTCCGGAGCGGGAGGCAAGTGGATGGCTTCCTCCGTCACGGAGGGACACATCAAAAAGCTGCGTGGAGCCGGATACTTATCCGCGAATATCGCACATCGGCTGCCCGTTGCGGGGCAGATCGTCCCTACCCCGGAACCTCACGAGAGGGTAGTCTTCCTCCACCACTTCCTCTGCGGACTGGGGTTTCCCCTCCATCCATTCGTCCGCGGTCTTATGTTCTACTACGGGTTGGACTTTCATGATCTAGCCCCGAACTTCATCCTCAGCATTTCGGCGTTCATCGTCGTGTGTGAGGCTTTCCTCCACATCTGGCCCCACTTCGGCCTGTGGCTGAAGACCTTCAATATCAAGCTGAAGGTGGTGGGAGGCCAACAAGCAGAATGCGGCGGAGCCATGGTGGGAAAGATGCCCAATGTTATATGGCTTGAAGGCTCCTTCGTGGAGACCATAAAGGGGTGGCAATCGGCATGGTTCTACATCACCGAGCCGCGCGACACCAACCGGGTGGCGGCCCCCGAGTTTTGATCCGGAATCCCCACGCGGCTCACCTCTTGGAAAGAGAAGGGCCTATCCTGGGGTTCATCGGTGGAGCTGGACGGACTCCAGAAATGTATCCAGAATATGGCAAGCAAGAAGCTCAAGCTTGTCAACATAGTCCAGGTCATGCTCTTCCGCCCGATCCTCCTGTGTCAACAACGGGATTTCAACTTGTGGGAGTTCGACCTGGCCCAGCACCAGACTCTGAGCGAGCTCTTCGACACGATGCACAAGGACGTCTAGAGGGTGCTGTTCAAGGGTGCCGAGGTCCCTCCCTCTCTCACCGAGGACCGCGGTCTAAGCGCGAAGCGCCCTGTGAATCCGGTCAGTTTTGTACATCTGGTAGGATTTTTACTTCCCATAGCTTAACCACGCGCGGGGTCTGAGCTCCCATGCCTTTGACAGGACTGGGTGGGGGCATCGGAGAAGATTGACTGTCTGGCCCCTCTGCCCGAAGACACTGCGGACGCTCTCCTGACGGAGATGCTGACTCCGGCTCCTTACAAGGTGCCGGAGAAGACCAAGAAGAAGGCCAAGGGAACCCGAAAGACCCGGCGCCAGGTGATATCGGACTCATCGTCCGATGACTCCGTGACACACTCCTCCCCCGAAGACGAGGAGGAAGATGAAGATGCTCCCCCTTCATAAGGCCGCCCCGACCGGGGGGCCGAAGGGTCCAAGAAGGGGAGGACCCTCCTTCCGGACAACTCCACCACCGCTGCCGAAGGCGAAGACGAGTGGCTGCTTAGGGCCAAGCCCCTGGCGAAGTCGTAAGTATTCAGATACCAGAGTAACTCAAAGCATACCTTTGTTGCACTGCTTCTCCTAACGCCGAATATGATTATGTAGACCGCCCCAAGCCCGTATCGACGTATCTTCGTCGGGTGGCTCCTTGGACTCGTCGAATATGGATAGCGATCCACTTCCGACCGCCACCTCCCCTTGCCCTACGGACAATGCCGAGGTATTGTCTCAAGAGGCACCGGGTCAAGGGGAGACCATCCCTGAGGCACCTCAAGGCGACCTTCCGGACTCCGGGAGCAGAGGGAGTAAAGCTCCCGAGGGCTCCGAGTTCGGCCCTCAGCCGAACACCGCGTCGGAACCTCCGGTGGTTCCAGACTCAGGCAGGCGGTCTCCTTCCAAAAGGGGCAAGACGCCTGTGCCGGTGGCCTCTGTCCATCCAGAGGCACCGGACCGATCTGCTGGGAGCGCTTCGCAGCGCTTCCATCGACGAAGAGCACCGCACTATTATGGTGCGGTGATCCAGAAGGTTCAGTCCGCCAAGAGCAGACTGACTGAAGCCTGTGCCAGCCTTCTAACAGGCTTTGAGGTAAGTATTTGAAATATAGGAAAAATATTATCGCATAGACAGTAGCCCCTGATGCTCTGTTTGGTGTTCAAAAAGAAAAGCCGAATAGAGGATCAACTAATATCTGCAGGAGTCTAATATAAGTATGTCTATATGCGTATGCAGGCTTCGCTGCTGACCTCTGCCGCACTGACTACGGAGGTCGCCGTACTGAAGCAGGACCTTGAAGGGTACAAGAAAGAGCTCGGCCTTGCCAAGAGGCAGCTCGTGTCGGCGTTCTGGGAACGGGGGTCCCTAGACTTGCCTGCCTGCGGCCTGCGACATGGCTCAAAAGGGGCCCAGCACGGCCCGTCTTCACCAACACTGACCTGAGACCCTCGCGAGGGGCCAAGCCTCGCGGGGCGGACGACGCGGAGCTTCCTCAGGCACGGCCTCACCAGGGCGGCTCGTAAAGAGGCGGAGAGATCAAGGCGGGGTACCTCATGAGGTGCCCATGACGCAAGCCGTGACGACCAAGAGCGCCAGGTGGGTACCAGCCCGCGCAGTGTCCTCCTTTCCCCTTTGGTGCAAAGGGTGCAAGCGCAGCCGCAAAGTACCGAGGCATCAGGAAAAGGTTGCCATTTCGGTGCAACAACGCCAGGACCAGGATGACTGCCAGACGGAAGTCATCGTGGAGCCCAAGACGACGTCACCACCAGAGCTTTGTGCAGGCGAAGACTACTTTTGTCAGGGTAGCTAGTACTAGCTGCCCCCCTTCAAATTAGCCCGCCATTGCTGGCTCCCTTCTCGCTCGATATTCGGGAAGAGGACCAGGGCCTCTATAAATAGGACCAGCCACCCACAGAGCAAAGGGGGGTTCGAAGGAGGAGGCTCTTTAGAGAGGGGTTTTGATCAGAGAAAGAGAGAGAGAAAGGTGACTGAACTCCTCCCAGCAGTTCATCGCCCCAGCCAAGAACAGACCCTCGCGAGGCTGTTCTTCCTTGTATTGTTCATCATCATCAGCCCAAGAGGCAATCCACCACACCACACACTGGAGTAGGGTATTACACCACAACGGTGGCCCGAACCAGTATAAACCCTGTGTCTCTTGTGTTGTTCTTTCCATAGTTTAGATATTAGCGAGGCGGAGGGGTGCAGGTAGGTAGGAGGCGAAATCTCCGTGCGCACCCCAGTGTTCGAACCTCAAGGGTCTGCCGGAACGCGAAATCCGACATTTGGCGCACTAGGTAGGGGTGCACCGAAGTTTTCTCTTCCGCCACCACCACGGCCTGCCTCGCGATGAGTAGCGCGTCGCCCGCTCCCGCCGCCGGCACCAGCACGGGGGCCAGGGGGCTCCGAGCCCTAGCCCCAGCCCTGCAACGGGTACGGTGGCCGGACAAGCTCAAGCCAACGACGTCGCCGCGCTACGGCGGCGCGACAGATCCGCTGGCCTTCTTGCTGGCGAGCGAGGAGGCCCTCCTCGAAGCTGGAGGTGACGATAGGTTCGTGGCCAACTGGCTCCCCATGGCCCTCATCAGCGCCCCGCGCACATGGTTGCTCCACCCGTCGGCAGCCTCCATGGCCTCTCGGGAAGAGCCCCGCAACCTCTTCCCCGCCCATCGCGCTACACTAACACCCCCGGTCATCGCTGCCCTCCTGGGCGGCTCGCAGGCGCCGCCTACAAGTCACCGCGTCAAGCCATTCATCCGCCGGGTCAGCGCCGCTTCCACGCGGCAAGGGGCTCCCCTGGACCGGGCGGCGCCCGAGACCGGCCTGACCTTCAGCTCGAAGGACCACCCCTCCAACTCGGCCTGCTCGGGTGCGCTCCCCATGCTGTGCACCCCCACCATCTGCCAGGTGGCCGTCACCAGAACCCTCATTGATGGCGGCGCGGGCCTCAGCATGCTCTCAGTCGAGGCCTTCAACCTCCTCTGCATACCCCTGGAACGGCTGCAACCCAGCCGGCCCTTCTCAGGCGTTGGGGGCGAGTCGTCCAGCTCCTTGGGACATATCCGGCTCCCAGTAACCTTCGGCACCTACGACAACTTCCGCACGGAGCTGTTCGACTTCGACATCGCCCCCATCGGCCTCCCTACAACGCCATCCTCGGCTACCCAGCGCTGGCCCAGTTCATGGCCGCGACGCACCCGATGTACAACCTCATGAAGATGCCCGGGAGCAGCGGTGTCCTCACCGTGCACGGGGACATCGGGGACGCGCTGCGGGTGCTCAAGCTCGCCTTCAAGACGGCGGCGTCAGCACAGCCCGCCGACTTGGAGACCCCCGAGCCCAAGGGGGCTGCACCCGCTAAGAAGAAACAGTTGTTCACCCAAGACAAGGCAGAAACCAAGAAGATACCCATCGATGAGGACAGGTCCACCAACGCCACTTTCACCATAGGCGCCCACCTCAAACCCGAGCAGAAGGAGGCCTTGGTCGGGTTCCTGCGCGCAAACAAGAAGGTATTCGCTTGGGAGCCTGACCAGTTGGCAGGGATCCCTAGGAGTGTAATTGAGCATCACCTCAACGTGTGCCCCAATGTGCGCCATGTGAAGCAGAAGGCCAGGCGGCAGTCCACAGAAAAGCAGGCCTTCATCGTCCAAGAGACCCGCAAATTAGAAGCCGCTGGGGTCATTCGCGAGGTCCGATACCCGGATTGGTTGGCCAACCCTGTCGTTGTGCCAAAGAAGGGAGGGAAGGAGCGCATGTGTGTCGACTTCACCAACCTCAACAAAGCATGCCCGCAAGATCCGTTCCCGCTCCCCCGCATCGACCAGATCGTCGATTCCACTACAGAATGCGACCTGTTATGCTTCTTGGATGCCTTCTCTGGGTATCACCAGATCAAGATGGCAGTAGAAGACGTCGAGAAGACAACCTTCCTAACCCCGTGTGGGGTGTACTGCTACACATGCATGCCATTCGGGCTGCGTAATGCAGGGCGACCTTTCAGCGGCTGATGCACATCACCTTGGGCCCGCAGATCGGGAAGAATGTTGAAGATTATGTCGATGACATTGTGGTAAAGTCCCGGGAGGCCAGGACCTTGATACAAGACCTGGAGGAAACCTTCACGAGCCTCAACGCAGTGAACCTACGGCTCAACCCAGAGAAGTGTGTGTTCGGAGTCCCCTCGGGCAAGCTCTTGGGTTTCCTCATGTCCCACCGAGGCATCGAGGCTAACCCGGAGAAGGTCAAGGCGGTGGAAGACATGAGCCCGCCAAAGACCCTCAGAGAAATGCAGAAGCTCACAGGGTGCGTGACCGCGCTAGGGCGCTTCATCTCCAAGTTGGGGGAACGAGCGCTGCCCTCCTTCCAGCTAATGAAGAAAAAGGGGCCCTTCGAGTGGACTAAAGAGGCCGACAAGGCATTCCAGGATCTCAAGAGATACCTGACCAGCCCACCAGTCATGGTGGCTCCGCGCCCTCAAGATCCCCTGGTGCTTTACCTCGCCGCCACTCCCTACTCCGCCAGCGCAGCCTTGGTGGCAGTCAGAGAGGAGCGCCGAATCAAAACCGCGGCAGCAGCCCGGGACAAGGCAGAACAGGAACAAGGAAGGCCACAGAGACCGCCACCGCGGCTGAGGAGGATCAGCCGCCGCAGAGGGGCGCACCGGAGGCGGAAGAGGCCCCTCTCCCAGATGGCCAGTCTCAGGAGGCCTCATTGCCTCAAGAGGCGCCATGGTCTCCGAAGGGAGCCACTAGCACTGACGCACTCCACCTCGTTGAGCACCCAGTGTACTTCGTCAGCACGGTGTTGCGTGATGCAAGGGCACGGTACCCCATGCCTCAGAAACTCCTCCTCGCGCTACTGGTGGCCTCGCGCAAGCTGCTGCACTATTTTCAGGGTCACCCCATCAAGGTCGTCTCGTCATACCGCCTGGAGAGAGTGCTTAGGAGCCCTAATTCAGCTGGAAGGGTCGCTGAGTGGAACATAGAACTGCAAGCGTTTCAGCTCGAATTTAGCACGACCAGAGTCATCAAGGGAGCAGCGTTGGCGGATTTTGTGGCAGAATGGATGGAGGCGCCAGGCCTCAAGGCCGACGAGGATCGGTCCCTATCCCCGGGAAGCGAGGCGCCAGAAGGATGGGTCATGTACTTCGATGGGGCGTTCTCCAGGCATGGCGCTGGGGCTGGGGCGGTGCTTATATCGCCCACTCAGGACAAGCTCTATTACGCCGTGCAACTCTGTTTCCAGCAAGGTGAAAAGGTCTCCAACAACATAGCGGAGTATGAAGGTTTAATAGCGGGCTTGAAGGCCGCAGTTGCCTTGGGGGTGAAACGCCTCACCATCAAGGGCGATTCGCAGCTCCTTGTCAATTTCTCCAACAAGGTGTACGAGCCGAAGGATGAGCACATGGGAGCCTACCTAGCGGAGGTCCGCAGGATGGAGAAGTAGTTCTGGGGGTTGGAGTTGCAGCATGTGCCCTGTGGCACCAATCAGGAGGCTGACGACATCGCCAAATGGGCGTCCAAGCGGTTACCTCAGGAGCCTGGCATTTTCGAGGAGTGGCTCTTCAAGCCCTCAGCCCTGCCGTCATTATCGAACACGGCTCAGCCCCGGGAGGAGCTCCCCCAGCCACCTGCCTCAGGGGCTCCGGCCTGTGGCCCGGCCTCAGGAGCACGCCTGCTCCTGACAATGGAACCTCAGGAGGGATGTTGGATCGCGGAGCTCCGGAGTTACTTAACGCAAGGGACCCTGCCGGAGAAGGAGGAGGAAGCGGAGCGAGTGGCACGCCAGGCCACGACATACTGCACAAGGATGGAGAGTTCTACCGGAAGCGACCAAACGATGTATCCCTGCGCTGCATCTCTAGGGAGCAAGGGAAGGAACTGCTGGAAGATATACACGGCGAAGACTGTGGACATCATTCATCATCACGGACCCTCGTCGGGAAGGCGTTCCGCAGTGGGTTTTATTGGCCCACCGCGCTCAATGACGCCGTCGAACTAGTGAAAGCTTGTGAGGCCTGCCAGTTCCACGCCAAGAGATCCATCAGCCAGCAGGAGGCTTGCAGACTATACCCCTTTCGTGGCCATTCGCAGTCTGGGGGCTGGACATCTTGGGCCCGTTTCCTCGGGCACCAGGGGGCTACCGCTACCTCTACGTCGCCGTGGACAAGTTCACCAAGTAGGCTGAAGTAGAGGCTGTCCGCACCATTCCCGCGGGTTCCGCGGTCAAGTTCATCAAGGGCATCGTGAGCCGGTTCGGGGTGCCGAATCGAATCATCACGGACAATGGTTCGTAGTTCACCAGTAACCTCTTCAAAACATACTGCGCTAACCTTGGAACGCAGATATGCTACGCTTCGGTGGCACACCCCCGAAGCAACGGCTAGGCCGAGCGAGCCAACGTGGAGGTCCTGAGGGGCCTCAAGACTAGGACGTTCAAGAAGAAGCTGGAGGCCTGCGGCAGAGGTTGGTACGACGAGCTTCAGTCCATGTTGTGGTCCATCCACACAACCGCGACCAAGCCGACTGGAGAGACCCCGTTCTTCCTGGTCTACGGAGCCGAAGCGGTCCTCCCTCACGAGGTCAGACGTTGCTCCGCACGGGTCCTGGCGTTCGACGAGGCGCAGCAGGACGCCATGCGGGGGATGGACCTCATGCTGGGGGAGGAACGTCGCCGAGAATCCGCGCTACGAGCGGCGAGGTACCAACAAGCACTGCGGCGATATCACTGCCGCAACATCCGCCCTAGAACTCTTGAGGTAGGAGACCTCATGCTCAGGCGGGTTCTCTCCAGGGAGGGGCTGCACAAGCTCTCTCCCATGTGGTAGGGCCCGTTCAAAGTTGTTCATGTTTCCAGGCCCGGCTCCGCGCGCTTGGAGACTTAGGAGGGGGTGCCAGTCCAGAACGCATGGAACATCCAGCACCTCCGGAGGTTCTACCCCTAAAAAGGCCCAGAGCCTGTGAAGAAGGCGAATGCCTGTGAAGCTATCGTGTTTTGGAAAAGGCCCAGAGCCTGTGAAGAAGGCGAATGCCTGTGAAGCTATCGCGTTTTGGAAAAGGCCCAAAGCCTGTGAAGAAGGCGAATGCCTGTGAATCTATCGCGTTTTGGAAAAGGCCCAGAGCCTGTGAAGAAGGCGAATGCCTGTGAAGCTATCGCGTTTTGGAAAAGGCCCAGAGCCTGTGAAGAAGGCGAATGCCTGTGAAGCTATCACGTTTTGGAAAAAGGCCCAGAGCCTGTGAAGAAGGCCAACGCCTGTGAAGCTCGCCGCCCGTGACACTCTCACGTAATAATGAGTTGGGGCTGTACACGCCCCGGAGTCTCAGGAGTGCCGGCCTCAGGCCCTGGGGCTCCCTCCCACGCCCAGTGGCAGCACTTAGCTCCGCGCTGGTGAGAAGACGTCGAAGACTATATTAGGTGCCGGACGCGGCTTTTCATTTGCTTTCCGCAGTTGGCTTGTTCCTTCTCATTCGAAGTTTTATTGAAGTTGTTGTCGTCTTTGGCTTGTGGTTCTTCGACTTTTCACTCTCCTGCCTCGATTTCTCTTGTGCAAGGCCTCGCAAGGGGGCAGCCGAGCGCCCTTGCGAGTGTTCCTATCCTAGTCATTCAAAGGGTTTGTGACCTGGGCCCATTACAGGAGCACCCCTCCAGTCCGTGCCCCACGGGCACCGCGACACAAACACAGGGCCTGGGTCGGTCGCCCCCCATGGCCGGGGCCGGGAACTATCCACACGCGGGCACGTATCCGGAAGGTACGATGACGAAAGCAAAACAATGATTAACAGCAATAACCCAAACACGCCCCCACGGGGCTCCACACTACTGTCTTTTTTACGCAGGAAAAAGGAAAAGAAAGAACAAATCTGGTGCAGCTCGCCTCACACCGGCCCGCAAGGAAGGCCCGAGCTGCCTCCGGAGCTCAGGCGGACTCCCTCTCGCGCTTCACCAGGGCGCGATGGCGGGCGGACACGCTACCACCTCCCGAGCAGATACGACGGCGTGGAGGCTGACCGCGGCCACCGCTAGAAGAGTCACCGCCTGAAGAAGAACCGAAGAAGCTTGAGGAACCCTGAGCGCCGCCAGCCGCGCGAGCACTGCCCTCTCCATCATCGCCGGAGCTGGGTTCCCAGTCGCGGTCGTCACCCTTGGGGCAACACCCTACGCGGCGACCATCTTCCCCAAACACCCTCACGTAGAGGGTGGCATCGCCGTCGAACTTGAAGTGTAGGGTGCACCGATGGCTCAGGCCACACGCGTGGGCAAACGTCTTCCAACCGCGGGCCAGGGACAGGCTCCCGGCTGCGGAGACCTCCAGTGAGACCCATGAGGCCCAGCTGCAGCAGCCGTCGGCCTGAAGCTAGAGGCCGCCCGGGGCGCCGGCCGGGAGCTCGCCAAGGAGGAAGCGAGGAAGTGGAAGCCGGGTGCTAGTCGGCTCCGCCGACCACTCGATGAACTCCGACAGCACTTCAGCAGCGCGAAAGCGCGGCCTAG
>NC_041384.1:423019365-423022790 GCF_002162155.2 Triticum dicoccoides
GCTGTGCTGAAAATCGCCTCCACGGCCGCGGGGAGTTACCGTGGTGGCCACAGGATGTTTGCGAGGGCGCCCTCGATCGCGCTTGGGCGGGGGAGAGGCGGGCTCAACCTGGCGAGCCTTCCCCTTCTCTGCGGCCGAGAACCTCCTCGACGGGGCCATGAAGAAAAAGGAGAAGCAAGGGGGGATGAACTGGAAGGGCGTGCGCTGATCCATTCTTATAGCTGGCGAGGGCCAACCAACGGCCCACACGATCGCAGGTAATTATGACCCGCTTTGCATGCAGGGACTTGTCCAATCCGTGCAGTTGCCGAGGCGCCATGGGGAAGTGGAGACGCCCACGTCCAATCAACCGCCACGCGGCGCCCAAGGCCGCAGGCTGTTAGGGCCCGCGGCACTTCGCTCTTGCCCTTCCGCCTCCCTGCACGGCCAAGCCTGGGCGCGCCTTGGGCCCGGGGGCTACTGTCGGCGTTCTGGGAACGGGGTCCCCAGACTTGCCTGCCTGCGGCCTGCGGCGTGGCTCAAAAGGGGCCCCAGCACGGCCCGTCTTCACCAACACAGACTCGAGACCCTCGCGAGGGGCCAAGCCTCGCGGGGCGGACGACACAGAGCTTCCTCAGGCACGGCCTCACCAGGCTGGCTCATGAAGAGGCGGAGAGATCAAGGCGGGGTACCTCACGAGGTGCCCATGACGCAAGCCGTGACGACCAAGGGCGCCAGGCGGGTACCAGCCCGCGCAGTGTCCTCCTTTCCTCTTTGGTGCAAAGGGGGCAAGCGCAGCCGCAGAGTACCGAGGCATCAGGAAAAGGTTGCCATTTCGGTGCAACAATGCCAGGACCAGGAGGACTGCCAGACGGAGGTCATCGTGGAGCCCAAGACGACGTCACCACCAGATCTTTGTGCAGGCGAAGACTACTTTTGTCAGGGTAGCTAGTACTAGCTGCCCCCCTTCAAATTAGCCCGCCATTGTTGGCCCCCTTCCCGCTCGATATTTGGGAAGAGGACCAGGGCCTCTATAAATAGGACCAGCCACCCACAGAGCAAAGGGGGGTTCGAAGGAGGAGGCTCTTTAGAGAGGGGTTTTGATCAGAGAAAGAGAGAGAGAGAAAGGTGACTAAACTCCTCCCAGCAGTTCATCGCCCCAGCCAAGAACAGACTCGTGAGGCTGTTCTTCCTTGTATTGTTCATCATCATCAGCCCAAGAGGCAATCCACCACACCACACACTGGAGTAGGGTATTACACCACAACGGTGGCCCGAACCAGTATAAACCCTGTGTCTCTTGTGTTCTTCTTTCCATAGTTTAGATCTTAGCGAGGCGGAGGGGTGCAGGTAGGTAGGAGGCGAAATCTCCGCGCGCACCCCAGTGTTCGAACCTCAAGGGTCTGCCGGAACCCGAAATCCGATAGCTCGAGGAGAACAAAGGTAAGTAATACGTAGTCTATAGATATGTATATATACAAAAAGGATGCGATTGCAAAATGACAGGATCATCTTTAATTTGCCCGGGGCCACGACCGAGGTGGCAACCCTGAAGCTATCCGAGGCCGAAAACAAAGCGGCCCAGGAGCACATCGAGCGGGAAAAACAAGAGGCACGGGTGGGCGAGGTGCAGCAAGAGCTCCATGCTCTCATGACGAAGCATGAGGCGTTGGAGCTTGACTTGAAGACGTGAGAGTCTGAGCTTGCCGCGGCCCTTGAGAGTGCAAAGAGTGCCAAGGCTGAAGCCCAAAAGGCCCTCCAGGAGATTGATGCGATGAAGAAGATAGCGGCGGGTAAGGCATTCAATATGCAAAGCAAGCATGTGAAAGTAAATTACTTGTTACTTACCTGTAACACCCTCGATGCGACTATATCTCCCACGTGTCGAGGCACGACATCCTTAAACTAGCGGTCAAGTCAAGCGTGTCAACCAGATTCTTGAAGATATGCTCAGGGCTTGTGTGATCTCCTTCGGCATGAAGTGGGAGGATTGCCTTCCTTATGCTGAATTCTCCTACAACAACAGTTTTCAAGCAAGTTCGGGCAAGGCCCCATTCGAAATTTTGTATGGCAGGAAGTGCCGTACCCCTCTCAACTGGTCTGAAACCGGCGAACGTCAGCTTTTGGGTAATGACTTAATCACAGAGGCAGAGGAAATGTGCAAAGTCATTCGTGATAACCTCAAAGCAGCCCAATCCCGCCAGAAGAGCTACTATGATAGTAAGCACCGTGATTTGGCTTTCGAGATCGGAGATCATGTTTACCTCCGCGTCTCTCCTATGAAAGGTACTCGTCGCTTCGGTATCAAAGGGAAGCTTGGCCCTAGATACGTGGGACCTTTCAAGATTGTCAGCAAGAGAGGCGACCTCGCCTACCAACTCGAGCTTCCTTCAAACTTTGCAAATGTTCATGACGTGTTCCATGTCTCTCAGCTCAGAAAGTGCTTCAAGACTCCTGGCCGCACCGTCAACTTTGAGGACATTGAGCTCCAAGAAGATCTCTCTTATCATGAGCACCCAGTTGCTATTCTTGAAGAGACTGAACACAAGACTCGCAATAAGTCAATCAAATTTCTCAAAGTCAAGTGGTCACACCATTCCGACCGTGAAGCTACCTGGGAACGCGAGGATCACCTCCGTCCTGAGTACCCGGCGTTCTTTCAGTCCTAGATCTCGGGACGAGATCCTTTCATAGTGGTGGAGTGTTGTAACACCCCGGATGTAACTTTCCCAATTTGTACTCCAACTTTTGCCGTTTCCGGCATTAAGTTATTTATTTTCTCGGGTTCGGGTCTTTGTCTCCGTGTGTTGTTATCGTTGTCATGCATCTCATATCATGTCATCATGTGCATACGTGTTCATCTCATGCATTCGAGCATTTTCCCCATTGTCCATTTTGCATTCCGGCGCTTCGTTCTCCTCCGGTGGTCATTTCCGGATTAAACATTTCCGGATTGGACTGAGACTTGCCAAGCGGCCTTGGTTTACTACCGGTAGACCGCCTGTCAAGTTTCGTATCATTTGGACTTCGTTTGATACTCCAATGGTTAACCGAGGGACCGAGAAGGCCTCATGTGTGTTGCAGCCCAACACCCCTCCAATTTGGCCCAAAACCCACCTAAACCCTCTCCATCATCTAGAGCGTTCGATCATGATCGCGTGGCCGAAAACCGCACCTCATTTGGACTCTCCTAGCTCCCTCTATGGCTATAAATAGGCCTCTCCCCGAAAATCTGGATCTTCCCCCATCCTAACCCTAAAATTCCGTCTCCGCCGCCGCCGGACGTGTCCGTACAGAGCCGGACACCG
This sequence comes from Triticum dicoccoides, assembly GCF_002162155.2. Taxonomy (NCBI): domain Eukaryota; kingdom Viridiplantae; phylum Streptophyta; class Magnoliopsida; order Poales; family Poaceae; genus Triticum; species Triticum dicoccoides. The sequence continues at coordinate 423,022,653 of NC_041384.1, forward strand.
TCAGACCCTGTCGCCACCGCCACGTGTCGCCCTGGGATTCGCCGCCGCCACCGCGCTCACATCACAGCCGCCTCGCCCACGCGGGCCCACCGCAGCCCAGGCCGGGCCCCCTGGCCCGCATCGCCGCCCGACCGAGGC
>NC_041384.1:423023280-423077085 GCF_002162155.2 Triticum dicoccoides
TCCTCGCTCCGCCGCCCGGTGCCGGCCGCCGCCTCATCGCCGCACCCGGCACCGGCCACCGCCGCTGCTCCGGCGACGACCGCGCCTCCCTCTCCGGCGCCGACCACCGCCACCTCGCCGTCCCTCGCCGCCTCCTCCCTCTCCGGCCGGCGAGCCCTCTCCTTCGGCGAGATCGAGCTTCTCCGGCTCAACTCCGGCGAGGGATCCGGTCTACCTCGGATTGCGTGCCACCAAAACCCTAGATCTGGAGGTTGTTTTTCTTCTAAGTCCTCGAAATTCCAGATCCATGTGCTCCTGTTCATAGCCTCGTAACTTTGCATCCGTAGCTCCAATTCATGCATATAGCATATCAAAATGTTCATCTCAGAGAGTAAATCATTTCATTCCATCGCATAATTTTCATTTGAGTTCATCTTGATGCTCGAAATGCTGTTAGAAGAGGGCTACTTGAGATATTTGTCAGATCTGCTGCTCCATTTAGCTATTTGTCATTTTTGCCATGATTATTGTGTGCATGCTTTGCCCATGAGTCCTACATATGTTTTGTTAAGGGTTTTGTCATCTTTCCAGAGGTGCAACCCATGTATTTTTGTGATGTGTGTGGTGACTAGCACAAGCTTGCCAAGTGGTGCACTTGGTAATTCTGTTTTCAGGGACTTAGCATTTCCACTAAGTCCTTGATCTATTTATCTCATATGGCCATATGTTCATGTTGTTTCCTAGTGATCCGTGCCTCTTTTGAGGATGATCAGTAAGGATATTTTGTTAATCTTGTAGTGCTCTATCCGTCCATGTCTTTGTTTGCAATTATGGAGCACCCTAGCTTGAGTCAATCGAGCTCTACTTTTGCTACTTTGTGAATCTGGGCAGATTGTCAACGTGTTTGCAATTTTGCCGATGATGTTGTAGTTGATCCGTGCATGCTATGCTTTTGTTCTTGCCATGTCTAGCTTGCATTTTGTGTATTCTTGATGGGTGTATTCTTAGATTATCATGACTTGCACCGTAGTGAGTGCATCGAGCTCGTAAACATGCCTACTTGAGTTATGTTTCAGCATGCTCCAGTTTTCACTAAGTCTGTGATCTAATTATGATTTTGCCATGTTCACATGCTTGAAATTGTATTTTCTGATCCCTTTTGGCTCAAGGTCACTAAGGGGATTTTGTTATGCTCTTTGAGTAGCTCCATGCCATGCTTTACTTTGCCATGGTCAGGTCCTGTAGAGTATAGTTTTGTTGCTCCGAAGAGGGCTACCTGATCTGAAATTCCAAACAAGTGTTAATTTCACTAAGTCTGAGATCTGTTTGCCATATGCATTTTTGCCATACTTGTTTGAACCTGTTAATAGATGAATTGGCCGTAGCTCAGTGCTAGACTTTTGTTAAGCATCTTGAATGCATCCCTGCCATGTATTTTGTTGCCATGTTTGGGTGCTGTAGCATGTTCATCTCATTGCATTTAGATGGCTACTTGCTGTAAACCGCAGACCGGTGTCATATTTGAATCGCTTGCCATTTCCAAACCGTAACTCCGATTCCGGCGTTCTTTATATCGTTTTCAAGCGATTTCATCTCATCTTTCTAGTGGCACACTTGGATTTCCAAGTTGAGGCCAGGTTCTTGCATTTCCTGTCATATCTTGCATATGCATCCCGCATGGCATCCCGCATAGCATACCATCTTTGCATCATCTTGTTTGATCCTTGCACGTGGTTGATTGTGTCCTTGTTGCTTGTTTGTCTTGTTTGGGTAGAGCCGGGAGACGAGTTCGCTAACGAGGAGCCCGTTGAGTTTGCTTTCGAGGATCCAATCTACTCTGACAACTGTGCAGGCAAGATGATCATACCCTCGAAATCACTACTATCTTTGCTATGCTAGTTTGCTTGCTCTTTTGCTATGCCAATGCTACGATGCCTACCACTTGCTTTCAAGCCTCCCAAATTGCCATGTCAAACCTCTAACCCACCATGTCCTAGCAAACCGTTGTTTGGCTATGTTACCGCTTTGCTCAGCCCTCTTATAGCGTTGCTAGTTGCAGGTGAAGATTGGAGGCCGTTCCTTGTTGGAACATTTATTTACTTGTTGGGATATCATTATATTGCCATGTTATCTTAATGCATCTATATACTTGGTAAAGGGTGGAAGGCTCGGCCTCTCGCCTAGTGTTTTGTTCCACTCTTGCCGCCCTAGTTTCCGTCATATCGGTGTTATGTTCCCGGATTTTGCGTTCCTTACGCGGTTGGGTTATAATGGGAACCTCTTGATAGTTCGCCTTGATTAAAGCTTTTCCAGCAATGCCCAACCTTGGTTTTACCATTTGCCACCTAGCCTCTTTTTCCCTTGGGTTACCGGAGCCCGAGGGTCATCTTATTTAACCCCCCCCCCCCAGGCCAGTGCTCCTCTGAGTGTTGGTCCAACTTGTCAGCCGCTGGTGGCCACCAGGGGCAACTCTGGGCTGGCCTACCAGAAGTTTGGACAATCTGAGTGTGCCCTGAGAAAGAGATATGTGCAGCTCCTATCGGGATTTGTCGGCACATTCGGGCGGTGTTGTTGGTCTTGTTTTAACCTATCGAAATGTCTTGAAGAACCGAGATACCGAGTCTGATCGGAACATCTTGGGAGGAGGTCTATTCCTTCATTGACCGTGAGAGCTTGTCATGGGCTAAGTTGGGACTCCCCTGCAGGGATTTGAACTTTCAAGAGCCGTGTCCGCGATTATGGGCAGATGGGAATTTGTTAATGTCCGGTTGTAGATAACTTGAACCTTAACTTAACTAAAATGAATCAACTGAGTGTGTTACCGTGATGGCCTCTTCTCGGCGGAGTCCGGGAATTGGACACGGTGTTGGAGTAATGTTTGCGCAGGTTGCTCTCTAGTTTTCTCGCTCGCGCTTTGCCTCCTCTTCTCGCTCTCTTTTGTGAATAAGTTAGCCACCATATTTTGCTAGTCGCTTGCTGCAGCTCCACTTATATTTACCCTGCCTTACCTATAAGCTTAAATAGTCTTGATCGCGAGGGTGCGAGATTGCTGAGTCCCTGTGGCTCACAGATTACTATTACCCCAGATGCAGGGCCCGATGATTCCGCTCCAGGTGACGCGTTTGAGCTCAAGTGGGAGTTCGACGAGGACTCTCAACGTTACTATGTTTCCTTTCCTGATGATCAGTAGTGGTGCCCAGTTGGGGGTGATTGGGACCGTGTCGCATGTTGGGTTATCTTTTATTTTGGCGCCGTAGTTGGGCCATGAGTGTTTGGATGATGTAATGTTATTTATGTACTTGATTGACATGGCGAGTGTAAGCCAACTATGTTATCTCCCCTTTTATTATCATATTACATGGGATGTTGTGAAGATTGCCTAACTTGCGACATATGCCTTCAATGCGATTATGCCTCTAAGTCGTGCCTCGACACGTGGGAGATATAGTCGCATCGAGGGTGTTACATTACCCGAGTCCGGAGCTCTCCAGGAGCATTCGCAGATTTGCCCCGCAGCGTGTCGGATGCCACACAGTTTTACCAGGCCGAGGAGGGAAGCTCAACGGACAAGCTGTTCTGGTCTCAGTATACTGGGACTGAACACCCGATGCCTTTGAGCGACCAGCTGAAGCAGCTGGTCGAGCTGCACAAGGCGGCCGAACAGGCCATGAAGGGCTTTATAGTCCAGATGTGGCCTGGCGACGCCCTTCCCAACAGCTACTTCGGCCTGGTGAGGCAGCTTGTGGATGCCTGCCCACGACTGGAAGTCATTAAGCGGTCCGTCTGCATCGAAGGTGCACGCCGGGCTTTTGCCCGTGCGAAGGTGCACTGGGCCAAGATAGACGCCGTGAAGCTGGTGAAGGAAGGGCCGCCGCAGGGCAAGGAGCATCGCCACCCCGAGATGTACTATGAGGGTGTCCTGAAGGGTGCCCGTCTTGTAGCGGACGAGTGTGTGAAAGATGTAATATTTGAATAAAATTGCTCGTGTAATCCTGTATTAGGAAAACTTGTTCATATGCGCTATGCAATGCTTGTTTGAATTTAAAATATTGCCTTCTGTTCGGCTGTTTATCGAATATGAGAGATGGCTAGTCGTCGGCTTCTGCCCCCACGCCACGAGTGCTAGGGTATTCGGGATAAAACCTGAGCACTCTTGTTCCCATTTTTGGGTGCTTCGAGGGAGGTGCTCAGCACAACGGACAAGGCAATCGGACTATAATGCGTTATCACTCTCACTTAGCCATAGAATTCTATAATTTTAAATTTCGGTGAAGCCCCTAGTATTCGGAGGCCGAATTCGGGGCGCTATACATGCCTTAAGCCGGACAGGGTCGACTCCTCGCTCTAGGCAGCATAAGTCTTTAGGGACTTGAGACCTCTCGAACAGCGACCAATCTCTCGCCTTATCATGACAGTCAGTTTTAGCTTTCTCTACTGAGGTGCTTAGCCCAGCAGAATCGAGGCACAATCACAGTAGTTCTCCCAGTGCTACCTTAGCCGATATAGCGAAACGTAAGGTACCAAAACATGGGAGCCGGTCAAACCCAACTATTGACCCAAGACATGATTCGGAGCTGATGCATATAATGCTATAAGTTCGGGGTGCCGCACTGTCGAAAGTGTTCAGACTTCTCATGCCATATTGTGGGGTATACTTAAGCCCCTAGCATATTGGCCGTACCAGAGTGTACGGGTGCTAGATGTCATGAATGAATCATATATATATATATATAAAAGGAAGAATGCAATAATAGTCTTAATGTTATGCATTGTTTATTCAAAAATGTGCGTTAGAGCAGAATGATACAAGTAGTGCGATAAGCAAAAAGTAGGACTATTTGACATGTCCTTTCCAAGGGAAAGCCGAGGAATGGTATTAAAGCAAGTATTTCACTCATTATCGTAATCCACCTGGGAGTTCCATGGTGTGACGTAGCTTTCTGCCTCCTTGGTTGCTGCATCATATGTTCAGCAATCATGCTGCCGCACAGGGTTTCCAGAGATTAACGTCCTGAAAGAGAAAAATAACAAAGCGGGAAGCCCCTAGTGTGGTTTAAGCCGCATCTTGGAGCGTGTCATAGTCGTGCCCCCCTTCCCACCTGTGCCCATGGTATTTTTAATGCGTAATTATGTACGCGTGGCACGGACTTCGCCATTCGGCTGGGACCGGGGTGGGGGCCGCATTGCTATGCGAGCTCGGAACGTGCTAGGCGGTCCTGTTGCCGATTACTCCGGGCGCGCTTGAAGGTGTCTAGGTCCTTAATCGCCGAACTAGTGGATTGCCTTAAGAGGCTGCTTTGCGCTTCTGCTGCGAGGGCCGCAGTGTGCTCCTCCGTGCGGAGAGAGCGCTCTGTGTTTCCATTGACTGTGATGACCCCCCCCCCCGAGGTCCTGGCATCTTGAGCTTGAGATATGCATAATGCGGTACCACAATGAATCTCACAAATGCGGTTCGCCCGAGCAGTGCATGGTAGCCACTGCGGAACGGGACTATGTCGAAGATTAACTCTTCGCTTCAAAAGTTATCTGGAGATCCGAAGACCACTTCCAGTGTGACTGAGCCTGTGCAATGGGCCTCTACACCTGGTATGACGCCTTTAAAGGTCGTTTTTGTGGGTTTGATCCTTGAGGGGTCTATACCCATTTTGCGCACTGTCCTGATAAAGCAGGTTCAGGCTGCTGCCGCCATCCATAAGGACTCAAGTGAGGTGAAATCCGTCAATGATTGGGTCTAGGACCAGTGCGGCGAATCCGCCATGACGAATACTAGTGGGGTGCTCCCTACGATCGAAGGTGATCGGACAGGAGGACCATGGGTTGAACTTTGGGGCGACTGGCTCCAACGCATATACATCCCTAAGCGCACGCTTCCGCTCCCTCTTGGGGATGTGGGTTGCGTATATCATGTTCACCGTCCGCACTTGTGGGGGGAACCTCTTCTATCCTCCGGTGTTCGGCTACCAGGTCTCCTCTTCGTCATCGCTATGTGACCCCTTATCTTTGTTTTCGGCATTTAACTTGCCGACCTGCTTGAACACCCAACAATCCCTGTTGGTGTGGTTGGATGGCTTGTCGGGGGTGCCGTGTATTTGGCACGAGCGATCGAGTATACGGTCCAAACTGGACGGGCCTGGAGTGCTTCTTTTGAATGGCTTTTTCCGCTGACCGGGTTTAGAGCCTTTGAATCCGGCATTGACTGCCGTATCCTCGATATTGTTGCTGTTAATGCGACGCTTATGTTTGTTACGACGTGACCTGCTGTTGCCGTCCTTGGTATCCAAAGTATCATGGTTCTTTGATATGTTATTGATGCGAGCCAACTAGCTCTCCTCTCCCGCACAAAAGCGGGTCATGAGTGTCATGAGGGTTGCCATAGATTTCGGCTTTTCCTGGCCAAGGTGCCGGGCGAGCCATTCGTCGCGGATGTTGTGCTTAAAAGCTGCTGGGGCCTCTACATCCGGACAGTCGACGATTTGATTTTTCTTTGTTAGGAACCGCGTCTAGAATTGCATGGCTGATTCCTCTGGCTGCTGAATTATGTGGCTCAAGTCATCGGCATTTGGTGGTCGCACATAAGTGCCCTAAAAGTTGTCGAGGAATGCGGCTTCCAGATCTTCCCAACAGCCAATGGACTCTGCTGGCAAGCTGTTGAGCCAATGCCGAGCTGGTCCTTTGAGTTTGAGTGGGAGGTATTTGATGGTGTGTAGGTCATCACCGCGGGCCATGTGGATGTGCAGGAGGAAATCCTCGATCCATACCGCAGGATCTGTTGTGCCGTCGTATGATTCTATATTTATGGGTTTGAAACCCTCAGGGATTTGATGATCCATTACTTCATCTATGAAGCATAAGGGGTGTGCGGCGCCTCTGTACTGGGCTATATCGCGACGCAGCTCAAATGAGTCTTGCCCGCTGTGTTCGGCCCGGCCGGACTTAATTTTACTGTATCCGGCGTGACGATTATCGTCTCGCATAGTGGTGCGCCCTCATGATCCGTAGATCAATCTTGCATGTTTTTCTTTGTCCTATAATACGTCTCGCAGGTCTGGCATATTTCCCCATGCCTTTTTATTTGAATGGCGTCGGGGTGCGGGCTAAGCTTTTGGCTGGAAAGCCTCTCTGTCGCGGCCGCGAGGTGGCCGATCAGCCGCGTCATATGCCAGGGATGTAGGTTTCGATGCTTCCTCCTCCAGTCGGGGTAGCAACCTGCACTTTGGGTAACTCTTGGAGGGGCGTTCGAGTTTATATTCCTCGGCCACCAGGACTTCAGTCCATCTGTCAGCTAGCAAATGTTGATCAGCTTGAAGCTATTGCTACTTTTTCTTTAGGCTATTTGCCGTGGCTATAAGCCGGTGCTTGAAGCGCTCTTGTTCGACGGGATCCTCTGGCATGACAAATTCATCATCGTCGAGGCTTGCCTCGTCTTTGGAGGGAGGCATGTAATTATCATCCTCCGCCTCTCCATCTACCGCTCTCTCAGGAGGGCTGGCTTCTCCATCCTCCTGCTCTAAATCTTGCTGGAGGGGATTGTTGTTGCCTTCGGCACTGTCCGGAGTGCTATTATCTCCGGTGCCGGTATCACCGCTTTTTCCTTGGCAGGACTTAGAGCGGCGCCGCTGACGCCGGCGCTTGGGTTGCTTCTTGGAGGGGTCATCCTCCATTGTCCCGTCGCCATTGCCTTCTTTGGGTGTGTCCACCATGTATATGTCATATGATGAGGTGGTTGTCCAGTGCCCTGTGGGCAGTGGTTACTCTTCGCCTCCCGCATCATCGTCCATACCATCGATATCTTTGGAGTCGAAGTCGAGCATGTCGGTTAAGTCGTCGACAGTGGCTACTAAGTGGGTGGTGGGTGGGCGGCGAATTTCTTCGTCATCCGCATCCCAATCCTGCCGGACGTAGTTCGGCCAGGACACTCCTGACAAGGAGAGATACCTTAGTGAGTTCAGTATGTCGCCAAAGGGCGAGTGCTGAAAAATATCCGCGGAGGTAAACTCCATGATCGGCGCCCAATTGGATTCGACAGGAATGGGCGCAGGCGGTTCGGAGTCCGTGGCCGGAGAAGGATCCGGCAGTTTGGCAACACGGGTCTCATGAAGGGTAAGGTCAATATTTGGCTCGATCGGCGTAGAGGATACGGCCTCCATGGAGGGGTCTATCCCCCCGTCCATGGATGGCACAACTAGCTCCGAATTGAGGGTCAGAGCGGCTGTCGGTGCGATTTCTTGAACACTGTCCGATGGTAGAGCTAAATCGTACTCATCGTGACCGCGTGGCGCACAAGGCAGGGGCTCGAATCCGTCGAAGATCAAGTCACCGCGGATATCGGCCGTATAGTTTAAGTTTCCAAATCTGACCTGGTGGCCAGGGGCATAACTTTCGATCTGCTCCAGATGGCCAAGCGAGTTGGCCCACAGTGCGAAGCCGCCGAACACAAAGATCTGTCCGGGGAGAAAAGTCTCACCCTAGACTGCATCGCTATCGATGATCATAGGAGCCATCAAGCCTAAAGGCGACCACACAGAGGAACTCTCAATGAAAGCACAAATGTTGGTGTCAAAACCGGCGGATCTCGGGTAGGGGGTCCCGAACTGTGCGTCTAAGGCGGATGGTAACAGGAGGCAGGGGACACGATGTTTTACCCAGGTTCGGGCCCTCTTGATGGAGGTAAAACCCTACGTCCTGCTCGATTTATTCTTGATGATATGGGTATTACAAGAGTTGATCTACCACGAGGTCGGAGAGACTAAACCCTAGAAGCTAGCCTATGGAATGATTGTATGTTGTCCTACGGACGAAAACCCTCCGGTTTATATAGACACCGGAAGGGGTTAGGGTTACACAAGGTCGGTTACAAAGGAGGAGATATCCATATCCGTACAGCCTAGCTTGCCTTCCATGCCAAGTAGAGTCCCATCCAGACACGAGACGAAGTCTTCAATCTTGTATCTTCATAGTCTAACAGTCCGGTCAATGGATATAGTCTGGCTGTCCGGAGACCCCCTAATCTAGGACTCCCTCAGTGGGCGCGTCCCCTACCTTGTGGCTCCCTCGTTTCTTCCCTGACGTGCACTCCAAGTCTATCCGGTTGCTTTCCTTCCAAAAATAAGTTCCGTGAAGTTTCAGGTCAATTGGACTCCGTTTGATTTTCCTTTTCTGCGATACTCTAAAACAAGGTAAAAACAGAAACTGGCTCTGGGCTCTAGGTTAATAGGTTAGTCCCAAAAATAATATAAAAGTGTATAATAAAGCCCATAAACATCCAAAACAGTAGATAATATAGCATGGAGCAATCAAAAATTATAGATACGTTGGAGACGTATCAGGCATCACCATACCTAGTTCAATCTCATTACCGGCAAGTCTCTTTACTCGTTCTGTAATGCATCATCCCGCAACTAACTCATTAGCCACATTGCTTGCAAGGCTTATAGTGATGTGCATTACCAAGAGGGCCTAGAGATACCTCTCTGACAATCGGAGTGAAAAATCCTAATCTCGATCTATGCCAACTCAACAAACACCATTGGAGACACCTGTAGAGCATCTTTATAATCACCCAGTTACGTTGTGACGTTTGATAGCACACAAGGTGTTCCTCCGGTATTCGGGAGTTGCATATTCTCATAGTCAGAGGAACATGTATAAGTCATGAAGAAAGCAATAGCAATAAACTAAATGATCATAGTGCTAAGCTAATGGATGGGTCATGTCAATCACATCATTCTCTAATGATGTGATCCCATTCATCAATGACAACTCATGTCTATGGCTAGGAAACTTAACCATCTTTGATTAACGAGCTAGTCAAGTAGAGGCATACTAGTGACACTCTGTTTGTCTATGTATTCACACATGTACTAAGTTTCTGGTTAATACAATTCTAGCATGAATAATAAAAATTTATGATGATATAAGGAAATATAAATGACAACATTATTATTGCCTCTAGGGCATATTTTCTTCAATAGGTTTATATGAGTTATGAGATTTGGTGACTGAATGTTGTTCCGAGTCCCGAATGAGATCACGGACATGACGAGGAGTATCTAAATGGTCGAGAGGTAAAGATTGATATATAGGATGATGGCATTTGGACACCGGAAGTGTTTTGGGGGTTACCAGGTACTTATCGGGTCACCGGAAGGGGTTCCGGCACTCCCGGCAAAAGATATGGCCTTATGGGCCAAGAGGGGAAACGCACCAGCCACAAGGGGCTGGTGCACCCCCATATGGGCCGGCCTATAAGGAGAAGGAAAGAGAGGAAGGGAAAGGAAAGAGAGGAATAGGATTCCCCCTTCCTTCCCTTTCTCCCCCTCTTTCCTTCCCCTCCGACAAACATGGCAGGGGGGGCAATGGGAGAACCCCAAGTAGGATTTGGCCTACTTGGGGCGCATCCTGGCAGCCTCCCCTCTCCCTCCCGCCTATAAGTGTGTGTGTGGTGGGGCACCCTAGCACACCCCAGACAATTGCCTAGCAGTGTGCGGCGCCCCCCTGCACCGTTTACACCCCCAGTCATATTTTCGTAGTGCTTAGGCGAAGCCCTGCGGAGATCACTTCGCCATCACCGTCACCACACAGTCGTGCTGACGGAACTCATCTACTACCTCGACATCTTACTGGATCAAGAAGGCGAGGGATATCACCGAGCTGAATGTGTGTAGAACGCGGAGGTGCCGTGCGTTCGGTACTTGATCGGTTGAAGCACAAAGAAGTTCGACTACATCAACTGCGTTGTGAAATGCTTCCACTTACGGTCTACGAGGGTACATAGACACACTCTCCCCCTCGCTGTTATGCGTCTCCATGGATAGATCATTACGTGCGCGTAGATTTTTTTTCTTTTTCCATGCAACGATTCCCAACAGTGGCATCATGAGCCAGGTCTATGCGTAGATGATATGCACGAGTAGAACACAAAGAGTTGTGGGCGGTGATAGTCATACTGCTTATCACCAACGTCTTATTTTGATTCGGCGGTATTGTGGGATGAAGTGGTCCGGACCAACCTTACATGTCCACGCACATGAGACCAGTTCCACCGACAGACATGCTACTAGTTTTGCATAAAGGTGGCTGGCGGGTGTCTGTTTCTCCTACTTTACTTGAATTGAATTTTCCTGCGGCCGGTCCTTGAAGAAGGTTAAAACAACAATCTTGACGAAACACCGTTATGGTTGTATGCGTAGGTAAGAAAGGTTCTTGCTAGAAGCCCGTAGCAGCCACATAAAACTTGCAACAACAAAGTAGAGGATGTCTAACTTGTTTTTGCAGGGCATGTTGTGATGTGATATGGCCAAGACATGATGTGATAAATGTTATTGTATGAGATGATCATGTTTTGTAAGTTATCAGCAACCGACAGGAGCCTTATGGTTGTCTATTTATTCTATGAAATGCAAACTCCATGTAATTGCTTTACTTTATCACTATGCGTTAGCGATAGTTGTAGAAGCAATGGTTGGCAAGATGACGACGACACAACGATGGAGATCAAGGTGTCGAGCGGGTGACGATGGAGATCATGATGATGCTTTGGAGATGGAGATCAAAAGCACAAGATGATGATGGCCATATCATGTCACATATCTTGATTGCATGCGATGTTTATCTTTTATGCATCTTATTTTGCTTAGTACGGCGATAGCATTATAAGATGATCCCTTCACTAAATTTAAAGGTAAAAGTGTTCTCCCTAAGTATGCACCATTGCTATAGTTCGTCGTGTTGAGAAACCACATGATGATTAGGTGTGATAGACTCTACATTCACATACAACGGGTCCAAGACAGTTTTGCACATGCAGAATACTTGGGTTAAACTTGACAAGCCTAGCATGTACAGACATGGCCTCGGAACACTGTAGAGTGAAAGTTCGAACATGAATCATATAGCAGATATGATCAACATTGAGATGTTCACCATTGATGACTACCCCATCTCACATGATGATCAGACATGGGTTAGTTGATTCGGATCACGTAGCACTTAGATGATTTGAGGTATGTCTATTTAAGTGGGATTTCTTTAGTAATATGATTAAATGAACTTAATTTGTCATGAACTTAGTCTTATAGTTTTGCATATCTGTGTTGTAGATCAATGGCCCAAGCTACCGTTCCCTTGAATTTTAATGCGTTCCTAGAGAAAGCTAAGTTAAAAGATGATGGTAGCAACTACATGGACTAGGTCCGTAACTTGAGAATTATCCTCATTACTGCACATAAGAATTATGTCCTTGCTGCACAGCTAGGTGAAAGGCCTGCTGCAGGAGCTGAAGCTAATGTTATGAATGTCTGGCAAGCTCGATCTGATGACTACTCTATAGTTCAGCGTGCCATGCTTTACGGCTTAGAACCGGGACTTCAAAGACGTTTTGAACGTCATGGAGCATATGAGATGTTCCAAGAGTTGAAGTTAATATTTCAAGCAAATGCCCGGATTGAGAGACATGAAGTCTCCAACAAGTTCTATAGCTGCAACATGGAGGAGAACAGTTCTGTCAGTGAACACATACTCAAAATGTCTGGGTATTATGATCACTTGACTCAGCTGGGAGTTGATCTTCTAGTTGATTGTGTTATTGACAAAGTTCTTCAATCACTACCACCGAGCTACAAAGGCTTCATGATGAACTGTAATATGCAAGGGATGAACAAAACAATTCTCAAGCTCTTCGCAATGCTTAAGGCTGTGGAGGTAGAAATCAAGAAGGATCATCAAGTTTTGATGGTTAACCAGACCACTAGTTTCAAGAAAGAGGGTAAGGGAAAGAAAGGGAACTTCAAGAAGAATGGCAAGCAAGTTGCCACTCATGGGAAGAATCCCAAAGCTGGACCCAAGCCTGAAACTGAGTGCTTCTACTACAAAGGGGCTGGTCACTCGAAGCAAAACTACCCCAAGTATTTGGCGGATAAGAAGGATGGCAAAGTGAACAAATGTATATTTGATATACATGTTATTGATATGTACCTTACTAATGCTCGTAGTAGCGCCTGGGTATTTGATACTGGTTCGTCCTAATATTTGTAACTTGAAACAGGAGCTACGGATTAAACAAAGATTGGCTAAGGACGAGGTGACGATGTGCGTCGGGAATGGTTCCAAGGTCAATGTGATCGCTGCCGGCATGCTACCTCTACATCTACCTTCGAGATTAGTTTTAGACCTGAATAATTGTTATTTGGTGCCAGCGTTGAGCATGAACATTATATCTGGATATTGTTTAGTGCAAGACGATTATTCATTTAAATCAGAGAATAATGGTTATTCTATTTATATGAGTAATATCTTTTATGGTCATGCACCCTTGAAGAGTGGTCTATTTCTATTGAATATCGATTGTGTTGATACACATATTCATAATATTGATGCCAAAAGATGCAAAGTTGATAATGATAGTGCAACATATTTGTGGCACTGCCGTTTAGGTCATATTGGTGTAAAGCGCATGAAGAAACTCCATGTAGATGGATTTTTGGAATCACTTGATTATGAATCATTTGATACTTGCAAACCATGCCTCATGGGCAAGATGACTAAAACTCCATTCTACGGAACAACGGAGTGAGCCAATGACTTATTGGAAATAATACATACCGATGTATGCAGTCCGATGAGTGTTGAGGCACGCAGAGGGTATCTTTATATTCTGACCTTCACAGATGATTTGAGCAGATATGGGTATATCTACTTAATGAAACACAAGTCTGAAACATGTGAAAAGTTCAAAGAATTTCAGAGTGAAGTGGAAAATCATCTAAACAAGAAAATAAAGTTTCTACGATCTGATCGCGAAGGCGAATATTTGAGTAACGAGTTTGACCTTCATTTAAAACAAAGTGGAATAGTTTCACAACTCATGCAACCTAGAACACCATAGCATAATAGTGTGTCCGAATGTCGTAACTGTACTTTATTAGATATGGTGCGATCTATGATGTCTCTTACCGATTTACCACTATCATTTTGGGGTTATGCATTACAGCCAGCTACATTCATGTTAAATAGGGCACCATTTAAATCCGTTGAGACGACTGTGGTTTGGCAAGAAACCTAAGCTATCGTTTCTTAAAGTTTGGGGTTGTGACACTTATGTCAAAAGGCTTCAGCCCTCATAAGCTCGAACCCAAATCAAAGAAGTGTGTCTTGATAGGATACCCTAAGGAAACAATTGGGTACACCTTCTACCACAGATTCGAAGGCAAGATCTTTGTTGCCAGGAATGGAACATTTCTAGAGAAGGAGTTTCTCTCGAAAGAAGTGAGTGGGAGGAAAGTAGAACTCGATGAGGTACTTGTACCTTCTCTTCAATTGGAAAGTAGCTCATCATAGAAAAGCGTTCCCGTGATGCCTACACCAACTAGAGAGGAAGCCAATGATGATGATCATGAAACTTCAGATCAAGTTACTACTGAACCTCGTGGGTCAACTAGAGGACAATCTGCACCAGAGTGGTATGGTAATCCTGTTCTGGAAGTCATGTTACTAGACCATGCCGAATCTACGAACTATGAAGAAGCTATGATGAGCCCAGATTTTGATAAATGGCTTGAGGCCATGAAAAATCTGAGATAGGATCCATGTATGAGAACAAAGTGTGGACTTTGGTGCACTTGCCGATGATCCGCATGCCATTCAGAATAAATGGATCTTCAAGAAGACTGACACAGATGGTGGGTCCTAGCTATCAGGGGGAAGAATCATTGTTTTCCCATAATAAAGACACACTTCCTTGCGTGCGAATATGTAGCTGGTCGGTCCCAACTGTCAAGGGGAGAAAACATTATTTTTAGGGCAAAAAAGATGTAGTTGCATGCATGCGTCCATGGGCGTGGTGCGTCCCCACTATCAGCCTCTCCACATACAGTTATCTTCCGATGACTCTCGTTTGTTGACCACATTGACCACACCGTGTAGAGCGCACCAAGGCCGATGCACGACGGCGAGGCCTCAGACTGGAATGCCCCGGAGATGGGGAAGACGCGGCAGTGGAGTCCTAGACAGAGAGGAGTGGGAAACTTGACTAGTTCGGGTGCGAGGTGGGCCTACACTCGGGAGAGAATAACAGGAGGTGCGGAGGAGTGGAGGGATGGCCTGGCCATCGGTGGGGTAGCGTTTCACTGCGAAGCACACAAAATAGCACCGCTAGACACCGAAGGCTGGAGCACGCGGTCCCGGCAGCGCTGAGGGAAGAAGACGAGAGATTGAAGAAGAATGTCGGCCGTTGGATGTAAATCCAATGCCTTGCTTAGGCTCCGACCTTTGTATTTTCATTTTGTGTGAAAGTGCTTAGGCTTCGACCTACTAGCCTGCATGTCAGCCAGTCCATTTGGTTTTTTAGTCTAGTTAGTGGGCTGGGTGAAACAATGACGTAGCGTCTATGCAGCCCGTTTATATATTATGGTAGAATTTAAAGCCCATTTGCATTTTTCTCGAAATCCGCAGACATGTTGGGCTGGGTGAAAATATCATGTTGGGTTGGACGGAGAAATGTTATAAAAACATAAACACATGATTGCATGTCTATTACTGCATTGGTCAGTAAAATCTTTGCAAGCTTATGTACGCAATCACCAGGAGTTAACTTGCCAAATTATATATAAACAATTATTATTGTTATTTTGTAAGAACTTTCGATTTACGAAATAAAATATCATTTAATTTGATGAGTTAATAGGATGTGGGGTATTATTATTTTTTAGGCTAGACGTGGGACAATTGAGTTGGTTTTAGGGAAAAGTACTGAGAGAAAACTCTGATTACATTGAAAAAGAAAGTGGGAGAAAATTCAGATATAGGATTAATGGAAACGAAAAATAAAGGAAGTGGGAAGGTCTATAAAATGGTTGGACGAATGACAGGTTTAATGGAACCTTATGTTGTTTCTATTATATATAAGTAATAAAATAAGATATAAATATAAATATGTATACTATTATAGAAGGGAAAACATAGGTTCAGTTTTGCATTCTTATAGAAAAATAGAACTGAGCTATGCGTCGTCTTGAAAAAACAAACATAACTTGGGCTACTGATGTTATAGACAAGCTAGGCTGGGAGGCCCAGATGCCGCTTGATACCTGCTGGACCCAAAAAAAATTTGAAACATCTCATGGGCTGTGCATGTTAAACAACAAAACCTAGGCCATGGACTTGGTGGGCCCGGGACTATCAGCCTCTCGACAAACAATCGTCTCCCGATTCCTCTTGGTTTGCTGACCATGTTGGGAATGACAGACGGCGACACCATGGCGAGAGTACCAAGGCGGAGAACAACGTCGAGACCTCAGACCAAACGAACCAGAGCGAGGGAAGACTTAGGCGGAGGGGAGTATGAGGGTTGACTTGTTCGGGTGCAGGGTGGGCCGGTGGAGCTGTCGCCGCCGGAAAATGTGTGGGAGTAGAGGGATGGCTTGGACAATGCCATAGGCTATGATGGGTCACCGAGACGTGTGCGGTAGCGCCGCCAGCCACTGTAGGAAGAGGACGAAAGATTGAAAAAACTAAAGAAATATAAATGGATAGGTGGTTGGTCCCAGATGTGTGTGTACGAGACCTGTTGGGTCCACTTGAGAAGGGGAATATGTTGGGAGGAAGGAGATTCAAAGCACAACAGCCCAGTGAACTAGTTACATACATAAGCAAATAGCCACTAAAAAAAGCAAACAGGTTAATTTGTTCTTAGATGAAATATTTCGAACAAAACAGATAATTACGACACATAGGCTAATGCATGAAACACTCAGATGATAAAGGTGCTTAAACAGATAAAGTACATGATCTAGACCTTCCTGACATGTTTGATCATGATGCTGCGGCCGTCCGTGTACTCGTCGGTTACGGGAAGCAGACACGCCCTCATGTCCAAGATCTGCCTATACATGTTGTAGCATGCGTATGCATCCTTGACCGCGTAGGTTATGTAGGCTAGATTCAGAGGTACCTCCCACGTGTTCAGGTCCTTGGTATCGTTGTCTTATTTCATGTTGGCATAGCAGGGGTCGATGATGGTCTCGGCGAGGTCAACCACAGAGTCCTTCTCCTGCCCGTTGCTGATGATCTTGTATTGCTTCTGGATGTCGACAAGCTTGTTGCACCAGATGGCCGAATCGTCGTGTTCTTCCTTCTCTCCATCGCAGCGAAGCTGCAGTCAGAACTGCCGATGAAACGGGCGAATGCTCCAGAACCTCCGATGGCCCTACAATAGTGGTAGAAGAGAACCTCGCCCCGCACGCATACCTGGGCGATGGTGATCCGCTGGTCCCTGTCAGGAGACGAATGGATGGGCACAAGGTCTAGTCCTGCGACCTTGTGCTTTCTCGTCCTATAGGTACTGCTTGAACTCGGCGAGGCAGAGCTTCACCAAGTCCAGATCATTGGTGTACATCACATCAACTTGGTGCAGCCATGGGATAGAACGGCGATCTGAAAGGTGAACTCCTTGCTGAAGTCCATATCCAGTAGGCTCACCCCTCAGATCGCCATTGGAGTCTCTTCAAGTGAACAAGTGGGTAGATGGCAGCACCAGTTCGTTTTTCAGCTCTTGGGGAACTGGATTCAACAGTAAAGTGAGTGTTTACATGCAACAACAGTTACTACCCCTCCCTCGCCCGCCGCATGCCCGGCAGAACATGCACCCTCAACGCATTCAAACGCCTCCATTAAGAATCCTATTCCGGCCACACGTCAGTTCACGAGCGGGTCTATATTGGTACTCTAATAACAAGTGTTAGTGGTCACTTTACTTAAATTTAATTAGCTTTAATAAAATTTATTCTTAAAACAAGCAATGCATTGGCTCGTTCAGTCAGTGCCACAGGATCAACATGCACAACAATTAGAATTATTATTCTCAGGACGCACACGATCAACACATTTGTCGCACTTTCACACAGATAATACTACCATGTTTGAACAGTTTGTTATAGTTGTTGTCCTCTGCATCATCATGCCGTGTTTCACAGCTTGCAAGATTCAGAACCAACAAATAAGATTCAAATAATAAGTACAACAAAGATGCCTACACATCTCATTGATTCCTAGCTTGCAAGATTCAGAACCAACAAATAAGATTCAAATGATAAGTACAACAAAGATGCCTACACATCTCATTGATTCTCGGCTGGCAAGATTCAGAACCAATCCATTAGAGCCTTTTGATAAAGTGAATATCGGGATTAAATCCATCTTGGCTACCCGTGTCATACAACCCAAGAACTTGGCGAATGCTCTTGACCATAACAACATCTGTAGTTGAGTATTCCTATTTGCACTGATAGGAAAGAGCATGATTACTATAATAGTGGCACTAGTTGAAGCTAACTTTATTTCCAAAACGAGAAAACTTTTCGATAGAATAGCTTTATTTAAAAAATACAATGTTAGCACAGTATGACTAAGCACAATCATGTTGAGAAAGGACAGTACTGACTGGTGTGAAATGACTTTGGGAGATCAAGTTATTCTACATGTCCCCATATCTTGCTATGAAAGCGATTCATTGACATTCATTAACACCTCAGTGTGGCAGTAGAAGGAGGAGCATCGATCTCATTTCAATCACTTTTTTTGTGTAGTTCAACTAAAATTATGGCGCTCGCCAGTTAGAGAGGAGGAGCGCCGACTCATTTCAATCACTTTTCTTCTGCCAATTATCTACATTGGAAATGAAATGGTAGCTAAGACAATAGTTCTATTTTAAATGTATTATTAGTTCATTTTATCAGTGGCAGTAGCAGTGCCAATACAGTAGCACAAGATCACTAGATGGATGCAGAGTCAAAATCAACCAAAAAGAAACATACCAGTTCATGGGAACCGTAACTGGGAGAGGGGCCCCTACACCACCACGACTCAATGTGGTCAACCTGCAGCTCCACTCGATGATTCAATTAATGTGAATTTTTCTGTAGTTCACCTGAAATGAAGCAAAGATTGCATCATTCAGCTAGCAAGAAGTACTTGCTCTCATGAGCTGGCAGGTTCTTCTTTAGTAGTTGCACTAAAATTGAGCAACATTAAGGTTGGATGTCCTGCTCATGTAAGGTGCAACTATAATTTTCTTATCCTTTTGTGCAGTTCCACTAAAATAAAGTGCCATTGTGGTGATAGTGATGGCTCATCTTGCAAAGGCTAATAAAATGTTGCACGTGATTACCAGCAGAATTTGACGGAGATTTTGAAACTCCAATCACCATTTTGTGCAGTTCCTACAAAATTAAGAAATGTTGCCCACATGACATTTTAGTTGAACTACACAGTACACTCATTCCAAAAAATGTGTTTTGTGCAGTTCATCAAAAGGTCACAATAGCAACAAGGTGAAATGGATATCCCTATCTACACAAAAAGATAGAAAGAAAACATTTGCTGGTCAATAACAAGATACGAAACATACATGAAATGAAAAGAAGCATCTTGATTATGTTCATGGCAATCACGCAAGGACAGTAGAAATTCTAAAACGGCAGCATTGCTTCATGTTACCGGAAGCATTACAATCAACAATGACATTCGTCAAATATGGGATTACTTTAATGGTGGCATTGCTTGTTTACTAGATATAGTAGATCAACAATAGCTAAAGAGTTGGTTTAAGGGCATGGGACCATGGGGACACCAGGACACTCAACAACATAAAGAAGCAACTTACTTATCATACTGGGGAAAACAACAGGAGTACCATTTGTAACATAGTTTAATTGTATCATATCACTGGAGGCATTAGATTAACAATAACATTGGTTAGACATGTCCTTAAGGTAACACTGTGATCGCTTCATTTTACATGCGACCTTACATTAACAACAACAAAAAGTTGGTATAAGGACATGCAACAGTGGATGCATCAGCACAATATACCTACAAGGAGGCATAAAGTGGTGATGCCGAGTTTGTTCATACTCTGTGAGGGCAGCAAATCTAATCCTGGAGACCTTTTACTATGTGAGGGCAGCAAATCTAATCCAGGACATACTCTATTGACTTGTCCACCAGCCGCCACTTTCTATCCTTTTTTCAACCAATAATAGATCTGTTCCTTGTCTAGTTTGTACTTCCTTTTCCCTTTATTCCCCTTTTCAACCAAGAGACCGGTTGGGTATCCAGTCTCTACTACTTTCCCCCTGTTATTTCCTCTTTGAATCAAGTCCTAGATTTATGCTACGACTTCCCCCTTTCTTCGTTGTTTGAACCAAGTCCTAGATTCGACTGCATGAAGTAGCTTTACCTCAATAATACTAAAAATTTAGGTGGCTTTGGAAGAGCTGATGGAAGTAGAAAAAGATGCACATGCAGACACGTGGGGATCTGGGGTAGTAGAGCAAGGCCACTTTCGAAGAACTTATACCTGAGGGTCGTCGGGATGTCGGCGGTGACAGGTCGGACCTGCGCACAATACGGCAGGGAGGAAGAAGGGTCGGAGGACCTCCTGAGCCGGTGCTGTGTCAGAGAGAACGATATGGGCAGAGGACCAGGACCCACCGACAGCTATGGGTTTCCTCCCTCGCCGCCGATGACCACGTGAACGATGCACCTAGTCCTCTACACACACCGGCCGAAGGGATCCGGCCAGATCTGTGACCAGCGGTGAGCAGAGAGAAAATATCGCTACCGCTATCTTGTTTAGATCTGGAGAGGATGAGAGAATGAAGATAGCAACCCTAGTAAAGCAAGCGCTCAAGCCCCTGCCTACATATATAGTGGAGTTATTATCTTTTTCTCTCCACAACAAGCGTTTCAATTTGTGTATGTGGCATTAAAGAAAAGAAACTCTCTATTTAACGTGGCTAACTGTACGACCCCTACTTACTAGTAGTAGTATTGTTCACTTGTGCTCGCCGACCCTCCATTCATTGAACAACCCCACGGGTGAATAAACATACAGTACTAGTATTTATATAGAACGAACAAGCTTGAACTATTTTGGCTTTGAGATATCGATGGTACAGTTTGACCACATTGCATCAATGGACTCAGTACTTTGAAGTAACCTATACGTATAAACACATGCATGGTTTACATTCCGAAACTCTTGCTAGAGCTTGAACTGTATTTGTTTACATGTACCACATTTTTCTCTTGGTTTTCTGCTCCATAGCGTAATACATCGATACAAAATTATACTATGAGTAGTTAAAAGTAGATAGCGAGGCTTTTCTCGGGCAGTACGCGCGGCAGTTTTCGCGTAGGCGGTTTGACAGAGAGGCGAGGAGGGTGAGGGAGTAGCGGATTCAACTTACTACTGGAAAGGCAGGGTTGTGTGATTTTATGATGTGTTACTGCTGGAAAGACGGGGTCTTGTGATATGACTACTCACTATAGTCATGAATTACTAGCACTACGACCGGGGTGATGCCCCCCCTCCGTTCCCCACTCTAATCTGGTGCATGACACGTCGACTCGGATGCTGGCTCTCCCACATGTCGACAAAGTACGTAAGAAGGAGCAAAGAATCATGCAGTATATATAGTGTATATACTAGTACTACTACTCACGTCGGAGGAGTGCGAACCACGGCAGCCTAGTGAACCAGCAGGCGATAGGCCATAGAAAACAATGTGGTGATATGGCCATAAAAACAATGTGCTATAGTCCAGTCTGTAGCATGTACAGTGCTACTCCTATTCCTCCTCATCTCGGTTCATTGCCATCATACTTTCCCCATTCTTGTGTTTTCAGTATCCTGTGAATCAAAGAGGCCCTTAGACTGGTTTAGGTCCGGTCGTTTTTATAAATGTGTTATGTCCAAAATTTAATGAACGTGCTCCGGTTTCTATGAAAATAATCCGGTTTGCATGTAGTAATTCATTCGTTTATTTATTTATTCTTCTGCGGGGGGTTTGCATGTAATTCGTGAGGTCTGAAATGGAAAGTACGCCGGCATGGTTGCATATGCTCCGAGTCATGCATGCACTACGAACGAGATGCTCTATGTCCCACATGTCGGCGAAAGGGAGCACATGGAAATAGCCTAGGAGTACATATAACAGGATAAATGCGTGAAAAAATATGTACTATGAAGCGTAGATGCGGTTCGAAAAGGAGACCTAAAGTGATGACATGTATAGGTCGCACACACCCAACTAGTGGTACTAGACGCACGACTACTTTTTCCCTGAAAAAAGAGGTATGAGTACTCAGTACTCCTATTCTATCAACACGAGTCCCATCTGACAACAGTGTCTGTGCTACAGCTAGCTCTTCTCCCTTGTTTCTCTCTTCTAATTCTAACTCAGCTGATGCACGGTGGGCAGGGTGGGGATTTGCCGGTGGTCGGTTTGCTCAACTGCGGCCGCACTTGACAGTGAAAATGTTATGACTAGAATAAAAATGCCATTCACTAATAAAACATTAAGGCCACAAGGCGATGCAGTGCTGGTTACAGGAGGCAAGAAGAAAGATGCATCCATCGACGACGTCCAGCTCCTCGACTCAGGGTGCTGGCCCACTGAACTGCGGCTAAGTAGCGGCGCCTTTCCTGGCCAGGTCGACGTGCTTCTATACAATGGCGTCCAAAGATTCCAGCCGCTGGAAGAAGGCCAACGTCTTACTGTCCTTGCCAGCCTTGTAGTGGCCTATGTATACGATTTCCTCGTAGACGTGGATGTGTAGGTCGACGGTTTCTTGCATGGCGAGGTGCTGTGCGGCAAGCGCGACCCCGAGGTGCACATTCTTCGTCACAACCTCTGGTAGCTGCAGGGACACCAGTGCTTCAAAGAGCTCATCACCTTGGAGGCCGATGAGGGTGGAAGGCAACGAGGAGCCTGTGCGCGCGAGCTGGAGTAGTACAACAAGGTCGTCCGTGCACTTCTTGACGGCGGTGAACTTGTGGATGGAGTCGACCATCATCTAGCACATGCGAGAGGCGAAGCCAGTGTCGACGAGGGCTATGACGCTGGCGGTTGCCAGCACCGTCTATAAATGCTACGCGGTGCGGGGCCACAGGCCGGCATCTTGGACGATCCGACACAGCCGACTGCCGCTCGCGTCCATCGACGCCATAGGTTCTTGTGGCTTCTGGTCACTTGGTATTGGTCTTGGATTGGAGTGGGAAGTGTTGCACAGAGACTAGGAGTAGATGGATTGGAGTGGTGGGGCGCCTTTATATGAGTCAAAACTGCATTGCATTCACATCGTGTTGGCTCCATTCTACTTCTCCAATTACTTACCTCTGCATGCTAATTGAATGCGGAGGCATCATTGACCGTTCAACATTTCGGGAACCACTACCCTCTGCCTCATTGGCATTAAAGTCGTATCAACGTAAATGCATGTCAAAAAGAGACTAGTCAGTAGTAGTATACTCAATATTATGCACCGCGACCAAGGCAGAGAGGAAAGCGAGAGAACTACTTATTTATTTATGGTGTAGATTCACTCATTTTGCTCCGTATGTACTCATTTAGGGTGTAGTCACTTGTTGAAATCTCTAGAAAGGAAAATATTTAGGAACGGAGGGAGTAGTCCCTCCTTTCCAGTTTACAGGGCTATACTATTAAGAGCAAGTACAATAGTGGGCTTATAGCCTGCTTACATGACAATTTTGTCTCATGCAAGAGCCTGGCTATATGCGTGCTCCAAGGCAGATGCAATAAATGTGTGGAGAGAAGATGAGAGGCTAAGCTTGTTGTATATGTGTTGGCTATAAATGATATGGCAACACTAGCAATCACCACAATAACCGTAAGATCTGCATCCGACGGTCGCACCTATTGGACGCACACAACACTAGAAAAGAATTGCCACAAAACTGCCGCACAACGCCCCACCCCTACACAAAGACTACCACGCGAGCGTTCGCAACTACCACGTTCAGGTTGCGCTTGGCTATTTGCCTCTTCGAGAAGACGAACAATGATGTTACTACTTCTACAGTATCGAATCAACTGCTGCATGTCCGTCCACCGCGTGCGGGAGGGATAGCTTGTTGTAGTAAGCAAAATACTGTTCTCGTCTGCAAGCCACCGCATGCATGGGCGAGGAGAGGGCGTACTAGTAGTAAAATGAAGCTTATCCTTGTTGTACGAGTTGACGCGACACATCATAGCACTGGCCCCACATGCTTGCCTCTAAACTTGGCTAAAAGACCCGCAATGTACAATATACTTGCTGCAACCTCTAACCTTTACCCCACTAGAAATTAAAATATATCTTCCTGTCTTGACCATATGAGCATGCAAACTACAATCACCAGGATGACAGGTAGGGCCAGAAGATTATTTTAATAAAAAATGCTTTGAGATGGCCTCATAGGATGGAGCCGACTCCGACAATTTTAAGATTAGAGGCACTGTACATGCTATCCTAGACTATGTCACTATACTACGGGGCTGTTTGGTTCCCAGCCACAGTTTGCCAAGCCAAAATTTGGCATCCACACTTTAGTTGGTATGCGTTTGGTTTTTGCCACACTTTGGCTTCCCACACTTTATTGCCCCTATGGTCCACTTGTCATAGAGACAATTTTTTTGCCAACTTTTGCCAAAGTTTGGCAGCCAATTTCTCATCCACACTTATGTGGCTTGCCATACTTGTGTGGCTGGCCACACTTTGGCTTGGCCACACTAGTCTCCAACCAAACAGACCCTATCTCCCCTACACATGAAACTGCCACATGAGCGTCTGGGTTGCGCTTGGCTTGGCCACACTAGTCTCCAACCAAACAGACCCTATCTCCCCTACACATGAAACTGCCACATGAGCGTCTGGGTTGCGCTTGGCTCTTCGCCTCTTCGGGAAGTAGAACAATGACGGTACTACTACAATGGAGTACTACCTGTATGCTTCTAGCCATCTGACACCGAATGAACTGCTGCATGTCCACCGCGTGCGGGAGGGAGAGCGTGTAGCGAAAGCTTCTCCTAGTTCTCATGGGCGAGGGAGAGGGCGTTGTAATCAAACTTCTCCTTGTTGTACGAGTTGATGCGACACATCAAAGCAGTGCACTTGATATATTTCAATAATTTGCGTTTACCGATGCATTAATTACAACGCATGCATGCATGCAGTGACTTTCCTTTTGATACTTGCATGTGTTAATTTAATACACCTTGAAGTAGTATGAATATATGATGGTAAAACTTTGTAATGCCCCGGCCCTAAAGCAAGAGATGGTTGTGCATGAGGAGGGCGAGATCATGCCGACGGAATAGGACCCGATGATGGAGCTCTCTATGGTCTCTATGGACCTCACCTTGCTCCACTGCCCCTTGTGCCTCCAACCCTTGAAGCCTCCAGTGTATGAGGTTCGAATGCACCTCGCCCGTTCGGCCGATCGAGCAAGGTGTAGGTTTCTTGATTGATGTGATGTTGGATTGATTTGTGCAGTGCAAAGGAAGGGCACCTGGCCTACGCAGACTGCCCCGGCAAGCGCCCCGAGGACCAGTGGCAGTGCGAGCACGGCAGCGGCTTCAATGTGCGGAACACGGTGATGGACGTCATCCTCTCCTCGGTGAGGCTGGAGTGCCCGCATGGAGGTTGTGGGCTCTACGTCACTTACCACAAGCTCGCTGATCACCAGACCGTGTGTCCGCTCGCACCCTGCAAATGCCCCGTGCCCATCTGCGGCTACGAAGGCCTGCCGCCAGCACTCCCCCACCACATCAGCATCGTGCATCCCATCCTCGTGCACAGGATCCAGTACGACAAGGTGCTTGATAACCCACAAGTATAGGGGATCTGTTGTAGCCTCTTTCGATAAGTAAGAGTGTCAAACCCAACGAGGAGCTAAAGGTAGAACAAATATTCTCTCAAGTTCTATCGACCACCGATACAACTCTACGCACGCTTAACATTCACTTTATCTAGAACAAGTATGAAACTAGAAGTACTTTGTAGGTGTTGTAGGCTAGGTTTGCAAGATAATAAAGAGCATGTAAATAAAAGCTAGGGTCTGTTTAGATAAAGACACAACTAAGTTAGTTTTAGTAGAGTGCCTTTTGTCACAAGAAAGTTATTTGTCCCTAGGCAATCGATAACTAGACCGGTAATCATTATTGCAATTTTATATGAGGGAGAGGCATAAGCTAACATACTTTCTCTTCTTGGATCATATGCACTTATGATTGGAACTCTAGCAAGCATCCGCAACTACTAAAGATCATTAAGGTAGAACCCAACCATATCATTAAAGTATCAAGTCCTCTTTATTCCCATACGCCATGACCCACTTATCTGTGTTTGTGTTTCTATCACTCACGCAACACAGACAAATAAGAAAACCATGAACATATTGCAAACCCTACAACGGGGATCCCTCACGCTTGCATGACACAGAGAGCACCATAGGACAACAACAATAATAAAACATGCAAGTCAAACCAATCACGAACATCAATCAACCCATAGGACAAAACGGATCTACTCAAACATCATAGGATAGCCATACATCACTGGGAAATAATATATAGCGTTGAGCACCATGTTTAAGCAGAGATTACATCAGGGAGAAGAGGTGCTACACCGCTGCATATAGGGGGAGAGAGTTGGTGATGACAGTGGCGAAGTTGTTGGTGTAGATTGTCGTTGCGATGATGGCCCCGGCGGTGTTCCGGCGCCACCGGGAGAGAGGGGGAGAGAGCCCCCCTTCTTCTTCTTCTTCTTCCTTGACCTCCCCCTAGATGGAAGAAGGGTTCCCCCTCTGGTCCTTGGCTTCCATGGAGGCGGAGGGGGGGATCCCCTCCGAGATGGGATCTCTCTCTCTCTGTTTCCTTCTATTTCTGCGCTCCCTGTTTCTGGCCTTTCACCGTTTCTTAAATTCCCAAAGATCCATAACTCCGATTGGGCTGAAATTTTAACACGACTTTTATCCGGATATTTTCTTTCTTGCGCCAGAAGAAGGGCACCAACCGCCTTATAGAGTGGCCACAAGGGCCCAGGGCTCGCCCTACCCCCTGGGGCGCGCCCTCCATCCTTGTGGGCCCCTCGGGCATCATCTCGCGTTGATTCCACTTCCCAAAATTCACATATATTCCAAAAATATCTCCGTAAGTTTTTATCCCATTTGGACACCATTTGATGTGGATTTTCTGAGAAACAAAAAACATGCAACAAACATGAACTGGCACTGGTCACTGGATCAATATGTTAGTCCAAGAAAATCATATAAATTGTTGCCAAAAGTATGTAGAAGTTGTAGAATATTGGCATGGAATAATAAAAAATTATAGATATGACGGAGACATACCAGTGCTCCAGCTACAAGTGCTAGTGTTGGAGCCGCGACTCTTGCTGTTCGCAGAGGAGGACGGTCGCGCATTTTTCTTGGTCGGCGGCGTGCTCGGCATCGGCGCGCCTATCGCCGTGTCGGTCGTCCGCATCAGAGCGGGGGCGTCCCCACTGCCGCACTACATGGCCAAGCTGTGGGCGAACGGCCCATCGAGGGAGCCCAAAGGCAGGACCGACGCCATTAAGGTGGAAATCAAGGTGACAAGCAGCAAGGATCCTGGCGACGTCGCTGTGCAGGAGCTGCCCTTCTTTACAGTTCCGCCCAAGCTGCTAGCCGGGGCTGGGTTGTCGAGGACGGTGTCCCTCCACATTCAGATTGACAAGCTCACCTCCTAAATGATTCTACAATGCCTTCTGTTTATCTTAGTAATATGCTAATATAGGTGTTACTGAAGGAAATATGCCCTAGAGGCAAAAATAAAGTTGTTATTTTATATTTCCTTATTCATGATAAATGTTTATTATTCATGCTAGAATTGTATTAACCAGAAACTTAATACATGTGTCAGTACATAGACGAAACACCGTTTCCCAAGTAAGCCTCTACTAGACTAGCTCGTTAATCAAAGATGGTTAAGTTTCCTAACCATAGACATGTGTTGTCATTTGATGAACAAGATCACATCATTAGGAGAATGATGTGATGGACAAGACTCATCCGTTAGCTTAGCATATTGATCGTTCAGTTTTATTGCTATTGCTTTCTTCATGTCATATACGTATTCCTTTGACTATGAGATTATGCAACTCTCAGATACCGGAGGAATGCCTTGTGTGCTATCAAACGTCACAACATAACTGGGTGATTATAAAGATGCTCTACATGTTTCTCCGAATGTTTCTATTGGGTTGTCATAGATCGAGATTAGGATTTGTCACTCCGAGAATCGGAGATGTATCTCTGGGCCATCTCGGTAATGCACATCATAAGAAGCTGTGGCACCCCGGCTCAGAGCAACCGGTTTACCTTGCATTGCCAGCCCAGAGATCTTGTCTTCTAGCAATACACAACATCTTCGTACAGAAAGCAACCGCTTTATTGATGCTAGCAGAACATAGTTCATATTACAACAAGTTGCGAGGCCAATAGGCACACACGGTGCAGCTGAACAATATGTACATTATTTAGTGAACATAAAGGGCCCTCGATCATGACAACTACGCGGCAGCGGAACGACGACGAAGCAGAACTCCATAGCATAGGGACACCAATGTGGACACAATCTAGACTCGGACAACACTCCTTTCCAACGAGACTTTCCTAAAAACTGGCATGACACGCCAGGTCAGTACATTCAATGTACTTGCAAGCTCACAACAAGCATAAACATAATGACAAACAGTATCATGATAATTAACCAATTGAATCATTAATGCAAAATCATACTTGGGATGCAGTGATCATGATCTTGTGACTTAAGTCCCTCAGACTTGATTACCAAACGGTGATCCCTCTTGGACCACAAACTGACCAATATCTTGGTCTTTAATCGGGTTACCTCATAACCAAATAGTGATCGTACTCGGATCACAAACTAACCAACAACTTGGCCTCCAGCATCAAGATGATTTCTCAACCATCCTCTCTCCAACAGTGCAAGGTTATTATCTTAGTGTGCAAAATTATTTAAACATTGATCCATGGTGTGACCTACTTTCGAGCTTGTACGTAACTGTGGACTCAGCTATCGATAGATTTAATACACTTTGCAGAGGTAGCGCACTGTACCCACACCACGGAACCCATGGCCTCGCACTCCCATTCGGGTGGACCAACGACATTCCGACAGAACCCCTCCATTGCCATGACACTCTCCCGGCCACTCCGACTCACTCCCCACCGGGCTAACTCATGGGTGGCCCTGTGCCTACCAAAGACACCAACGGCCATCGTCATGGCAAAACATAAACGGTCCCAATGGGGACAAGGTACCATAACAACAACAGGCACACAAGGTTATGTCTGCTTACCGGGCCAGGGTAACGCACGCCCATAACCTTCCCTCGTTGGAGGTACCAACTAGAGGCATGACAACGAACCGAATAAAAGGCCTTCCCACAAAGGCAAATGTGGTTGAACTAGAGAAAATCTCGATTCAGTGGCACCATGACCCGATCAACGATATGTTCAAGTTGAATTTTTATCAGGTTTAACTTAAAGTGAAAGTAACCGGTGTCATGGTATGCCATGAAAATGCAACACTAATATATATGCATCACAAATCATCAGAAATAACTGGGTTAACTTCATCCAATACTAACCATAGATCTCAATAACTCACAACACCTCTCTGGTTATTAGCAAATTAACCATGACAATATCTTAGCATAATTCTTATCTCACTCAAGAAAATATTAAGCCAACTAATTACTTTTTCATAAACATATTACTTATTCATAATCAAATATTACTCCTAATGACTTAAACTAACTTAGTTAGTTGTAAACTTCTGTAGACTAAACATATCAACTTAAACAAGCATCCAACAGAATATATATATAATTTTAGTGAATTAAATGCATGGATTAAATCATTTGTTCAAGTTAAAAAATCACAAATATTGCAATGACACCATGAAAATGTTGTTGTGGCTTGCCTTAGTGTAGATGAGGGTCACACTCCTCCTGGTGATCCTCAAGACAAGCTTCACCTTCTGGAAACAGTTATAAACACAAAAAGAAAACATCAAGAACCACTCTGAAATTCACCAGAAAATCTAGACAGTAGAGAAAAATCTCATTTTTGGTGAGCTGCTAGATCTTTTCATTAAGAACATAATGCAAAAAGAATCAATTCATTTGGACTTGTGATTAAAAGTTGTGACTGTTTGAAGCTCTCTGGAATAATTTTAATTTGATTTAAATAAAACAGAACTGGGGGGTGACGTCGAAGGCGTAAACCCGCGGGGTGCCTCCACTCGTACCGCTTCGGGCGCGGCCTGAGTGGCTGACTAGCGGGCACCGCTAGTCAGGTGAGAGGGAGGGGGAGAGGGAAACAGAGCACGGCGGAGCTTCGTCGGAGCTCACGCCGGCGAGGAGGGCATCTTGGCCTGAGCTAAAGGGATATATCGAAAGAGAAGACGAAGGCCCACCTGCCCGTACCCATAGATTAGCTAGGGGTGGTTGGACAGCGTCGGAACGGGCCTCTCCAGCAGCGATAGTGGGCAGAGGTCGCCGGAGTAGGAGATGACGGCGACCAGAGGCTGCACCAGTGGCCCCAACCAGGTCGGACGGCACCACTGACGCACGACAAAGGCTCTGGAAGAGTGGCCCGAGCTTGGGAGGGGCTAGAGCTGCGGGGACGACCCAAGGGGATCGTCGGCGAGCTTGAGCTCGGGGACGGTGGCCCAAGGCCTGCCCGGCCGGGCTACGGCTTCCTACTGCTTTGTGGAGTGTGTGAGAGGGCTTGGTGATGCTCGAGAAGGCTGGGGGGACTGTATTTATAGCCGAGCGAGGTGAGGGGTGATACGTCTCCAACGTATCTATAATTTTTGATTGCTCCATGCTATATTATCTTCTGCTTTGGACATTATTGGACTTTATTATTCACTTTTATATTATTATTGGGACTAACCTATTAACCGGAGGCCCAGCCCAGAATTGCTGTTTTTTGCCTATTTCAGAGTTTCGCAAAAAAAGAATATCAAATGGAGTCCAAATGGAATGAAACCTTCGGGAACGTGATTTTCAGAACGAACATGATCCAGGAGACTTAGACCCTACGTCAAGCAACCAACAGGGAAGCCACAAGGTAGGGGGCGCGCCTACCCCCCCAGGCGCGCCCTCCACCCTCGTGGCCTCCCTGTTGCTCCACCGACGTACTCCTTCCTCCTATATATACCTACGTACCCCCAAAAAATCAGATACGGAGCCAAAACCCTAATTCCACCAACTTAACTTTCTGTATCCACGAGATCCCATCTTGGGGCCTGTTTCGGAGCTCCACCGGAGGGGGTATCGATCACGGAGGGCTTCTACATCAACACCATAGCCTCTCCGATGATGTGTGAGTAGTTTACCTCAGACCTTCGGGTCCATAGTTATTAGCTAGATGGCTTCTTCTCTCTTTTTGGATCTCAATACAATGTTCTCCCCCTCTCTCGTGGAGATCTATTCGATGTAATCTTCTTTTGCGGTGTGTTTGTTGAGACTGATGAATTGTGGGTTTATGATCAAGTTTACCTATGAACAATATTTGAATCTTCTCTGAATTCTTTTATGTATGATTGGTTATCTTTGCATGTCTCTTTGAATTATCAGTTTGGTTTGGCCTACTAGACTGATCTTTCTTGCAATGGGAGAAGTGCTTAGCTTTGGGTTCAATCTTGCGGTGTCCTTTCCCAGTGATAGTAGGGGCAGCAAGGCACGTATTGTATTGTTGCCATCGAGGATAACAAGATGTTTTTACCATATTGCATGAATTTATCCCTCTACATCATGTCATCTTGCTTGAAGCTTTACTCTGTTCTTATGAACTTAATACTCTAGATGCACGTTGGATAGCGGTCGATGTGTGGAGTAATAGTAGTAGATGCAGTCAGGAGTCGGTCTACTTGTCTCGGACGTGATGCCTATATACATGCTCATACCTAGATATTCTCATAACTATGCTTAATTCTGTCAATTGGTCAACAATAATTTGTTCACCCACCGTAAAATACTTATGATCTTGAGAGAAACCACTAGTGAAACCTATGGCCCCGGGTCTATCTTCATCATATTAACCTTCCAACACTTAGTTATTTCCTTTGCTTTTTTACTTTGCTTTTATTTTACTTTGCATCTTTATCATAAAAATACCAAAAATATTATCTTATCATATCTATCAGATCTCACTCTCGTAAGTGACTGTGTAGGGATTGACAACCCCTTATCACGTTGGTTGCGAGGATTTATTTGTTTTGTGTAGGTGCGAGGGACTTGCGCGTAGCCTCCTACTGGATTGATGTCTTGGTTCTCAAAAACTGAGGGAAATACTTACACTACTTTGCTGCATCACCCTTTCCTCTTCAAGGGAAAACCAACGCAGTGCTCAAGAGGTAGCAAGAAGGATTTCTGGCGCCGTTGCTGGGGAGGTCTACGCAAAAGTCGACATACCAAGTACCCATCACAAACCCTTATCTCCCGCATTACATTATTTGCCATTTGCCTCTCGTTTTCCTCTCCCCCACTTCACCCTTGCCGTTTTATTCGCCCTCTCTCTCTCTATCCTCCCTTTCTTTTCCGTTCGCCTCTTTTTCGCTTGCTTCTTGTTTGCTCGTGCATTGGATTGCTTGTTTGTTACGATGGCTCTTCCCCGATTTGGTGATCTTCACCTTAAAAGGTTAGAAGAAATCGAAAGCAACGTTAGGACTTTTATGGTCTTACATGAGCATACTAATTTCTTTAGAAATGAGCTTAAGGAACAAAAAAGCTTTATGAGTTATATGAATAAAGAGCTCGATGACATGTCTAAAGAATTTGATGGTTTGAGATCCCAAATTGCTTGTCTTGAGAAGTTAATAACTGAAATTTTGGAGAAGCAGGCTACCTTAGTTAATAAAATGGCCGCTAAGCTAGAAAACTATGAAAATAAAGATGAAGATCTAAAAGTTATTGATGTGTCCCCTATTAAATCTTTGTTTTGCAATATGAATCTTGATAATGATGGGACTGAATATGATCCACCTTTACCTAGAAGGTGTTCCAAAAATTTGGAGTTTTTATATCTTGATGCTAAATTTGATAAAAGTGGGATTGAAGAGATCAAAACTCTAGATGTTAATGAACCTACTATTTTGGATTTCAAGGAATTTAATTATGATAGCTGCTCCTTGATAGATTGTATTTCCTTGTTGCAATCCGTGCTAAATGCTCCTCATGCTTATAGTCAAAATAAAGCTTTTACCAAACATATCGTTGATGCTTTGATGCAATCTTATGAAGAAAAACTTGGGTTGGAAGTTTCTATCCCTAGAAAACTTTATGATGAGTGGGAACCAACTATTAAAATTAAAATTAAAGATCATGAATACTATGCTTTGTGTGATTTGGGTGCTACTGTTTCCACGATTCCAAAGACTTTGTGTGATTTATTAGGTTTCCGTGATTTTGATGATTACTCTTTAAACTTGCACCTTGCGTATTCTACTATTAAGAAACCTATGGGAAGAATTAATGATGTTCTTATTCTTGCAAATAGGAATTATGTGCCCATAGATTTTATCGTTCTTGATATAGATAGCAATCCTTCATGTCCTATTATTCTTGGTAGACCTTTCCTTATAACGATTGGTGCAATTATTGATATAAAGGAAGGGAATATTAGATTCCAATTTCCGTTAAAGAAAGACATGGAACACTTCCCTAGAAATAAAATTAAATTGCCTTATGAATATATTATGAGAGCCACTTATGGATTGCCTACCAAAGATGGCAATACCTAGATCTATCCTTGTTTTTATGCCTAGCTAGGGGCGTTAAACAATAGCGCTGGTTGGGAGGAAACCCAATTTTATTTTTATTCCTTGCTTTTTGCTCCTGTTTAGTAATAAATAATTTATCTAGCCTCTGTTTTGGTTGTGTTTTTTGTGTTTAATTAGTGTTTGGGCCAAGTAGAACCGTTGGGAAGACTTGGGGAAAGTCTTGTTAATCTTGCAGTAAAAAACAGAAACTTTAGCGCTCACGAGAACTTCTGCCATTTTTATTTGGAAAGTGATATTTAGTTAATTCTTTTTGAAGATGATTAATAGATAAATTCCTCACTTCCAGAAATTTATTTTAGAATTTTTGGGGTTCCAGATCTTGCGCTAGCTACAGATTACTACAGACTGTTCTGTTTTTGACAGATTCTGTTTTTCATGTGTTGTTTGCTTATTTTGATGAATCTATGGCTAGTAAAAGAGTTTATAAACCATAGAGAAGTTGTAATACAGTAGGTTTAACACCAATATAAATGAGTTCATTACAGTGCCTTGAAGTGGTGTTTTGTTTTCTTTCGCTAACGGAGCTCACGAGATTTTCTACTTTAAGTTTTGTGTTGTGAAGTTTTCAAGTTTTGCGTAAAGATTTGATGGATTATGGAACAAGGAGTGGCAAGAGCCTAAGCTTGGGGATTCCCATGGAACCTGAAAGATAATCTAAGGACACCTAAAAGCCAAAGCTTGGGGATGCCCCAGAAGGCATCCCCTCTTTCGTCTACTTCTATCGGTAACTTTACTTGGAGCTATATTTTTATTTACCACATGATATGTGTTTTGCTTGGAGCGTCTTGTATGATTTGAGTCTTTGCTTTTTAGTTTACCAAAATCATCTTTGCTGTACACACCTTTTGAGGGACACACACATGATTCAGAAATTATTAGAATACTCTATGTGCTTCACTTATATCTTTTGAGTTATATAGTTTTGCTCTAGTACTTCACTTATATCTTTTAGAGCACGGTGGTGGATTTTTTTATAGAAACTATTGATCTCTCATGCTTCACTTATATTATTTTCAGAGTCTTAAATAGCATAGTAATTTTCTTAAATAATCCTAATATGCTAGGTGTACAAGATTAGTAAAAACTTTCTTATGAGTGTGTTGAATACTAAGAGAAGTTTGATGCTTGATGATTGTTTTGAGATATAAAGATGGTGATATTAGAGTCATGCTAGTTGAGTAGTTGTGAATTTGAGAGGTACTTGTGTTAAAGTTTGTGATTCCCGTGGCATGCACGTATGGTCAACCGTTATGTGATGAAGTTGGAGCATAATTCATTTATTGATTGTCTTCCTTATGAGTGGCGGTCGGGGACGAGCGATGGTCTTTTCCTACCAATCTATCCCCCTAGGAGCATGCACGTAATACTTTGCTTTGATAACTTGTAGATTTTTGCAATAATTATATGAGTTCTTCATGACTAATGTTGAGTCCATGGATTATACGCACCTTTCTTCCTTCCACCATTGCTAGCCTCTCTAATACCACGCACTTTTCGCCGGTATCATACACCCACCATACACCCACCATATACCTTCCTATGCCTTCCCTAATCTATGTGAACTCGAAAGTTATGCGGGTTATACTCTACTGGCTTTTCATTAGATAGAATTTCAATACTACAGCTTCATCAAGAGCAAGAAGTAAAATGAAAGGTTATGCATTGTACAAGTGGGAGTCGACCCTGAACCTTGTGTTCATGCTCACGGACACGGTGTGGAACTTATCATGAAAGCTTCTTGCAAGGATATTTAGTCATTTGAATATTCTTCCGGTATCGTAAAATGGATCCCTTGCAGTTATGGTCCCGACCATATTTCGTCCTGGATCCCATTTACTGGGTAAGTTACGATTACTTATCCTCAGCAAATCATTTCCCCCGTCCAACCTCTACTCCGATTTACCTTCTGGCATTACACCTAGTACTTGATACTGGGAAGCTTTATACCCCATCACATCATTCCTAGCCTGATCGAAATTTTTTATCGTGTCAACTTTTAATTGTGCTACCTGGTCCTTATGCCCGGAGCAACTTCCGACGATGAGCTAAGCTTACGCTGATCTTCCTCATCTTATCATTTCGCCTTGAACAACAAGCTTAATTTCGAGTTTGTGTCGTACCCATGGTTCCAATAACCTTTCGATTCATCATTCCTTTGATTGGATGTCATCGCCGATCGATTACATCTTCATGAAATCTCTCGACAAATGTGTCGTGATCATCATCAACATTCTGAGCTTTTCCAGGATATCAATCGAATTCATGATGAGAAATACAATCCTTCCCCTTGATGATTTATGTTATCATCGACAACATTCTTGCCTTTTCCCAAACACAAACTTGTTCATATAATTTTGGAATTACATCCTTTTTGACATGTCGATGGATTGCAGCTAAACCCATCGGCCACATCCCCATCTATTTCTTGATAAAAATTTCATGAGATGTTCTAGAAATTCCCGATGGATCCATTGTGAATCCAAGGTCCGACCTTTACCTGATGACCATGTCAATGCTATCCCAAAGCATGACTGTGGTACTCAAACATCAACAAGAACATTGGAAGCATAATGCTAAATGTTTCTTGATCATTTATCCAAACACCGTTGTACGGGTAACTTCATGAATTCCCTCGCCCCTTTACCTAATTACTTATCTACTTGTTGTCCTATCATGGACGGGAAAGATATACTCTTGATACTCGGGTATAATCACATTCCTTTCCATTGTTTTGTTCAACCTTTCTTGTAACCTAAATATCCGAGCACTGATAATTTCCTGCTTATGTAAACACCTTGGTGTGCTAACTCTGTCAGTAAGAGCTTGTTACTATTGTTAATGACATTCCGGTAGACACCGATGGACGAGAACTTTGCCTATTGGTCCGCCTCGTCTTAACGAGCAGGAAAATGGTTCTCTTCGTCCCTCGCCCTTGGTTCCAACGTTGTTGCCAACATAAGTGACATGCTATCCTTTGACCTGCCTTGCTTTCATGATCGTGCATAATGTTAGCGCCTTCCTGCTTTTAACCCACATGGTGGGCCCATAACCCACAGTTCCACAGGATCGAAACCTTACTCTCCCGTAAATCCCTGTTTTCCAAAAGGAATCCTCGCACTTGGCTTCGTATGTAAACCATGAACCATCTTCCTAGTGATATATTCTGGTATCAGACACAATACTTATTCTCATTGCTTTGAACCCCTTTCACCCCTTGTTTCAGGCAACGAATGATTGCCTACCCGGATTCAAGCTTCTTATTGCACCTTCTTACCTTGCTCTCGATGACTTTCTTGAAATTCAACTCAAGAGATGCCTCTGTGCCATGTTGAGGTACCTATCTTGTGTTGAGCTCCGTCCTTTCCGAGTCTTTCCCCTTACTCCACCCCTTAAATCTCGGGACGAGATTTCTTGTAGTGGAGGAGAATTGTGACGCCTGGATAATTAAGCTACAGTAATTCCCTGCTAATGATGCCACGTCGTCATGATTATTGTTGTTAAACTCATGTTGGTTCGAAACCGATTCAAATTCAATCTAAAACAAAATTGAAAATAAAAGTTTTCAGATGTCAAATCTAAAATGTTCACAATATCCTATAAATTCACTTGATCATGGTCATGTTGGAACCAACCTCTTTTGGATTCCCACAGTGCCCCTGAAAATTTATTTAGTGGATCAACATCAAATTTCTTGAGCTTTTCATTTTCTAAAAATGTTTAAAGTTTTCCAAATGTCCCCAAACTTTGTGAGCCACTCCATAATATTGCCTTTGTTTTAATTGCCAAATATCATGGGCAAAAGAAACATTTTGCTATCTAATTTAAAATGCAAGCAAAGGAGAAAAACAAAGGTAAATAAATACTAATAGAAGGAAAACAACCTAATCTACTAGGCTTTGGCCCAAGTGGCTCGGAAGGCCCAACCCACCACTGGTGCCATCCCCTTCTTCCTGTTCACGGGAGGGGGTCGTGGCAGGCGTCCACCCCGCCATGGCCGCTGATGCCGCCGCTGTCGTCCATCCCGCGATTGAGGGGATGGATAAGAGCACCCCAAGCCCCTCCTCTCTCTCCGTGTCAAATCCTAGTGCCCACTTTCCCCATCTCACCCCCTCACTCTCCCGCGGTGGATCCCCTCTGCCCCAACGCCGTCTCTCTCCCTCACCTCCTCATCGGTCCTCCCGAGCCACGTGAAGACGTCGAGGAGCTTTACCCACTTCATCCTCGTCGATTCCAAGCAGCAGCTCAAGCGAGGGAGCGCCGCATCGCCGCCAACGAGACATCCTCTCCGCGCATGGCCGTGGCACCTCGCCGTCGATTCATCGCCGTTCGACCTCTTCCAGCCTCCTCGACCTCGCCCTCGCACTCTTTGTGAGCTCCTCGTCCTCCTTGCCCTTCTCTTGCTCGTTCATGTGCCTCGTAGACACATATCCGTTGAACGCTGCCGCTAACCGTCGTCAGTCTGTCGCCGTAGCCGCCCGTAGTCCCTACGCCCTGCTCCCCTCGCCCCGCGTGCACGCTGGCCTGCAGTCCTGCTCTTCCCGATGCCGCTGCTGCCCGCTACAACCTCTGTCGTCCTCGCCCCCTTGGCCCACGCCCGCGCGTGCCTGGACGCCTTGCTGGCTGCTGCGCTCGCCGCCCGAGCCATGCGCTCGCGCTGCTCCTGCTCCCCACGTCCACGGCCTCTCGTAAGCCCGCCCGCTGTCGCGCTGGCCGCCAGCTATTGCGGTTGCCGCCCGGCTACTCGCCTCGCCGCTCGCGCCTGCTGCTGTTGATACCTGCCATCGCTGCCGCCGGCCACCCGCCTCTGCCCGACCACGTCGCCCCGCTTGCGCACACGCGGCCTCGCTGCTCGGGTCCGGTGCCCGTCCGCCACCACTCCCTGCTGTCCTCGCCCGCTGGAGCCCCGCTCCCGCCGTTGCCACTGCCGAGCACAGCTTTGGCCGGCCGGCCTCGCGCGGTTGCGCCTGCCCATTTTCCTGCGGTGCCCGACCCGATTGGCCTCCTAGGTCACTGGCCTATGCCCCCCACTGCTCTGTTCTAAAACAAAAAAAGTTATATTAAAATAAATAAAATAAACAATAATTAATAATTAATTAGTTTGATATTGTTTAATTAGGCTAATTATCTAATTTAACTAATTAAAACTGTTAGTTTAGTCAGATGTCTCAATGACAGGGGGACCCCACCCCCTGTTGACCAGTTAAAAGTTGACTGGTCCACTGGGACCCCCTGTGTACACAGATCCGGGTGCACATAGCATTTTAGCTATTTAATTTCTTTTTAATAACAATTTCAGAATATTGTTTAAATCTTTGAAAAATCATAGAAAATAATCCGTAACTCGGATGAAAAAGTTTTGTACATGAAAGTTGCTCAGAACGACGAGACGAATCCGAATACGCGATCCGTTTACCTGTCAGATGCCTCTAACTATCTGAACATGGAACATTCCCCCTCCATTCATCTGTCTGACACAGGTCCAGAACCGGGAAAATATTCCCGGTTGACTTCCCCTTTCACCGGTATCGTGTAGCACCGCATTAGAACACGTCTAGCTCTGCCTGTTGTCCTGTAATGCACTTTCTTGTTATGTATTTACTGTTTCTCCCCCCTCTTCTCTTCGGTAGACCCCGTGATGATGCTGATGCCCCTATGACCGACGACCCCTCCTTCTCGTCTGAGCAACCAGGCAAGCAAACCCCCTTGAGCATTCCGATATCGCCCATTTCTTTCCCTCTCATGCTTGCATTAGAACTGCTACTGCTTTATGTATGATCCTACTCTGATGCATAGCTTGTTTTTGTTACCTGCTTTCATACCTTACCTGCTTATCCTAAAACTGCTTAGTATAGGTTGGTTAGTGATCCATCAGTGACCCCCACCTTGTCCCAGTTGCCCCGCTTTTATGTTCAATGACTCGATCACGTGATCGATGTCCAGGCCCCGACACCGCACATCACCCCCTAGTTGTATGACTCTGCAGAGTTACCATCGAGTGCCGAGGGTGGAACCTCTTACATCACTCCTGATGAGATCTCTGTAGTGTAGCTGTTCGGTCGTGGTCATCGAGGGTGATTTCCTCCTTAACCACTTCCGATACGACTATGTCGTGCAACCCCTCAAGAGTGAACCTCGAGTGTGGTTCCTCTTACGTTCAACTTGATGAGTACATGGAATCCATCAAGGGTGATTCCTCAGGTTTTCCCCTTGGTGTTAGACACACAGTTGCTATAGTTACTATGACTTTACACTGAACCATGTTTCTAAAGACAGGTCGGCCCTGAGGAGTACCCGCGCGAGCTTAATAGCGAGTGATGTGGAGTCAGGTTGACCTGGAAGGTGCCCGCGAGATACTTACGAGGCGTGGCCGAGCATTCTTAGCCCTTGCTGCAAGTACTCGAGACGGGGCAACGGGGTCACATCGATCGTGAGTCTCTGCTCGTTACCGCATGCTCCTAATCCACTACGATTTGGATATTTGATCCGAGGGGCCTTTGGCCTGATAGCACTAACCATCACATGGGCATTGTATGGGCATTCTGCATCGTATACATCAGCCGAAGCTTAATAGACATCAGCGACTGAGCAGCGCACGCCGGGCTGGATTGCGTAAGCACCTGCCTTTTTGAAGGAGGTAGCTAGGTCTGCTCACCGGCCACCCACGCAATGTGCAGGAGTTCCCGGGGCGATGGCCCAAAACCCCTGGGGGCATAGGTTTAGTCCGGCGTGCTGACCTCTCTATTAAGCCTAGGTCGGGTTGCGGCGTATTGTTTGGCCGAGGCTGGGCATGACCCAGGAAAGTGTGTCCGGCTGGAGTTAATCGAGCGTGGTGGGTAAGTTGGTGCACCCCTGCAGGGAGGAAAAAACATCTATCGATAGCCTGTCCTACGGTAACGGACACTTGGAGTTGTATCCTGATCGATACAACTAGAATAGGTTACTTGAGATGAGAAATGGATTGTGATGAGAAATGGATATGAGAAATGGATAGTATGGCTCTGGGATTGCTTTCTCGCAGGGAGTCGAGAAAGGATCTCTGGCCGAGGTTGATAACACTACTACTTTACATTATGTTGATCTATACTCTTCTATATGCTGCAAGATGCTTGAAGATGCTTGAAGATGCTAGTCTTCGATAGGCTAGGATTTCCCCTTCTTTCTGGCATTCTGCAGTTTAGTCCACAAATACAACCCATTTCCTTTGATACAGATGCATACTTAGTTTAGATCTGATGTAAGTCTTGCGAGTACTTTGGATGAGTACTCACTGTTGCTTTGCTACCTCTTTTCCCCCATACCCGATTGTTGCGACCAGATGACGGATCCCAGGAGCCAGATGACACCACTGATGACTACTGCTACCCCGAGGATACCTACTACTACGTGCCGGCCGCTGACAACTTGGAGTAGTTAGGAGGCTCCCAGGCAGGAGGCCTTGCCTTTTCGATCGTTGTTGCTTTTGTGCTAGCCTTCTTAAGGCAGACTTGTTTAACTTATGTCTATACTCAGATATTGTTGCTTCCGCTGACTTTTGTGTATTCGAGCTTATGTATTCGAGCCCTCGAGGCCCCTGGCTTGTAATATAAAGCTTGTATTATTTTAAATTGTGTCTAGAGTTGTGTTGTGATATCTTCCCGTGAGTCCTTGATCTTGATCGTACATATTTGCATGTATGATTAGTGTAAGGTCAAATTGAGGGCGTCATAGTATGCTTGAAGTATTATTATTTTTTATGTCAATATTAAACTTTTATCTTGAATCTTTCGGATCTGAATATTCATAGCAAAATTAAGAAGAATTACATTGAAATTATACCTAGTAGCATTCCGCATCAAAAAATCTATTTTTTATCATTTACCTACTCGAGGACGAGTAGGAGTTAAGCTTGGGGATGCTTGATACGTCTCCAACGTATCTATAATTTTTGATTGCTCCATGCTATATTATCTTCTGTTTTGGACATTATTGGGATTTATTATTCACTTTTATATTATTTTTGGGACTAACCTATTAACCGGAGGCCCAGCCCAGAATTGCTGTTTTTTGCCTATTTTGAGAGTTTCGGAGAAAAAGAATATCAAACGGAGTCCAAATGGAATAAAACCTTCGGGAACATGATTTTCAGAACGAACATGATCTAGGAGACTTGGACCCTATGTCAAGAAACCAATAGGGAAGCCACGAGGTAGGGGGGCGCGCCTACCCCCCAGGCGCTCCCTCCACCCTCGTGGGCCCCCTGTTGCTCCACCGACGTACTCCTTCCTCCTATATATACCTACTACCCGCAAACGATCAGATACGGAGCCAAAACCCTAATTCCACCGCCGTAACTTTCTGTATCCACGAGATCCCATCTTGGGGCCTGTTCTGGAGCTCCGCCGGAGGGGGCATCGATCACGGAGGGCTTCTACATCAATACCATAGCCTCTCCGATGATGTGTGAGTAGTTTACCTCAGACCTTCGGGTCCATAGTTATTAGCTAGATGGCTTCTTCTCTCTTTTTGGATCTCAATACAATGTTCTCCCCCTCTCTCGTGGAGATCTATTCGATGTAATCTTCTTTTGTAGTGTGTTTGTTGATACTGATGAATTGTGGGTTTATGATCAAGTTTATCTATGAACAATATTTGAATCTTCTCTGAATTCTTTTATGTATGATTGGTTATCTTTGCAAGTCTCTTCGAATTATCAGTTTGGTTTGGCCTACTAGATTGATCTTTCATGCAATGGGAGAAGTGCTTAGCTTTGGGTTCAATCTTGCGGTGTCCTTTCCCAGTGATAGTAGGGGCAGCAAGGCACATATTGTATTGTTGCCATCGAGGATAACAAGGTGGGGTTTTATCATATTGCATGAATTTATCCCTCTACATCATGTCATCTTTCTTAAAGCGTTACTCTATTCTTATGAACTTAATACTCTAGATGCATGCTGGACAACGGTCGATGTGTGGAGTAATAGTAGTAGATGCAGGCAGGAGTCGGTCTACTTGTGTCGGACGTGATGCCTATATACATGATCATACCTAGATATTCTCATAACTATGCTCACTTCTATCAATTGCTCAACAGTAATTTGTTCATCCACCGTAAAATACTTATGCTCTTGAGAGAAGCCACTAGTGAAACCTATGGCCCCCGGGTCTATCTTCATCATATTAATCTTCCAACACTTAGTTATTTCCTTTGCTTTTATTTTACTTTGCATCTTTATCATAAAAATACCAAAAATATTATCTTATCATATCTATCAGATCTCACTCTCGTAAGTG
This sequence comes from Triticum dicoccoides, assembly GCF_002162155.2. Lineage (NCBI taxonomy): Eukaryota > Viridiplantae > Streptophyta > Magnoliopsida > Poales > Poaceae > Triticum > Triticum dicoccoides. The sequence goes on from NC_041384.1 coordinate 423,066,222, forward strand.
ACCGTGTAGGGATTGACAACCCCTTATCCCGTTGGTTGCGAGGATTTATTTGTTTTGTGTAGGTGCGAGGGACTTGCGCGTAGCCTCCTACTGGATTGATACCTTGGTTCTCAAAAGCTGAGGGAAATACTTACGCTACTTTGCTGCATCACCCTTTCCTCTTCAAGGGAAAACCAACGCAGTGCTCAAGAGGTATCAAGGGGTTCGGCCTCCGCCAGAGGACACCTGGACATGGCACCCGGTGACGAACGGCGTTAGTGAGCGAGGGGGAAGGCCATGCAGCTCACACGGGCACTGTGAGCGGGCGGAGACGAGCACAGGAACGAGGGAGTGGCGACGAACATAGTGTGCGGCGCACTGTTGGGTTGGCCAGACCGCGCCCGTGCTCGCTACGGCGAGCTCCAGCATTGGCGAGCACCAAGGGGAGTTAAGGGAGTAGTGACGGAGATGGTGACACGGTTTGACGAGGTGTGGCTGGCAGGGAAGCGAGCACGCGCCGAACAGAGTGCTCGGCGGCACTCAGAGCGCGGCGACTAGCGGGTTGGCACTGTGCACACGCGTGGTCACCGCGTGAACTTCGGCATAGAGCCACGGTCGGCCCCAATTTCATGTCTGGCATGTAGTCCTTAGTGTTTTGGGTAGAGCCAATGCTTGGAGACGAGCTCAGATGCAGTAAGATGAAGTTTCACTACAAGGTAAGTTTCTGGACAGTAACTTTGAGAGCTTACTGTGGTCAAAATACCAAGAGTTTGGAGCTGAGCTTTGGAGGTTAGCAATCATCTAGGAGGGTGGTGATGCACAAGAAAATTCAGCAGCATTGGAGCAAGTAAAATGGTAGTTGTTGTGGAAACTACCATTTTTGTCCAGAACAGAAAACATTTTCTTGAGCAAAAATATTCCAAAAAGTGATGCAATATTTTTGCTCAGGAAGGTGTCCTAGGGTTCAAAGAATACTTGTGATTTTCTCAGATTTTTGTGGGCAAAAAAAACTGGGGTTGCTTTGGAGCACAAGTGGCTGGTTAGGGTTTTAGAGGAGAAAATGAATATTTTTCATTTAAGAAAAATATTCATAATATTATTTTGAGGTTTATCAGAGAAGAAATGATGACTAGAGTGAGAAATGAGTCACTTGGGTGGAAGTCATGGTAGTGCCCAAGTGTTTAAGTCCTACTGAATAGATTCAAAACTCCAAATTTAAATCAAAACCAAATAAAATCAGAAAAAGAAGAGGGGGCAAAAACCAGGCTGTCACAAACCTCCCCCACTTAGGATGAATCTCGTCCTCGAGATTCGGTTGCTTGGGAAAACAATTCTAGATAATGTGCCTTTGGAAATTCTTCTCGTTCCCAAGTGGCTTCTGCCTCTATGTGATGCTCCCACTGAACCTTGTAAAACTTTCTTGTTTTACTACGAGTGACCCTTTCCATCTCATCCAAAATTCTGAACGGTCTCTCTTCATATGTTAAATCCTTAGCCAACTCTATTTCTGTCATAGTAGTATTTTTCTCGGGCGGCGGTATACATCGCCTCAAATGTGAGACATGGAACACATTGTACACTTTTGACAATTCTGGGGGCAGTTCCCACTGATATGCAACAGTACCCACCTTGGACATAGCTGGGAATGGACCAATAAACCTAGGTGTCAATTTTCCGCGAGTCTGGAATCTCTTGACTCCCTTCATAGGAGTGACTCGGAGGTATACATGTTCTCCAGGTTCAAAACTGATCTGTCAGTGTTTTGCATCATAATAACTCTTCTGTCGAGATTTAGCCAATTGCAATCTGTCTCGGATTTCCTTGACTTGATTTTCAAGTTCCATCATGAGATCCGTTCCGAAAATATGGCTATCTCCAGTTTGAGACCAATTAAACGGAGTGCGGCACTTACGGCCATACAAAGCCTCATAAGGTGACATCTTTAGACTTGTCTGGAAGCTGTTGTTGTAGGAGAACTCGGCATACGGCAGACAGTCTTCCCATTTAGGTCCTTGGGCCAAGGCACATGATCGAAACATATCTTTGATTATTTGGTTTACACGCTCAGTCTATCCATTAGTCTGAGGATGATAAGCGGTACTATATTTTAGCATTGTCCCCAAGGCTTGGTGGAGACGTGACTAGAAAGTGGAGGTAAAAAGTGACCCCCGGTCGGAAGTGATTGTTCGCGGTACTCCATGCAGACTGACTATTCTGGACACATACAGTTGAGCAAGCTGATCGGCTCGGTATGTGGTTTTGATGTGAATAAAATGAGCTACCTTGGTTAAGGTGTCCACAATGACCCATACTGCGTTATTGCCTCACTGAGTCTTTGGTAGCCTTGTGACAAAAATCCATGCAGACATCATCCCACTTCCATTGTGGAACAGGCAACGGTTGGAGGAGTCCAGCTGGTTTCTGGTGTTCTGCCTTCACTTTGTTGCATATGTCGCAACATGCCACAAAATAGGCAATGTCTTTCTTCATCCCATCCCACCAGAATATTTGTCGAATGTCTTCGTACATTTTAGTTCCTCCGGGGTGAATAGAATATGAAGATTCATGTGCTTCCGACAATATTCTCTTCCTTAAATCTTCTTGTCTGGGTACACAAATCCTTCCACGGAATCGTAGTGTACCTTGTTGATCCTTAGAAAAATCTAAGGTCTGTCCTGCTAACATACGCCTGACATGTCTCTGTAGGAATGTGTCATGTGGCTGGACCTTGCGGATCTCTTCCTCGAGGGTAGGAGTAACTTCTATGATATTAGCAAGACCAGTGCCAACTATGACCAGGTTGAGCTGCGCAATCTCTTTTTGAAGTTCAGGAGGCAAAGATTCCATTATAGTACTCAGGCTGACATGCTTTCGGCTGAGTGCATCGGCAACCACGTTGGCCTTACCCGGGTGGTAATTTATTCCAAGATCATAGTCCTTGACTAACTCAAGCCATCTTCGTTGGCAGAGATTTAAATATGGCTGAGTAAATATGTACTTGATACTTTTGTGGTCAGTAAATATTTGGCACCTCTTCCCAATGAGGCAGTGCCTCCAAATTTTTAGAGCATGAACCACCGCGGCTAATTCCAGATCATGAGTAGGATAGTTTCCCTCGTGGGGTCATAGCTATCGAGATGCATATGCTACCACCTTGCCATCTTGCATAAGTACGCATCCAAGACCTTGTCTGGAGGCATCACAGTACACATCAAAGCCGTGATAGATGTCTGGAACAGTCAACACAGGTGCTGTTGTCAGTCTGATTTTCAGCTCATTGAAACTTTTCTCACAATCTTCGGTCCATTCAAATTTCTTATCTTTCTTGAGCAATTCCGTCATTGGTTTGGCAATCTACAAGAAACCTTCAATGAAACGACGGTAGTATCCAGCTAATCCAAGGAAACTCCGGATTTGGGATACTGTCGTGGGTGCCAACCAATCGTGCACGTCCTTTACTTTGCTCAGGTCCACAGTTATACCTTCTGCAGACAGCACATGCCCAAGAAATCCAACTCGCTTGAGCCAAAACTCACATTTACTGAATTTGGCGTACAACTGATGGTCGCGAAGTCATTGTAATATGGCTCTGAGGTGTCCTTTGTGCTCCTCTTGATCCTTTGAGTATATGAGTATGTCATCGATGAAGACCACCACAAATTTATCTAGGAAGTCCATGAACACCTTGTTCATCATATGCATGAAGAAAGCAGGGGCATTAGTGAGGCCGAAGGACATAACGGTATATTCATAAAGACCGTACCCGGTAGTGAACGCGGTTTTAGGAATATCTTCCTTTTTAATCTTGAGTTGGTGGTATCCTGTCCTTAAATCAATCTTGGAGAATACCTTTGCCCCACTGAGTTGATCAAACAGATCATCGATCCTGGGTAGCGGATATTTGTTTTTGATGGTGACATCATACAGCTGACGGTAATCCACACACATACGGAGACTACCATCTTTCTTATCCATGAATATAGCAGGTGATCACCATGGTGAAGAGCTGGGATGGATATATCCTTTCTGGAGCATCTCGTCAAGTTGTTTATTTAGCTCCACTAATTCTGACGAAGGCATCCGATAATAGTTCTTGTATAACGGTGCAGTCTCGGGCACAAGATCTATTGCAAACTCAAGCTCTCGATCTGGCGGCATGCCTGGCAGTTCTTCTGGGAATACATCGGGAAACTCACTCACCACAGGAATTAATTCCAATTCACCAGCCACAACGGTGAAGACCATTTCTTTCTTGGGTATGCTCCTGCGTGCATAGAATTTTGTAGTCTGCCCCTCTTGACTTGTCAAACTGACTTCTCGGGTCATGCAATTAATGCATACTTGATATTGGGTTAACCAATTCATCCCCAAAATAATGTCCAACTTGACAGACTCAATGACTATCAAGGAAGTTGGAAAACAGACTCCGTTGATATTAATTTCCAGATTACGACAGGCCAGATTGCTTCTGAGCAAAGATCCCGAGGATTGTACCAGCATATTGTTGCTCAAAAATGAACAAGGACATTTGTTTTGGGAAACAAAACTCCGCGAAATAAAAGAGTGGGAAGCCCTAGAGTCAAAAAAAATAATGGCAGGTATGCTATTAACAGAAAACATACCAACAACGACCTCAGTGTTCTCTTGGGCTTTGTGTGCGGAGAGGTGACGAACTTGCCCAGTGATGTTTTGCTGGACATGATATGACTCCATAAAGTTGACTTGAGGCCTGAATGGAGCATAGTCTTGCCGTTCTTGGGACACTGTCTAGCATAATGTCCGGTTTGCCCACGGCTGAAACAAGAATTGCTACACTGGCACTCTTCTCGCACCGGGTTGGTCACGACATTCTTGACTTGAGTAGTGGTTTTGTTTACATTCTGCTGCAAATTGGGCTTGTACTCTACCTGAGTATGCTACCAGGTACGAGCCTTTTGCACTGGTTGCACTTCCTTCCTTGACTCAAACTTGCGCTTGTGATCGTTATTTGCAGACTTGTTGTCATGTATAAGCTTGTTCTCCCTTTCAGCAATGAGAGCCTTGTTTACCAGAGTTTGGAAATCCGGGAAGTCAAACATACTGAGGGTGCATCGGAGATGCTGGTTTAATCCCCCAAGAAACCTGTCAATCTTTCTTTCTTCGGTGGCCACATCATAAAGAGAGTAACGGGCCAAATGATTGAATTCATGCAAATATTCACTCACAGACTGACTTCCTTGGAGGAGTGTGAGGAATTCATGCTGCTTGATCTTCATAATTCTAGTGGGAATATGGTATTTACGAAACTAATCCTTGAATTTTGTCCAGGTGATTTCTTCATCAGCAGGCCACATGGCTTTTGCATTTTCCCACCATATGGCGGCAACGCCTTCAAGATAATGAGTTGCAAACAGAACCTTGTCATCCTCTTCAGTACGATTAATCTCAAGCTTCTTCTCAATGGTTCGTAACCACTCGTCTACGTCCAAGGGATCAATAACCAGACTGAAACTGGGAGGCTTGGTTCTCTGAAAATTTGAAAGCTTGGAGTGATGATCGTTCTGATTTCCACTCTGTCCAACCATAGCTTGCACACTCCTTAATATTTCAATCAGATCATTATTCCTCCTTTCCTCAAACATATGCAGAATTTTCTCGGTGGAGGGAGGATTTGACGGTGGAGGTGGTGATGGAACGTACGGCTCGGGGGAGTGTCCTGCCTGTCGTGCGGAGCGGCGAACAGGGACATCCTCACAAGCAGCACTACTGCTGCCTCCCCGCATCATCCTATTATTTGTTTTTCCCAAGACAATGCATCCGAGATGAGCAACATCCAAAAATATAGTGGAGAAAAGCCAGCAACAAAAACCGAAAGAAAACAAAATACGAATGAAGCACAGCGAATAAAAGAAAGTTCCAACATAATTATACATAGACTCGTACATAAAAGATAAATGACATGATAAGTTCGACTACTCTCATACATAGAACGGAACATCATGACTCGTACAACTACATCCGTACATCAACCTGACAACTGCGGATACTCGAGTGCTCTAAAGCTCTGCTGGTGCTGCGGGGTCCTCTCCTGAAGAGGACTCAGATCCTGAACGGACGACGTTAACCGAAACCTCCGGGTTAAAGGTAACACAACGACGCTGCCTCGAGGGCTCTCCCTCCAAAGCAGGTGCAGGATGAGGCTGGAGCATCGGGGCTACTGGGGTAGTGAGAAGGGAAACCCACTCAGCAGGAACATTGAGAGGATGCACGGTCGAGGTGCCCGAGCTACACGGAGGAGTAACCGGTGAAATAGGTGAACTAGAACTGGAGGGAATATAAGGAGTAAATCCCATAGACGATGGAGTAGTGGAAGCTCTAGTAGCGGCTAAAGCAGTGCAAGCACGAGTCAGCTCTCGAGCCAGCTCGTGAATCATAAGATAGCTAGCAGTGATATAACGAGAAAGGTGGCTAGCAGTACTATCAGACTCCGGATCAATGATAGGAAAATGGACACGACAATTGTCATGCAGGGAGGGATAGTAGTGGAAACCTGGATGGTTCTGCATTCGGACCTCGTTATAATGCAACTCGACGAGGACCTCAAATGGAGGAAACTGGACAGCCCGAGAAGCGGTAGAAGCGAAACCACTCCTGGAGGTACGAATATAAGTGCTGGAAGATGAACTGGTGCGCAGAGTGACCACTGCGTGATACTCATACACTGAGTCTACTAGACGCTCCCAGTACACACGATAGACTGGGTCATCACCGAGGGGGTACAGTCGATGCCACACGTTACGGAGGAGATGCGGCGACGTGTACGTCATCATCTGCAACTGGCATGGATACGTCACCGGAGCCATCTACACCCACAACCATTAGTAGGTTAGAATAAAAATATACGATCACATGCAATGCAACAACCAGCTACAATCACTACCGGGACTCAACTTATACCCTGACTAACGTCCAGTTAACACGTTGGCAGCCTTGCATGTCCTAAAGTCAGCGCGGCTCTGATACCAAGCGTTGTGGCTGCCCGACTCAGAGCAACCGGTTTACCTTGCATTGCCAGCCCAGTGATCTTGTCTTCTGGCAATACACAACATCTTGGTACAGAAAGCAACCACTTTATTAATGCTAGCGGAACATAGTTCATATTACAACAAGTTGCGAGGCCAAGCGGCACACACGGTGCGGCTGAACAATATGTACATTATTAAGTGAACATAAAGGGAACTCGATCATGACAACTACACAGCAGTGGAACGACGAAGAAGCGGAACTCCATAGCACAGGGACACCGATGTGGACATGATCTAGACTCGGACGACAGTCCTTTCCAACGAGACTTTCTTGAAAACTGGCATGACACGCTAGGTCAGTACATTGAATGTACTTGCAAGCTCACAACAAGCATAAACATAATGACAAACAATATCATGATAATTAACCAATTGAATCATTAATGCAAACTCATACTTGGGATGCAGTGATCATGATCTCGTGACTTAAGTCCCTCGGACTTGCTTACCAAAGGGTGATCCCTCTTGGACCACAAACTGACCAATATCTTGGTCTTTGATCGGGTTACCTCGTAACCAAACAGTGATCGTACTCGGATCACAAACTGACCAACAACTTGGCCTCCAGCATGAAGATGATTTCTCAACCATCCTCTCTCCAACAGTGCAAGGTTATTATCTTAGTGTGCAAAATTATTTAAACGTCGATCCATGGTGTGACCTAATTTCGAGCTTGTTCGTAACCATGGACTCGGCAATCGATAGATTTAATACACTCTGCAGAGGTAGCGCATTGTACCCACACCACGGTACCCATGGCATCGCACTCCCATTCGGGTGGACCAACGGCATTCTGACAGAACCCCTCCATTGCCATGACACTCTCCCGGCCACTCCGACTCACTCCCCACTGGGCTAAGTCATTGGTGGCCCCGTGCCAACCAAAGACACCAACGACCACCATCGTGGCAAAACATAAACGGTCCCAAACGGGGACAAGGTACCATAACAACAACGGGCACACAAGGTTATGTTTGCTTACCGGGCCAGGGTAACGCACGCCCATGACCTTCCCTTGTTGGAGGCACCGACCAGAGGCATGACAACGGACGGAATAAAGGCCTTCCCACAAAGGCAAATGTGGTTGGACTGGGGAAAATCTCGATTCAGTGGCACCATGACCAGATCAACGATATGTTCAAGTTGAATTTTTATCAAGTTTAACTTAAAGTGAAAGTAACTGGTGTCATGATATGCCATGAAAATGCAACACTAATATATATGCATCACAAATCATCGGAAATAACTGGGTCAACTTCATCCAATACTAAGCATAAATCTCAATAACTCACAACACCTCTCTGGTTATTAGCAAATTAACCATGACAATATCTTAGCATAATTCTTTTCTCACTCAAGAAAATATTAAGCCAACTAATTCATTTTTCATAAACATATTACTTATTCATAATCAAGTATTACTCCTAGTGACTTAAACTAACTTAGTTAGTTGTAAACTTCTATAGACTAAACATATCAACTTATACCTGCATCCAACAGAATATATATATATATAATTTTAGTGAATTAAATGCATGGATTAAATCATTTGTTCAAGTTGAAAAATCAGAAATATTGTAATGACACCATGAAAATGTTGATGTGTCTTGCCTTAGTGCATATGAGGTTCACACTCCTCCTGGTGATCCTCAAGACAAGTTTCACCTTCTGGAAACAATTATAAACACAAAAAGAAAACATCAAGAACCACTCTGAAATTCACCAGAAAATCTAGACAGTAGAGAAAAATCTCATTTTTGGTGAGCTGCTAGACCTTTTCATTAAGAACATAATGCAAAAAGAATCAATTCATTTGGACTTATAACTAAAAAGTTGTGGCTGTTTGAAGCTCTCTGGAATAATTTGAATTTAATTTAAATAAAACAGAACTGGGGGGTGATGTCGAAGGCGTAAACCCGCGGGGCACCTCCACCCGTACCGCTTCGGGCGAGGCTTGAGTGGCTGAGTAGGGGTCCCTGCTAGTCAGGTGAGAGGGAGGGGAAGAGGGAAACAGAGCACGGCGGAGCTTCGCCAGAGCTCACGCCGGCGAGGAGGGCGTCTTGGCCCGAGCTAAAGGGAGGGATAGAAAGAGAAGACGAAGGCGCACCTGCCCGTACCCGTAGATTAGCTAGGGGTGGTCGGACAGCATCGGAACGGGCCTCTCAAGTGGCGATAGACGGCGGAGGTCGCCGGAGTTGGAGATGATGGCGACCAGAGGCTGCACCAGTGGCCCCAACCGGGTCGGACCGCACCACTGACTCATGGCAGAGGCTCTGGAAGAGTGGCCTGAGCTTGGGAGGGGCTGTATCTGCGGGGACGACCCGAGGGGATCGCCGGCGAGCTCGAGCTCGGGGACGATGGCCCGAGGCCTGCCCGGCCGGGCTACGGCTTCCTACTGGCTTGTGGAGTGTGTGAGAGGGCTTGGTGATGCTCGAGAAGGCCGGGGGGCTGTATTTATAGCCGAGCAAGGTGAGGGGTTCGGGCTCCGCCGGCCGACACCTAGACACGGCGCCCGACGATGAACAGCGTCTGTGAGGGACGGGGAAGGCGAGGCAGCTCACGCGGGCACTGTGTGCAGGCAGGGACGAGCACAGGAACAAGGGAGTGGCGATGAACACAGTGTGCGGCACACTGTTGGGTTTGCCGACCATGCCCGTGCTTGTTGCGCGAGCTCCGGCGTCGGCAAGCGCCAGGAGGGAGTTAAGGGAGTAGAGAGAGAGATGGTGCCGCCGTTTGGCGAGGTGCAGTGATCATGATCTTGTGACTTAAGTCCCTCAGACTTGCTTACCAAATGGTTATCCCTCTTGGACCACAAACTGACCAATGTCTTGGTCTTTAATCGGGTTACCTCGTAACCAAACAGTGATCGTACTTGGATCACAAACTGACCAACAACTTGGCCTCCAGGATCAAGATGATTTCTCAACCATCCTCTCTCCAACAGTGCAAGGTTATTATCTTAGTGTGCAAAATTATTTAAACGTTGATCCATGGTGTGACCTACTTTTGAGCTTGTCCGTAACCGTGGACTCGGCTATCGATAGATTTAATACACTCTGCAGAGGTAGCGCATTGTACCCACACCATGGAACCCATGGCGTCGCACTCCCATTCAGGTGGACGAACGGCATTCCGGCAGAACCCCTCCATTGCCATGACACTCTCCCGGCCACTCTGACTCACTCCCCACTAGGCCAAGTCATGGGTGGCCCCGTGCCTACCAAAGGCACGAACGACCACCGTCGTGGCAAAACATAAACGGTCCCAAGGGGGACAAGGTACCATAACAACAACGGGCACACAAGGTTATGTCTGCTTACCGGGCCAGGGTAACGCACGCCCATAACCTTCCCTCGTTGGAGGCACCGACCAGAGGCATGACAACGAACCGAATAAAGGCCTTCCCACAAAGGCAAATGTGGTTGCACTGGGTAAAATCTCGATTCAGTGGCACCATGACCCGATCAACGATATGTTCAAGTTGAATTTTTATCAGGTTTAACTTAAAGTGAAAGTAACCGGTGTCATGATATGCCATGAAAATGCAACACTAATATATATGCATCACAAATCATTAGAAATAACTGGGTCAACTTCATCCAATACTAAGCATAGATCTCAATAACTCACAACACCTCTATGGTTATTAGCAAATTAACCATGACAATATCTTAGCACAATTCTTTTCTCACTCAAGAAAATATTAAGCCAACTAATTCCTTTTTCATAAACATATTACTTATTCATAATCAAATATTACTCCTAATGACTTAAACTAACTTAGTTATTTGTAAACTTCTGTAGACTAAACATATAAACTT